>NC_138771.1:33579933-34049933 GCF_965119305.1 Pelophylax lessonae | reverse complement strand
TATCTCTTCTCTATATACACACACACATATATATATATATATATATATACACACACATATATAACATATATAACGCATGAATTATAATCTAATCAATAATATAATTTTATTACATATATTATATATTAGATAATAAAATAATATTATTGATTCGATTATAATTCACTTGTTTGTGTTTCAAATTTATCACATCTGGGATGTCTACTAGAGTCTTGTTTTGGTCAGGTTTAAGTCAGTAATTACTAAGAATTGTAGGCCTATAATACATAACGCCAAATTTCCATGAAAAGAATTGTACCGCTTTTGGAACAGAATTCCTGACAGAATTATACCGCCAGGGAGGTTAAAGATAAGCCATGAAGTGGGAGACTATCAATGGCCAACAGCCTGCTCCCCTCTTTTACCAAGAACTCAATGACGGAAAGTTGCTTCTGCTTGGAATCCATGATTTAACAGCAATGAAAAATATTAAGAATAGTTCCTATAGGAAGAGTTACTCTATCAACATGTGAAATTTGAACCACCCATGTAAGGTATGACCATGTTTGCATTGTTTTCGGTACAACCCTCGTATTTTGGGAAGGAAGGGTATTGAATGTTGCAAGTTTAGGATGCTTGCAAGGTAGGACATTTATGTTGAACATATAATTGAGATCCTGAGATTAGAATTTTTCTCTTCAAAAGATTAGTTAAGGATTTACTAAAGTACAAACAGCATCAAATGAATGTGAAAGGATGGATGCACCCTCAAATGTGATCAGGGGCCAGATTATTGTAGGCATAATACAAAAAAAAACAGGCTTAAAAGGTTGACCCTACCAAATTGGGCTACTGCTTGCTCAGGGCAGAGCTTCTGTTAGAAATCATGGGGCCCTGTACAGCCATTGTGACTGGGCTCATCCAACCCCGCCTACACCCCAACCACCCCCCTAGGGTGCAGCAAAACGCTGACTTTACCCCCCCTACACCCCAAAAATAAAAATCCAAGTCCCACTTCGTGGGCTCTTCTGTTGAACTAATGGGACCCAGGGAAATGTGTATAACATGCACCCGTTATTTGCACTCTATTTTTGGGAGAAAAAAAGTGCGTGTTATGCGCCGAAAAATAATTCTTAAAGGCCATATCCATGCTAATGTACCCTCAAGCACCTTGATCTTCCTTTCAACTCTGTATTTGGCCATTAAAGGGGGAAGGCTTATGATTTTTGACAGCTGTAGCATGGGTGGCAGGTTCTGAAACTTCAATGGACTTACAAATTTAAGGCCCCTTTCACACCAGCGGACTAATTGGGTCCACCTGCCCAGGGAAGGACTGGGCCAGGGGGCAGGGGGGCAATTTCCCTCTGGGCCGCCCCGTAAAAAGCCTGCACCGCTTCTGCCACAGACATGCCTAAAGGATTCATGGTGAATAAAAGTAAAAAGTCCCTGCTGCTGACCTACTGAGTGTAGGTTGAAGAAAAGGACAGAGCGCAGGACTCCCCAAGGCATGGATGGTGTAAACTGTGTCTGAGCAGAGGCCGGTCCCATGCCCCACTGGAGCCCCAACCGAGCTGTCCCAGCTCCCCCCAACTGCTTCCTGCTGGCCGAGTCAGTAACCCTGTTTCGTCCTGTGAGTAAAGAGTACTTGGAGTGGAACTTTAGCCCTGGAATGGGGGTCAGGAGGAGGCCGGGAAGAGGGAGAATGAGAGGGGGGGCCGAGTCACTGCACCATGGACCTCTGGTTTGTACTTGCCCCCTGGGCCAAAAGTTGCCAGTCAGCCGCTGCACCTGCCAGTTTTTCAGGTGGACTCGATCAGATGCTCCATTTTGGGTATATTTTGTCCTATCACCTTCATTTATTCATCTAACCTCTTTGCATTTACTTACTTTCCTGTAACAAAGCTGCCCATGCTGCTTACCACTAGTTATATTTCTGCCCCTGGAGTTATTAGAAGAATAGTAAATTGGTCGTTTATTCTGGATATGACTTCACTGCAGCTAAAAGCTAAATGGAGACATGCATGGCACCAGTGGCATTAATGACAATTGATAACTATTCTTTTTTCATAGACTGGCTTCATTTTCCTTTGCAATGAATCTCAGGCAAATTAGTGTAACAAAAATGTGCTGTCTGTAGCCGCTGAATTGCCGCCCGGCTCCCTTGCCAAGAAACTGTTTCAAGAAAAGCATGATGCCAGTTAACCTCATTTATCAATCTGATTAAAATACAGACCTTGTACATTGCTTTTAAATATAAGGGCGAAAAATGGTTCAGGCAGTACATATGCCAGTACACTTGTATCGTGCAGAAACATTCTAATCTAGACAAGGTTCCTGTAACAACTTTAGAATGTTGCTTGTTGAAAGGGGTCAGTTAAGGTTGTAGCATAGGTGACTGACATATGACTCAGATGGAGAGAAATGCAGATGAGGGTGAGCTGCAAGTAAAGTGATTACATTGTAATAAAACAAAAATAAAAAAGACCTTCTGAGATGTGTTGATGCTGCTAAATAGCCTGACATGTGACATCAATTACTTATTAAAAGAGTTGGGCACTGAAGTTGAAATAAGTTTTTTATGGTAACTGATTCTTCATAATTACTGTATTTATTTAATAATAAAATAATATTAATTTTAAGAAGGAAGTTTCAGGAAAAAAACTTACATTTTAAAAAAAGAACTTTTGAAGCAAAATAAGGGTAGCTAAGAACTTGTTTTTTAATCAATATTTATACAACTTATAAGGTAAATAACGTAATATGAATGCATATTAAACAGCCCCCCTTTACATTACACAGCCCCCCTGCACATTACACAGCCCCCCTGCACATTACACAGCCCCCCTTCACATTACAAGACCCCTTTACATTCCACAGCCCCTCCCTGCACATTACACAGACCACTTTACATTACACAGACCCCCTGCACATTACACAGACTCCCTGAAAATTGCACAGCCCCCCTTTACATTCCACAGCCCCTCCCTGCACATTCCACAGACCACTTTACATTACACAAACCCCCTGCACATTACACAGACTCCCTGCATATTACACAGACCCCCTGAGCATTACACAGACTCCCTGCACATTACACAGACCCCCTGCACATTACACATACTCCCTGCACATTACACAGACCCCCTGCACATTACACATACTCCCTGCACATTACACAGACCCCCTGCACATTACACAGAACCCCTGCACATTACACAGACTCCCTGCACATTATACAGACTCCCAGCACATTACACAGACCCCCTGCACATTACACAGACTCCCTGCACATTACACAGACTCAGTGCACATTACACAGACCCCCTGCACATTACACAGACTCCCTGCACATTACACAGACTCCCTGCACATTACACAGACTCCCTGCACATTACACAGACTCCCTGCACATTACACAGACTCTCTGAACATCACACAGACTCAGTGCACATTACACAGACACCCTGCACATTACACAGACCCTCTGCACATTATGCAACCCTCACAAATTATGCAGCCCCCTTTACATTATGTAGCCCCTCTTTACTTTACACATCCCCCTATACATTGCACAGCCCCCTTTACATTACACAGACCCCTTATACATTGCGCAGCCCACTTTACATTACACAAACCCCCTGCACATTACACAGAATCCCTGCACATTACACAGAATCCCTGCACCTTACACAGACCCCCTGCACATTACACAGACTCCTTGCACATTACACAGACTCCTTGCACATTACACAGACTCCCTGTACATTACACAGACCCCCTGCACATTACACAGACTCCCTGCACATTACACAGACTCAGTGCACATTACACAGACTCCCTGCACATTACACAGACTCCCTGCACATTACACAGACTCCCTGCACATTACACAGACCCTCTGCACATTATGCAGCCCTCACAAATTATGCAGCCCCCTTTACATTATGTAGCCCCTCTTTACTTTACACATCCCCCTATACATTGCACAGTCCCCTTTACATTACACGGACCCCTTATACATTGCACAGCCCCCTTTACATTACACAGCCCCCTCCCCTGCACAGTACACAGCCTCTTTCATTATACAGCTTTCCTTTATATTGCACAGCCCCCTTTACATTACACAGCCCCCCCAGACAGTACACAGCCTCTTTCATTATACAGCCCCCTTTTACATTGCACAGCCCCCCTTTATATTACACAGCCCCCCCCCTGCACAGTACACAGCCCCTTTTATTATACAGCTCCCTTTACATTGCAAAGCCCCCCCTGCACTCTCAGGAGACCGCCAGTCTCCCGGGACAGAACTGCCAGAGTACTCTAAAGTAAAAAAAAAATCACTGCCAGCCCCTTTTAATAGATCTCTCCTACATTGTGTCAGTGTCATTGTAAACCAATGCCTCTAAATACCTTATTACCGCTGTTCTATCATGGCCGGTCACGTGACCGGTCTCCTCTGATGTTTCATGGCCGGTCACGTGATCGATCTCACACAGACCACTTTACATTACACAGACCCCCTGCACATTACACAGACCCCCTGAGCATTACACAGACCCCCTGAGCATTACACAGACTCAGTACACATTACACAGACCCCCTGCGCATTACACAGACTCCCTGCACATTAAACAGAATCCCTGCACATTACACAGACTCAATAAAAAGCACAAAGTGCCTGTCTGCTGCTTTGTTCCTCTGCTATCAGCATGAGTCACTTCTGACATTTTTCCTTACACCAAAAGAAAAAAAGGTGACAGGAGAGGGACCTCCAGCAGATTGACAGCCTCAGCTCTGTTTCAGTGTGCTGGGGGTGTGTCTCTTCCCTCCAATCAGCTCTTAGAGCTCTCCTCACAGAGCTCTGCAGAGTGTAACTTCAGCTATCTGCCCCCTTTTTTCTGAACTCTCAGACAAGCTTATAAATTCAGCACAGCACAGCTTCTGGGCATGCCCAGAAGCTGTTTAGCATGGAATGACGCGCCTGCACCGGAAGTGATGAGCGGGGCCGTTGCAGGCGCATTGACTCCTAGGAGGGATGACGTTCAGCTCCCAGGAGTCAATGCAAGCAGGAAGAG
The DNA here is from genome assembly GCF_965119305.1 of Pelophylax lessonae. Classification (NCBI taxonomy): domain Eukaryota; kingdom Metazoa; phylum Chordata; class Amphibia; order Anura; family Ranidae; genus Pelophylax; species Pelophylax lessonae. The sequence continues at coordinate 34,044,879 of NC_138771.1, read as the reverse complement.
ACGGCGCGGGCCGCGGCCGCAGAGGGAGGAAGGAAGGTGAGTATATTTTCTTCAAAAACAAGGTAAGTAAAGCAAAAAAAAAAATTGTGATTATCCAATTCTTTTTCAGGTTACTTAGAGCAAGTGGATGTCAAATTTTCATTTTGAGGCTGGAACTTCACTTTAAATTTAATGTTTTGTTAATCTGAATTTTATGTGATGGATCAGAACACAATAGTCTAAGTTGGTGAAGTGAAATGAGAAACATATATACATAAAACTATTTTTTAGAAATAGAAAACAGAAAATTGGCATGTGCGTATGTATTCACCCCCTTTGTTATGAAGCCCATAAAAAGCTCTGGTTTAGAACATAATTAGTGAAACGATGTCCACCTGTGTTCAATTTAAGTTTCACATGATCTGTCATTACATATACACACCTTTTTTGAAAGGCCCCAGAGGCTGCAACACCTAAGCAAGAGGCACCACTAACCAAACACTGCCATGAAGACTAAGGAACTCTGCAAACAAGTAAGGGACGATGTTGTTGAGAAGTACAAGTCAGGGTTAGGTTATAAAAAAATATCCAAATTTTTGATGATCCCCAGGAGCACCATCAAAACTATCATAACCAAATGGAAAGAACATGGCACAACAGCAAACCTGCCAAGAGACGGCCACCCACGGGGCAAGGAGGGCATTAATTAGAGAGGCTGCAGAGACCTAAGATAACCCTGGAGGAGCTACAGAGTTCCACAGCAGAGACTGGAGTATCTGTACATAGAAGGACAATAAGCCGTACGCTTCAAAGAGTTGGGTTTTATGGAAGAGTGGCCAGAAGAAAGCCATTACTTTCAGCAAAAAACAAAATGGCAAGTTTTGAGTTTGCGAAAAGGCATGTGGGAGTTTCCCCAAAATGTATGGAGGAAGGTGCTCTGGTCTGATGAGACTAAAACTGAAGTTTTCGGCCATTAAAGAAAACGCTATGTCTGGCGCAAACCCAACACATCACATCACCCAAAGAACACCATCCCCACAGGGAAACATGGTGGTAGCAGCATCATGCTGTGGGTATGTTTTTCAGCAGCCGGGACTGGAAAACTGGTCAGAGTTGAGGGAAAGATGGAACTGTAAGTGACTTTGAACGTGGCATGGTTGTTGGTGCCAGATGGACTGCTCTGAGTAATTCAAAAACTGCTGATCTACTGGGATTTTAACACACAACCATTCTCTCGTTTACAGAGAATGGTCTGAAAAAGAAAAATATCTAGTAGCAGAAGTTATGTGGAGGAAAATACCTTGTTGATGATGAGGTCAGAGGAGAATAGGCAGACTGATTCGAGATGACAGAAAGGCAACAATAACCACTTGTTACAACTAAGGTATGCACAATACCATCTCTAATTGCACAACACATCAAATCTTTAAGCAGATGGGCTACAGCAACAGAGGACCGCATCGGGTGCCACTCCTGTCAGCTAAAAACAGGAAACTGAGGCTACAATTCGCACAGCCTCACCAAAATTGGACAATAGAAGATTGGAAAAATGTTGCCTGGTCTGATGCGTCTCAATTTCATCTGCAACATTCAGATAGTAGGGTCAAAATTTGGCATAAACATCATGAAAACATGAATCCATCCTGCCTTATATCAACGGTTCTGCCTGGTGGTGGTGGTATAATGGTGTGGGGGATATTTTCTTGGCACACTTTGGGCCCCTTAGTACCAATTGAGCATTGTTTAAATGCCATGGCCAGCTAAGTATTGTTGCTGACCATGTCTATCCCATTATGACTACAGTATACCCATCTTCTGACGGCTCCTTCCAGTAAGAAAATACACAATGTCACAAAGCTCCAATAATCTCACCACTGGTTTCTTCACCATGACAATGAGGTCACTGTACTCCAATGGCCTCCACAGTCACCAGATCTCAACCAAACAGAGCAACTTTGGGATGTGCTGGAACGGGCATAATTGGCATAAACAACATGAAAGTATGGATCCATCCTGCCTTATATCAAAGGTTCTTCCTGGTGGGGGTGGTATAATGATGTGGGGAATATTTTCTTGGCACACTTTGGGTCCCTTAGTACCAATTGAGCATCATTTAAATGCCACGACCTACCCAAGTATTGTTGCTGACCATGTCCATCCCTTTATGACTACAGTGTACCCATCTTCTGACAGCTCCTTCCAGCAGGATAATGTACCATGTCATAAAGCTCCAATCATCTCACCACTAGTTTCTTGAACATGACAATGACTTCACTGAACTCCAGTGGCCTCCACAGTCACCAGATCTCAACCCAACAGAGCACCTTTGGGATGTGCTGGAACGTGAGATTCGCATCATGGATGGGCAGCTGACAAATCTGCAGCAACTGCGTGATGCTATCATGTCACTATGGACCAAAATCCCTGAGGAATGTTTCCGACACCTTGTTGAATCTATGCCATGAAGAATGAAGGCAGTTCTAAAAGCAAAAGGGGATCCAACCCGGTACTAGCAAGGTGTACCTAATAAAATGGCCGATGAGTGTATATATATTTTATTAGACTAGTCTGAAAATACATAGAACTTCACAAACAAAGAAGTGTCTGGATCTCCCACTTTGAATGCCACCAATGGAACAACAGACCATTGTCTCTCTGTTTGCTTAGCCATAAGCCGTCCTGTACAAAGCTTACCTTTTGGCACACATTAGCTGCTGAATCCTTAAAAAAAAATGTGGTGCTATCAGATCGCAGAACTAAAATAAATATATAAACTAATAACAGTGCGAAGCATGTCATTACATTGTTTTGATTTACAAGGAAAGACTTGTATAAGCAGCACTAAAGTGTAGATTCATTAATAAAACAGGCACTCCTTGTCGTCTCCCTGCTTGTATATTAAATTAAATGGATAAAATAATTAGAGCTGAAGAAAAATTAAGCGCTTACAAGCTTGTCAGCACCAGCACAGCCATATATTATTAAAAAAAATATGGAAAGAAAAAGGAAATCACAGGTTTAACCACCCTTCCCTTCTGTTCTGTGAGTTTTCTTGTGTTTTTCTGCTTTCCTGGGTTGGAGCCCAGACAAATTTCTACACCTGCCAACACCAGCTAATACCACTTTGATCTGCTAAGACTCCACTACCTGCTCTAAAATAGGAGCTTACATAGAACCCAGGCTGAATTAAAAATAACATTCTCCACTGCAGAGTTCTCCTATAAATCCAACCAGTGTGGGATTGGGCTAAGTGCAAAGGAATCCAACCGTATCTAAAAACTCTTCCTAACAGTTTCCCAATGTAGAGAACCCAAGGGATGGTTTTGATAACCGCAAACTATTTCTCTACTGTGGACCCGTGGATCTACACCTTATAAATGGCATGGTAGATAATAGGAAAGTTTTGATCGATTAGTATTATTATTATTATACAGGATTTATATAGTGTCAACAGTTTACACAGCGCCTTCCAACATAAGGGCAGACAGTACAATTACAATACACTTTAACCACTTACGGCCACCCGCCGCAGTTTTACGTCGGTACTTTGGAGCTTACATAGAACCCAGGCTGAATTAAAAGTAACATTCTCCACTGCAGAGTTCTCCTATAAATCCAACCAGTGTGGGATTGGGCTAAGTGCAAAGGAATCCAACCGTATCTAAAAACTCTTCCTAACAGTTTCCCAATGTAGAGAACCCAAGGGATGGTTTTGATAACCGCAAACTATTTCTCTACTGTGGACCCGTGGATCTACACCTTATAAATGGCATGGTAGATAATAGGAAAGTTTTGATCAATTAGTATTATTATTATTATTATACAGGATTTATATAGTGTCAACAGTTTACACAGCGCCTTCCAACATAAGGGCAGACAGTACAATTACAATACACTTTAACCACTTACGGCCACCCGCCGCAGTTTTACGTCGGTACTTTGGAGCTTACATAGAACCCAGGCTGAATTAAAAGTAACATTCTCCACTGCAGAGTTCTCCTATAAATCCAACCAGTGTGGGATTGGGCTAAGTGCAAAGGAATCCAACCGTATCTAAAAACTCTTCCTAACAGTTTCCCCATGTAGAGAACCCAAGGGATAATTTTGATAACCGCGAACTATTTCTCTACTGTGGACCCGTGGATCTACACCTTATAAATGGCATGGTAGACAATAGGAAGGTTTTGATCAATTATAATTATTATAATACAGGATTTATATAGTGTCAACAGTTTACACAGCGCCTTCTAACATAAGTGCAGACATTACAATTACAATACACTTTAACCTCCCTGGCGGTATGATTCTTTTGGATTTTAGGTGCTGAAAGCGGTACCATTATTTTGCATGTAATTCTTGTGAATGAGCAGCCCAAACCAACTGTATACATTTATTATATATATATATATATATATATATATATATATATATATATATATATATATATATATGTATACATATATGTATGTAGACATATATTATATATATATATATATATATATATATATATACATATATTTACATAAAAAGTACAGTAAAACTGCAGGAAAGGGCACTGGGGGGCAATGTAATGTGAATTTTTTTCTTTTGCATTGTATCAGTGTGTTTGGTGTGTTTTACATTTGAATTTGCCGCCGGCTCCACCCCCTGGCGGACGTCACGTCGCCAGAGACGGAAGCCGGGGCTCGCAGACGATCGGGAGGAAGCTCCGCCGCCGCATACCGCCCGCATACCGCCCGCATACATCGCTGGATCCCTGAGAAAAGGTAAGTAAAACCTCTACCAGGATCCTAAAATCTAACCCCGAGTCACGCTCGGGAATACCGCTAGGAAGGTTAACCACTTATGGACCACATAAGAGAAAAAAAAGCCTGGTTGAACAAACCAACTAGGCCGGAGTGGACTTTACGGGCACAAATAAGGATAGACTTCAATATCAAAAATGATATAGGACTTCCGGTTCCGGGCGCCGCATGGAGTGAGTGAGCGATCCGCAGCTCCCGCTGCAGACCCCTAAATCTGCATATAACTCCGGCCCGACATACCCCACCGGCCCCCCGCTCCTCACCTGTGCCCATCGAGCCCTAGGGACCCAGCGGAGGTCAGTCACTGCCCGCCCGATGGATCGATTCTTGGAGAAGGCCGCCCTGCGCCCTCCGCCGGCTGCATCCCAAATCGAGGCCCCAGTCTCGGCCTACTCCGGCGCTGCTGCGGACTCAGCAGCTATGGACACCACTAATATGACACCAGGCACCCTCCAGCAGCCATCTGCTCCTGTCTCTCCCATACCTGGCACCTCCACAGACCAGATTGCTCAGACAGTAGTGGCTCTTTTAACCCCTACAATTGCGGCCTCTGTGGAAAAGGCTGTGGCTGCTGGCATGGCCGGCATAAAGAAGGAGTTGGCAGCACATTCCCAAAGGCTCAACGAGGTGGAGTCCCGGCTATCTACCGTCGAGGATGAACTGTATCGATCCCAGGGAACCGAGCAGTCGCAAGACAAGCTCAATCGCATTATAATGGACAAACTAGAGGACTTGGAGAACAGATCGCGACGGAGCAACCTGCGATTTATTGGGGTTCCTGAAAATGTCTCCCCATCAGCTATCCCTGAACTCTGTGCAAAAAAAATCCCCGCAGCTCTGGGCCCGCATGGCACGTGCGTGGTAGAGCGGGCTCACAGGATGGGTTTGTACTCGGAAGAACGCAAGACTCCGCGCCCTATCATTGCTAAATATTTGAATTATGCGGACAAATCTGCTATCCTGCAAAAATTCCGCCAAACTACTAATTTCCAAATTGAAGGCATGAAAATATTGATTTTTGCGGACTATTCTGTCGATGTCGCAAAAAGACGCAAAGCCTTCCAGACTGTTTGCACCAAACTGCATCAGGAACACCTGAAATTCACCTTGGCCTATCCGGCGACACTGCGCCTTCGTGCTCCTAACGGCAACCAACTTTCCTTTCAGGACCCTGAGGAAGCAGCCGCTCACTCCATCATGGCGATCAGGGACCCTCTTCTTCTGCTAAAGCCCTTCCATTTTCCAGATCTGTGGAACAAGGGAGCCCCAGCAAGGTATCCCCCAAGCGTCAAAGGTACTCTGACGTGGTTAGCTCTGGTCGCCCCGGCGCGCCGCACTGAACTGTCCTTTCACGTTAGTTTTTTTGCCTTTTTCTTGGAACTGTCCTGGCTGTCTAACCCAGGGCTGCCTGCCCAGGGGTCACTTGGTGCTCTCCCTGGCACCTTCTCAGGTTAAAGTTTTTGTGTAATTTTATTTTTCTTTATTGGTACATTGTGGGTAGATGCTTCGTTGTGTTTGTTACTGCACTGTCATTGTTATGTGCTCCTCTCCTGCTCCGTTTGTGTACACCTCGGTGGCCTGCTTCACCCTTGTCCTGGACCGAGACTCATGCGACTCTGCAAAACTGGGCTGACGAATGGGCCTTTGTATCCTCGCTTCAGCTATGGAGTCCTGCTTGGCGAGCTGTGCTCCGTGTTGTACACATGCGGAAAAAAGCGAAGTTCTTACTGAGTTTACTGTTGTCCTGCTGTATTACTTGTTACATTTCATTTTGGTTCCATCCCATTCTCCTATTTGCCCCCTCCCTATCCCTGTCCCTGAGGATCAAACATGGGTCCCCTTTTCCTTTGGTCTCCTGGGTCCGTGATTTCTTGTGGGTCAGTTCGTCCAGAATTGGGTGCCCATTTTCCCTATCCCCGGGTAATGATAGTTTACGTATGATCTCCCTTTTTCCTAGATCCCCTCCTCACGTCTCATGCCTATTGTGACGTGGAACGTTAAGGGTCTCCGATCCCCGGCTAAGAGGATGAAAGTTTTACGTCACCTTAAAAGGCTTAAGGCGGACATTGCTCTTATCCAGGAATCGCATCTCCCCGCAGAGGACATGAAACGCATGGAAAAACTATGGGTGGGCAAAATTGTAGGCTCAGCTTCCTCTGGCCGTAAAGCTGGAGTAATGATACTATTTCATAAAAGACTCCCGGTGGAAATTCTCTCCACGGACGCGGATTCTGAGGGGCGTTATGTCTCGGTTCACCTGCGTCTGTACTACACTGAAATAATCATCTCCAATGTATATGCCCCCAATGTGTTTGACCAATCCTTTCACGCTGCGATCTCTGCCAGACTTCTCACCCTTCCGAATGTCCCTCGCCTTGTTGGCGGGGATTTCAATGCCGTTATGGATCCTGTCCTGGACAAGTCCTCCTCTAGATTGTCGGCGCTTCCCCACCCCCCTGAATGTCCTACTCCGCTGGCGTCGATGATCGATTCGCTTTCCATGACGGACGTTTGGCGACACTCCCACCCTACGGATCGGGAATACTCTTTTTATTCACACCCCCATAAATTGTTCACGAGAATCGATTATTTGTTCTGCACAGACTCCCTCCTCCCTCTCCTGCGCGAGGCCACCATACACGACATAGCGATCTCTGACCATTCCCCAGTCTCCGTATCCCTGACGCTCTCGGACTCCCCTCCTGCCCCCCGTATTTGGAGATTCCCCTCCTATCTCAAAAATAACACCGACTTCGAATTATTTCTACGTCGTGAATGGGAAGAATACTCGGCGGCCAATTCACTACACTCCGGTTCCCCTCTCCTATTTTGGGAGGCGGGCAAAGCCTTCTTGAGAGGCCATATTATCTCATATGCGGCAGCTTTTAAACGACATGCGAACAGCGGGTACAAATCGGCTAGCGACAAGCTGCAAAAAGCTCAGCGTGCACTTATACAGGCGGACACTCCCACGTCTCGAACATCCTGGCTGGAGGCAAAACACGAGTCTGATACATGGGCCGACAAGGTCGAATCTATTCACAAAGCGCATCTATCGGCGACTTTGCACCGCTTCGGCAACAAAGCTGGGAAATTGTTGGCTAGGCTGTGCAAAGGTTCGATGTCCACCACGCACATTGGCTCACTACGAAACAAAGCGGGAGTGGTCGATTCTACCCCTCAGGGGGTCCAACAGATTATGCGGGACTTTTATGCCTCGCTATATGCTCCCGATGAGGTGGACAGATCTGTGGCCGATCTCTTTTTGTTTGGTACTGGGCTGCCTAAAATTACCAGAGAACATCTTGACACACTTAATGCCCCGATTACGGCTGAGGAGATTTCGACGACGATTAAACATCTAGCGGCGAACAAGGCGCCTGGCCCAGATGGTCTTTCCGGGGAGTTCTATAAAGTCATTGCACCCAGTATAATCCCCACACTCGTCACAGTATACTCCTCGATATGGAACGGCGGCCCCTATCTCCCGACGGGTAATCAGGCCATCATTAAGTTGCTGGCGAAAAAGGGAAAAGATCCCTTGGAGCCGGGCTCATACCGCCCTATCTCCTTGTTAAACCTCGATGTCAAAATCCTCTCGAAAATCACGGCGTCTCGCTTAGCCAATATTATGCCCTATCTTATACATCCAGCGCAATCGGGGTTCACCAAGGGTCGCTCGGCTACGGCAAATATCAGGAAGGTGCTGGTAGCACTGGAACAGGCCAGATTGCATCCGGACCAAGATATGGCCATAGTAACGCTCGATGCCGAAAAGGCATTTGACAATGTAAACTTTACGTGGCTGCGCCGAGTCCTAGATGCTATGGGTTTCAGCGGACCCTTTGTCAACCTCATTACCTCAATGTACCTGTCACCTTCGGCCAGACTATGTGTAGGGGGTGCTCTCACCGATGATTTTCGCCTGTTTAAGGGTACCAGACAAGGCTGCCCCCTCTCGCCGCTGTTGTTTAATCTCGCTCTCGAACCCCTGTCTCGCTACCTGCTGACTAAAGCCCCCCTGCATGGGATCGGTGTGGGCACTCACGAACTCCGCCTATCCCTGTTTGTGGATGATGTGCTTCTATTTACTTCGGACCCTGTAGCTGACATCCCGGTGGTGGTTTCCACTTTTGACAGTTTCAGGCTCTGCTCCGGTCTAAAAATAAACTACTCTAAAAGTGAAATACTCCCTTTAGGAACCGGTACTTCTCGCCCCTGGGAGGGGAACTCCCCGTTCATGATAGCATCTAAACATATCACCTATTTGGGTATTAAGATAGGGCGTACTCCTGCCTCTATCTACACACTGAACTACCCCCCATTATTCTCCAAAATAACGAGGGAACTGGATAATTGGATGGAACTACCGCTGTCGCTTCTGGGGAGATGTCATCTCATTAAGATGGTCAGTTTTGCTCGCCTGCTTTATCTCCTCCAGATTCTTTCCCTGCTGATCAAACATAAAGATGCTCAAACCCTCCAGAGGGCGTTTTCTCGCTTTCTCTGGCGGGGGAAGAGGCCACGGATCTCCTATAAAAAGCTCCATCTCCCCAGGAGCGACGCGGGTATCAATCTTCCTAATCTGAGAATGTATAATCTGTCATGTTTACTCAGGGTGGCCTTGGACTGGATATCCCGGACATCGCATTATTCCAATTATGAGCTCGAATCTCAGATGTCCAGTCCAATCTCTCTGCCAGCTCTTATGCACGTTAAGTGGGCGCAGCTATGCCCTGCACTCCGCCATTAATATACTATTGAGAGACACTGCCATAGCGTGGAGGGAGGTGCGGAAACTCCTGAAGCTACCCTTACATTTCTCCAAGTTTCTCCCGATTCGGGGAAATCCCGGGTTCCCTCCGGTCCTGGACCATGCTATATTTCAACAATGGGAAAGGAAGGGTCTGGTAACTTTTGCACAATTATGTGATTTGGGCTCTGGCAGTCCATATCCCCTCCACACCATCAAGGCTAAATTTGAACTGCAGGACAAGGACACTTTTTTCGTGGCACAATGCCTACACTTCCTCACTAATACCGCGGGGAAACCAGAAGCTCGCTTTAAACCATCCCTCATCGACACCTTGTTGGACTCTGCCACCTTCACTATATCAGCGATTTACATACCGCTTCTGAAACAGTGTCCGCCTGCGCTTTCCACCTCAACGGCTTCTAACTGGCTCAAGGATTTCCCTGGAGAAGATACACTGCCTCACATGATCCAAGGTCTCAACACCACCCTCGGCCTCACACCCAACTCGATATGGAAAGAGACCCAGCTAAAGATCTTCCACCGTGCCTATGTATCCTTTCTGTCGGACAAAACAATTCCGGATGCTCACAAATGTCCGTTATGTGCTGCGGAAAGACCCTCCTTATGCCACAAATTCTGGTCCTGTCCCTCTATCTCCTCTTTCTGGGACCAGGTTCTGTCTTTTATCAAGGAAGTGACCAAGACCGCCATACCTAAAGATCCTCTATTGCTCCTGTTTGGTTACTGGGACAAACGCCTGCAAAAATGGTCTAGCACCTCCCTTGCGACACATCACCTGTGGATCCTATCCTGTTTATTGGTGGCTAGAAGAACGATCCTGGCCAACTGGATCTCCACGACCCCCCCATCACTTGCCCGGGTCCGATCAGAGCTTGCCACACTTCTTTCCATTGACTGCATTAATACGGATCTTTCAGCCCGTTCCTCACGGAAACTATTCTCTCAGAAATGGGACGCCTACATCAAGTATACTTTCCCCCAGACGGACCCCTCCATGGCTAAATTTATGTTCACGTTCCAGGCCTTGCCCAAAGACTCCCCTTGATCCCACAGGTCATATCCGATTCGATGCTCTTTTGACCCTGGACCCAGCTCCTCCCCCCCTTCCTGCCCCTCCCCAGTTCATGCTCCCCTCCTTCTGAGGGGCCTATATTGCATAAAATTTCTGTGTAACTGTAAATGTTTTGTTTATATTGCCGATTTTCCAGTGTTATATTGCAAAATTTTAAATAAAAAAAAAAGATATAAAAAATTCACATTTATTAAGTTCCATTAAAAGCATAACAGATAAAAAACATAAGGAGAAAACTCAACCCGAGAGGAGGGTTGCGAATAATCCCACATGTCAAAACATATTAAACATAGTTGCACATGAATCCGAATAACATATTAGACCTAGCGTCAATATAAGAGAATACGTCTTCGATAAAGGCGTATTCTATAAGAGAATAGAACCTTCAATACAGATGTATTCTGTTATATTGACGCTAGGTCAAATATGTTATTCGGATTCATGTGCAACTATGTTTAATATGTTTTGACATGTGGGATTAATCGCAACCCTCCTCTCGGGTTGAGTTTCCTCCTTATGTTTTTATCTGTTATGCTTTTAATGGAACTTAATAAATGTGAATTTTTTATATAATTTTTGATATTGAAGTCTATCCTTATTTGTGCCCATAAAGTCTGCTCCGGCCTAGTTGGTTTGTTCAACCAGGCTTTTTTTTTTACTCAATTTCGGGATGATGGCACGCTCATGTTTGCTCACTTTTTTGTCACTTACGGACCATCCGGCGCAGTTTTACGTCGGTACTTTGATGTTAAATACCGGGTTATGGCAGATAGCTGCCATAACCTCAGTATTTTTTTAAATGACGGGCGGTCCGCTTAAACATAAGGGTGGTCCTAGGGCCGGATTTGCCATGGAATCACCTTTATGGGCGGCGGGAAAGGGGCCCCTCCCACAGCTTACTGATCATTTTCCCCGCTTACCGGAGCAATCAGTAGCGGGGAAAGCAATCTGATCCTTTCTCATCCTAGGCAGGAAGTCGAGTGAGAGCAAGATGGCCCCCACTCCACTCTATGGCCTTGGAGGACCGGAGCGACATCATACGTCGTTTCCTAGCAACGACCTTAAAGAGCCCATTTTTTTTTCATCATGAAAATTTTCTTTTTTAGTGTAAAAATTTCTTTTTTAGTGTAGATGTGAGATCAGAGGTCTTTTTGACCCCAGATCTCACATAAAAGAGGTCCTGTCATGCTTATTTCTATTACAAGGGATGTTTACATTACTTGTAATAGGAATAAAAGTGATAAAAAACATTTTTTCTTTAAAAGGACAGTGTAAAAATAAAAAATAAAATAAATAGGAAAAAAAAATTAAAGCGCTCAGTCCCCATTAGCTCGCGCGCAGAAGTGAATGCACATGCAAGTCGCTCCCACATATGTAAACAGTGCTCAAACCACACATGTGAGGTATCACCACGATCGTTAGAGCGGGGACAATAATTTGAGCCATAGAACTCCTCTGTAACTCTAAAATGGTAACCTGTAACAATGTTTTAATTGTTGCCTATGGGGATTTTTAAGTACCAATGTTTGTCGCCATTCCACGAGCGTGCGTAATTTTGAAGCATGACAAGTTAGGTATCTATTTACTCGGCGTAACATTATCTTTCACATTATAGAAAAAAATTGGGCTAACTTTACTGTTTTCTTATTTTTTAATAAAAAAGTGTATTTTTTCCCCAAAAAATTGATTTGTAAGACTGCTGCACAAATACGGTGTGATAAAAAGTATTGCAACAATCATTTTTTTATTCTCTAGGGTCTCTGCTTAAAAAAATATTTATAATGTTTGGGGATTCTAAGTAATTTTCTGGCAAAAAAAAATGATTTTAACTTGTAAACAACAAGTGTCAGAAAAAGGCCTGGTCCTTAAAGCGGAGTTTCACCCTGAATTTTTTTTTTACCTAAAAAAAACCCCGGGACAGTCAGGGCTAGTTCATGAAAGAAACAATACTCTCTGAACTGTCCCCTGTTTCACTTACCTTTTAGAAGAAATACTTACCTTGAAAATGTCTTGTCCAGCGCTGCCATCTCAGGTGTGGGCAGCTGAAGCTGGAGCGTCCTCTTCGGTGTCCTCTTCGGTGACGTCGGAGTCCCAGAATGCCCTGCACCCGCCTTGCTCGTCACTTCCGGTGCAGGCGCGTCATCCCTGCACAGCTTCAGGGCATGCCCAGAAGCTGTTCAGCAGTGAATGATGCGCCTACCCCGGAAGTGACGAGCAAGGCAGGTGCAGGCGCATTGACTCCTGGGATCGATTGCGCTCATCTCCCAGGTGTCAATGCGAGGAGGAAGTGACGGCGCGGGCCTTGTCCGCAGAGGGAGGAAGGAAGGTAAGTATATTTTCATTAAAAACAAGGTAAGTGAAAAAAAAAATGTAATTATCCAATTCTTTTTCAGGTTCATCTAAGCTAGCGGATGGTGAAAAAATAATTTTTAGGGTGGAACTCCGCATTAAGTGGTTAATACAGGAGGAATCAGAGTGCCCTGTTTGTTACAGCTCACAATTTAAGAGGAAGGGTCAAGAAATACAAAAGGTAATAACTGTGGGCAATGGGCTGATGCAGAAAATAAATGCACAGTTACTAGGTGGGGCCTGGATAGGCCTCTGTGAAGAGATATGTTTTCAGGGAATGTCTGAAAGTGGACAGAGTAGGAGATAGTCAGACAAATTGGGGTAGAGAGTTCCAGAGGATGGGAGATGTTCTGGGGAAGTCCTGGAGGTGAGCATGGGAGGAGGTGACATAATTACATAGTTAGTCTGGTTCAAAAAAGACACAAGTCCATCCAGTTCAACCAGTAGAAGGGGAAAAAAATGATACAATCCTATATATACTATCATATACTCACAGTTGACAAGGGATCAACGTCGAGGACATGCGCAGAGCTGACTGAGTGGCTCTCGCTTATCTCGTTCTTTTTTTCTAACAACGCGAGAGCCGCATGACGTAGCCAGCTCTGCACATAGCGTCCCTGTTGCCCTAACAACATCGGGGACACACGCAGAGCTGACCGAGTGGCTCTCGCCCGCCGTCACTTGTAACACCCGCTGCCGCTTAGCAGTAAGTCCGCGCAAGCGCACATCCGCCACGTGCCCGCGCACACCCGTCGCTTCAACAGTTTCGCCCGGTGTTCTATCAGATTTCCCTACTCCACACCCGCCACTTCAACAGTTTCGCCCAGGGTTCTATCAGATTTCCCTATCTACGTCATTTCCGATTGAGATCAGCTGTGGATTCGTCATGCAGCAGCTTGTACCTGCGTCACACGTCCTATTGGGCATGCGCAGAATAGGTAGGGAATTATGATAGCATCGTAAGGGGTCAGACAAAAGTCCTAGTGTGCATGCACCGGCGCATGCGCACCAACGGGTCGGGCAGCGATATTTCTTATAACAAACAACCATCCAATCTCCATGGCACACACTGCGCTGACCCGACACTGCACCGACCCGACAGTCCAATCCCCATGCCCCACACTGCGCCGACCCGACAATGAGACAGTGGGCGTGCGCGTGTGGGTAGGGAATAGGATTGTCCGATCGGCGCAGTGTGTGCCATGGAGATGGGATGTATGTTTGTTATAAGAGATGGCGCTGCCCGATCTGTTGGTGTGCATGCACCCGCTCATGCGCAGTAGGACTTGTGCCTCAGCCCTTACAATGTTATCAAAATTCCCTACCTATTCTGCCAATGTTCCCTCTAATTTTTTACTGTGCTGAGCAAGTAAAAAATTTTCTGAGCGCAAACATTTAGACTGAGCATATGGGGGGGGACGTCAATGCAGAGTGCCCACAGCGATGCCCCCAATCGCAGAGTGCCCACAGCGATGCCCCCAATCGCAGAGTGCCCACAGCGATGCCCCCAATTGCAGAGTGCCCACAGCGATGCCCGCCAATTGCAGAGTGCCCACAGCGATGCCCCCAATCGCAGCGTGCCCACAGCAATGCCCCCAATCAATGCAGAGGTGCCAGCGCCCCCCCCCCCCGTGCACTTACCTCACGGTCACGGCAGCTTCTCTTCCGTTCAGTCCCCGGCTTCCCGCGTCTCCTTAGTCCTCCCGGCGCCTCCTCCGCCTCCTTCGGGTGTCCATCATCCTGGGTGCCCCGTGCAGGCCCGATCCCCAGCCTCTCCTGAAAGGCCGCAGTCTCCGCACTCAGGGGGTGGCAGTCTCCACAGATCGGAACGCCGACCCCAGCCAGGGATGGCGGATGTTGAAAGGTGGGCGGGGATCCGCTCATATACACGCCCACCCAGCGCCGGCCGGTGTTCTCTGCGTCCCAATCCCAATGGCTGTCCATGGTGCACATGCGCAGTAGCGCAATCCACGGACACAGGGACGGACGCAGGGACACTTGCGTTTTATTGTTATAGATAAATAGTGTTTTTGGTTTGTGGTGATCAGATGCAATTAAACCGATTTTTTTTTTTATGTTTTCAATATTTTCATGTCTTGCAAAGACTCTGACTCTTGCGAAATAATGGTTGGGTTACGGGGGAGCTGTCTGACATCTTTGCTTTTGGGCACTGCAGGTGGCAGGGTGACAACGCAGGAGTACAAATGATGGTTGTCAACCCCATCTCTAACCAAGGTTGTGGCAAAACCTATCACTTCAACCACCCATCCTACCCCTTCCCACTGACAATTTTTTTTTAATTCTACTGTTCAAAGTTGATACATTTCTGGAGCAATACTTTACTGTTTGATAAAGCTTGTTTTAGCAGTGTTTTGGCTGTAAAATTGTTGGTCAAGTTTTTCCATAGATTAGGGGTCTCCAAACAAAAGGCCAGTTCACTGTCCTTCAGACCTTAGTTGAGCCAGACTGTGGCCATTGGGAGTAGAAAATGTCCAGGTGTCCTGTCCATTGGGAGTAAACAATACTAAGGGCTTCCGCCCTTACTGTGTCTAGTATAGGTACAGGTACTTCCGCCCTTACTGGTGTTTGGGTGTATAAGTAGTCTGGTAACCACGCCCCTGACGACGTCAAACATATGACGAAACACGTTGGGTGGGACAAGAAGTGACATCACCGTGCTCTTCGGCCGTTCTCGTTACTCGTTCAGAATCAATGCTGCAGCTTTTGTTTGGATCCTCTACATGCCTGTTTTTATATTTCAAATGTGAGTGCACTTTTTTTTATTTAAGAAAATAATTTTTATAAACTACATTACGCTATGATCCCTTGTATTTATTATATGCACACCGGGACTGATATGTGTTCACCTTTTCATCCGCCGCACCTGCCCACCCCTTGTCCTGGGCCTAATGATTTGTAAGGTGTCTGATTTCATTTTGGACATTTGGTCGCTGTGCTGTAACATGTTTCCCCATTAGAAGATTTCCCTAACTTCCCTGTTCTGGTGACAACTCTGGTTACAGTTTTGGTTATCACTTAACTTTCTGCCCCAACAACAACAGTCACATAGAGTGAATCCCCCCAGTGGGGTCACAGACAGCAATAATACCCTGACAAAAGTAATAAAACTTCCACACTCTATCCAAAAATACAGAAAAAGTTATGGTTTTAGATAATGAAGTGATTTAATGAAGTGATTTAATGAAGTGATTTAATGAAATGCTATGTACTAAACCAGTGTTTCTCAACCTTTTTCCAGTTGAGGCAACCTTTAAAATTATGGACAGTCTTGAAGCAACCCATTCTAAAATGTAAAAAACGATTCTAATAGCCTTTGGCCCTGTTCACACCTGAGCATTTTTCAGCTTGTAAAAAGCTAATCTCTGAGGTCTTAAAATGCCCAACAATCAAAATCCCATTTATTTCACTGGCCCCTGTTCACATATGAGAGTTTTGTCGCCTAAAGCAAAACGCCCAAGGCCCTGTTCACACCTGAGCGTTTTTCAGCTCATAAAATGCTTACCTCTGACGTCTCAATACGCCCAACAAGCAAAATCCCATTCATTTCAATGGCCCCTATTCACATTTGAGAGCTTTGTCGCCTGAAGCAAAATGCCTGAAGCTCAAAAAAGTACATGAGCTTCATTTTTGGCAGATTGCAAGCGTTTTTGTTAGATGTCAATGCCTGCCTCCAAACACCTTCAAAAAACACCTGAAAAAACGCCAGAAAAAAACGCCTGAAAAAACACCTGAAAAAAACCCAAGCAAAAGCCTTAAAATTATACGCTCAGGTGTGAAGGGAGCCTGAAGCTCAAAAAAGTACATGAGCTTCTTTTTTGGCAAATTACAAGTGTTTTTGTTAGGTGTCAATGCCTTCCTTCAAACACCTGAAAAAACACCTGAAAAACACCCAAATATACGCCTGAAAACTATACGCTCAGGTATGAATGGAGCCTAACATAATGCAACAACATCTGCACATAGGACACCCAACATTAGAGGATATTTATTCTGCCAAAGCAAATACTTTTGAACACTGGCACTGACTACTTTTCCAATGTTTCTCTTCTCCCTAACTGTCTCTCCATCAGTCAGCTAATTTCACCCCAGTGCTGAGGGCAGGGCTGCTGATAGGGGGGACCACCAGCCCTCTTGTAGGGGGCCCGAGCACACAGGGGGGCCCACACAGGGAGGGAGATTAGTGATGGACAACAAATACAGAAATCTTCCTCCAGCACCTGAATCTGATCTGTCCCTCTCCCTGCTATCAGCTTTTATCTGCTGAGAAAGAGACAGTTGTCCCTCACTAATCCCCCTCCCTTGTGTGGGCCCCCCTCCCAGCACTGGCTCTAATGTTATCTATCTCTGCTCAGGAGTTTATTTGTAACTTTGTTTCTCTCTCTCTGTCTCTCTGATCCTAGAGCTCCAACTGCCCAGCCTGTATATTATTTTCATCTTGTCTTCATTTTTATTTATTAACATATTTTTTTTTTTAGATTTAGCAGGAATTATGTGAGTTATGTTATATTTGTGTCTGCTAATAGTGATTTTGTTGTAATTTTAGCTAAATATATCTTTAATATTTTCTTGGAGGGGCCCTGCCAGGTAGTCTGTACGGGGCCCCGCGATTTCTAACAGCAGCCCTGACTGAGGGAGAGGAGCAGAGGAGGGTCAAACCAAGAAGCCGTGAAGGCAACAGACATTCGCCTTATGAACTGATGATGTCATTGGTTGTTAGCCAGTATCTGGAAAGGCGTGTTGGTGCATAATGAAAACCCATGGTTTTATGTAACAAAAGGCAGGCGTGATCCACCCGCTGGCTTGTATACAATTTTTGATCAATTTCTAGGATTTTTCCAAGGCACCCGCGAAGAAACCTCAAGGCACCCCATGGTGCTTAGGAACCCTGGTTGGAAAAAGGCTGGCCTAAACAACCAACAGATGACCTTTGCTTTCTGTAACATTTGAAGGACAAGTTAGATGTTTCCAACCCCTTTCTAAAGCTGGATACACACTATCCAACTTTTGTGGTTAGATTTCCTTCAGATTTACCTTTTCTATGTAGTGCAAGGGCCTGCCAGATTGCATACAAATTGAAAGTGTTTAGGTTTGGACTCATATTATATGGTTTTGGTAAGTCTAAAGGAAAAAGTCTTCAGAAAATCTTATAGTGTGTATGGCCCATTACTCTCCCAATAAATATTTTGGCTCCCCTTTCTATGTCTTTACCCTGCACCTTAGCAGCCTCATCCTTCCTAAGGACAATAAGGACAGAGTACGTATTCTGTTAATTACTCAGCAGGAATCTGATCTTTCGCTCCAGTCTCTGGCATGTGTTAACCAACACGAAGCCTCCTGTGTCACAACTAATAGATTCCCCTTCTCTTTCAGTGCCAGCTCTATTACTATATTTAATATAGTCACGTGAGACCCAACTGACTCTGGTGCTAATCTCTTGGCCTTGAGGCATTGCTAAAATAAATGCAGGGGCTTGGATTCCATGCATCGGATGGGCAGATGAAACAAACAAGTGCATATTAGTCAGCAAGAGAGAAATAATATCTAAGAAAAAAGTCTGATAAGTATCTCTGGCTTAATACTCTCTAGATGTGTTTGCTGTAGGTTATATAAATGATTCATGGCAGCTTCACATGTCAGACTTAGATTACCTAAATATTAAACTGTTTTCTATGATGCTCTTCAGATAACACTGTATTATTGAAGACTTTATAAAAAGGGATGCAAAGTTTTGAAAACTTCACATTTTTTTCAAAGAAAAAACCTTAGTGGACATTATGAAGATAGAATAGACTTTATTAAGTTCAGACATTCTAAATGGTTTAATGTATTCATTTTTTTTTCCAGCTGTAAATGTGTATATTTACATACAGTATATACTAGTGATCGGCCGATATTAGTTTTTCTTTGCCGATACCAATACCAATATTTTGGCCATTACATATCGATATCGGCCCATATGGGGTGATATTTTCTAATATTTAAAATATATATATTTTTTTTTTTTACTTGACAGGTACTCTTGTGGAGGGATCTGGGGGTCTAAAAGACCCCAAACCCCTCCTCTGCACTTAAAAGCATTTAAAACGCCAAGTTTGGCTGTTTTGAATGTTGTAATTTTTTTGATTCTGGCGCCGAGTACCCGGAAGTGATGTCATGACATCACTTCCGGCTTTTTTACATGGAGACCCGATTAGAGCCAAATACGGCTTTGATCATGTCTTCGGGGGCCTTGCAGGTTGGTTGCCCGGGTCTCCCGGTGGGATGGGAGACCCGGGCGAGCCGCGGAAGGTGGCAGGAGAGAGGGACGTTCCCTCCTGCTCCTTGTAATGACAGTCGAGCGGCTTCTCAGCCGCATCGGTTGTCATTACAAGGAGCAGGAGGGAACATCATTACAAGACAGCCGACCGTACCGGGCTGATGCCTCTAGCTGCAGGCATCACTCCAGTACAAGCACTTTCTGATATATCGGCAATATCAGCCACCTTGGTGGGCGATTCCGATATATTGGGGAAAGTGCATATCGGCCCTCGATATATCGGATTTGCCGATAATCGGTCGATCCCTAATATATACAGGGCTTTTTTTCACAGAGAATAGTTGCAGGAACTCAGGGGAGGACTGGCAAGGGGGGCAGGGTGGCAATTGCCCCCCGGGCCTCTCTGATGCCGGGTAAAAAGGCCGCACTCAGGGCTAGATTAATGTAGGGGCTAGACACTATATACAGCTACTGGTTGCCGCTACACAATGTTATATTCGCAGAGCTGCAGCGGAGCGGTATAAGTGTGCAGAGTCGCTCCTGCACCCGGCCAGCACAATAATAACACAGTCACTTCTCTGTCAGGCAGAGCGATCTCCACCCAACAGGAGCTTCCTAGGCCCCACCTGGCGTAATGTCGTGTATTTTTGTTAAACCTCCTTTGTTGCTATTAACATTAAATGATGTTACCAGATTGCATCATATTTGTCTTGCTTCATAACATCAATATCGGTTATAAAACCAGGTGGGCATGGATGGTGAGCTGATTCGATGGTTTAATGGGCCACTTGACTGGACTTGCCCCCCAGGCCTAAGGCCGCCAGCCCTTCTCTGCAGGAACTCCTCCTTGCCGGGTCACCCCTTGACTCTGCCCCCTACCCAACTCTAAGCACCGTTTCTTAGTCCAACCTCTTTTAGAGAATACAGAACCAAGTATCATTTTGTGGCGCTTATTTTGTATTAAATTTGTTAATGATAACAAGAAAGGCAGTAAAATAGATCTAGCAACACAACAGCGACAATAGATCTATCCACCCCAGCAACAATGGACTACCAACAGCCAGTCTGAATAGGCCCTCCAGCAGCCAGCAAAATCAGACCCCTCCCTCAACAGTTGATCCCTCCCAGGAATGATTGACCCTCTGCAACATAAGGCCCACCCCAAAGCAACAATAGATCCACCACCATAAACAATAGACCCCCCCCCCCTGCAAAAATAGATCCCCTCCAGAAACAATAGATTCCCCAGCAGCCAGCATCAATAGACCCTCCTTCACACCCCAGGACTCATTGCCATTCAGTTCTGGAGGTGCCGGAACTGCGTTCCCCCACGTTCCTGCAGAAAAAAACCTGTGTGTGTATATATATATATATATATAAATCTGTGGATGTTGTCACAGACAGGAGATACACTTCTGCTTGGGTTAGACAATTCACCAATTACTATAGGGTGTCGGCTGCAAAGGCAGCAGGAAGGTGTAAAGAAGTTGAAAACCATTCAGCTGTTCGGAATGAGGAAGTTAAGGCCTCTATAATTTGTCCAAAGGAAGTCTAAGGATTGCTGCCTCCTGACGCCGTGTGGGCTGGGGAGAGGAGGACAGTCAGATGTGTGCCTCCCGACGCTGTGAGAGCCTGGGAGAAGGATTGCTGCCTCCCGACGCCGTGTGGGTAGCGGAGGACAATCAGATGGGTGCCCCCTGAAGCTGTGAGGGGAAGACCTCCTGGAGCGATGTGCGCTGAGGAGGGTTAAAAGGTGTGAAGACTTCTCAAGGTGAGAAAATGAACTATTTCTATGTGGCAGAAATAAATGAACTGTTTGCTATGTGAAGAGACAAGCAAAGGGACATGTTCAATGTGAAGAGGAAAAGGGACATGTTCAATGGACATTTGTTGTGTGAAGAAAAAACATGGACTATTGAGTGTCTGCTGTAGGATCAGCAAAGTTTGCCCAACAGTAGGTTGGAGACAGACTTCCGTAGGTAGGTTCCTGTATGTGAGAAGGTAGCCGCCCACAGTGGCAAGGATTTATTTTGTGTTTTATTTTTATTTTGATGTTTTTGAGGCTTGCACTTGAGTGAAGTAAACTACAAGAATAAACCAAACTGTTCTCGGCTATCTCCCTGTGTAAACGCACTCCCAAAGGGGTCATCCATACCCGCCACCGAGCTAATCTCCCACAATATATATAGTATATATACTGTATATATATGTATATATATATATATATATATATATATATATATATATATATATAAACATATCCACAATGTATGTAATCGTGTCTGCATCTTGAACAATGTATTTTTGTCTTACTATTTTTGTATATATGATAACATTATTATATACTCTTCGTGTGCGTTTGGGTTTTTGAACTGAATAAACCAAACTGTTGTTTGCAACCACTTCTCGGCTATCTCCCTGTGTAAACGCACTCCCAAAGGGGTCATCCATACCCGCCACCGAGCTAATCTCCCACAATATATACAATATATATACTGTATATATATGTATATATATATATACACATATCCACAACGTATGTAATCGTGTCTGCATCTTGAACAATGTATTTTTGTCTTACTATTTTTGTATATATGATAACATTATTATATACTCTTCTTGTGCGTTTGGGTTTTTGAACTGCCTGATACTGTTGCATGCCACTCATGTGCACCATAACTGTGAAACTATTTAAGGCCTCATTCACACCAGGTACTTTAGGATTGCTTTGGGTGGCTATTCCAGTGTAGTCCCACTGCACCTCCACCACAAGACAAGGCAAAATGCCTTGCCTCCAGTGTGGCCGGGTCACACCACTGCATTGCGGTGGTGTGCTGATGGTCAGAGGCATAGCTTGAAGCTTGTGGGCCCTAATGAAAAATTTACCACCCACTGTGGGCAGGCCCTCTGACTTCCAGATTCACATACAAACCCACTGATTTCACCCGGCAGCTCAGAGTGTGGCCCCCACCTTATGTGCACATGCATGGTGGAGCAGAGCGAGGAGGGAGGGGCTGTATTGGACTGGGCTGGGCAGGGTGTGTGCCGCTGAGGAAGAAGGCTAACCCCATCACCCTGTGTAGGTGAAACCCAAAACTCAGAGGTCCCTGGACAGGCCTGGGCGGACCCCTGCCCGGCTGGCCTGGGCCTTCTGAGTGTATTGAAAAACCTACACATGTGTCGAGTGACGTGGCAAGCGCTTTTCCACAGCGACACAGTGTAAAACCTAAATTGACAAGGAGGGTGCATAGACCCCCTGCGACCGCTCAAGTTCCACCCATGTTGGTGGTGTATGCTGAGAAAAAAGTACTGTGTGCAATACTTTTTTCCAATGCAGCACACTGGCTTATAGAACTGTATGAAACGTTGTTTTGTGTTTTTTTTTTACTAAAGCTAGAGAGGGCAAAATTAGTCACAATTCTGCAGAGAAACCAATCACCTTTCATGTTTTATTGCTAAAGCTTAATTAAACAAAATGAGGTTAGAACATAATTGGTTTCTCTGCTGAATTGTGACAAATTTTGCGCTCTCTGGCTTTAGTAAATAAACCCCTGTGTGACATTTCAGTAAAGTTTGTTTTAAAAAAAAGTGAACAGTGTGATTGTAACGCTCCTGCGTTTTACGTATGATGTGGATTTTCAGCTGCAGAAATATTCCACTTCAGTAGTCATGTAGAGAAACGCTGAGACACCAATCCCAACTCTCAATGACTCATCATGTGTGGATGATCTCAATTCAGCAAGTAAATACACACACTCAATAAGATGTTTCCTAGAGTGACTTATGTATATAGTAACACAGGGATGATAGGCTGAAGAGACAGGTTGGGTAGGGATGGTAGATGACAGACACTTGAAAGGAAATGTTCTTGAAAGTAAGATAGTAGCAGATGGGATGCAGATAGGTTTAGCAATCATGTATGGTAGCAGATGACAGAGTAGCAGGTGGACATACAAGAGAGATCAACCCAGTGCAAGAACAGGTGGTAGTAGGCTCAAGAGCTAGCAATCTTAGATAATGCAGATGTAGTAATAGTCCTTAGTATGCAGAGCTAGATAGTGTAAGCTTTAGTATAAAGGTTATAGAGGTTTCCCCTGTGGGGTACTTATCACTAATAGCAATGTAGCAGAGGAGAGGTTCGGCAAGAGCGGATGATCCGGTAGCGGGATACAGGGATCAGCGCAGTGTGGTTCCGACAGCGAGGTATGCTTGCAAGCATGAGAGCTTCAAGACAGGTTAGCATCAAGGCACAAAGCAGTTTGAACGAACACATGTGAGTGAGAGCCGGCGATCTAAATAGCCATCCAGTCCGGCGCTCAGTGATGACAGCATCAGTCTTAAAGGTGTATGCGCACCTTACCAAAAGAGAATGGTGGGGCGCATACACTTATGAAAGAGTAATTAGGGTACCCAAAGGTACCAGAACATTACAGTGATGCGTCAGGATCAGCACATCAGCACTGTCTTCACCGCAATGCGCAGCAGCTGCTTCCGGAGGAAAGGGGGTCTAAGTAGAAGGTATGCTGATGAGGGAAAGGGCTTGCTTGTCCTGTCACCCTGTGTAGGTAAAACGGAAAGCTCAGAGGGCCCGGGAGGCCCTGGTAGGCGGGGACACTGAAATACGAATGCAGGGTTAAGCGGCAAGCGCTCTTGCCTAGCCACACCATGTGAAATCTAATGTGACAGGAAGGCCACACGGGCCCCCTAGAGCATGATTGGGGGTCAACATTATGACCCTTGCGACCCCTCTAGCTCCAACCACGGCGGTGGCACGCACTGAAAAAAAAGTACTTTTTTCCACCGCACCACACTCCGGCATACCAATGAATAGAATTTTATAAAATGTCATTGTGTGACATTTCCATAAAGTTTGTTTTAAAAAAAAAAAAAGTGAACCAGGATCAATGCATCAGCACTGTCTTCAACGGAACGCACATGAGCCGCTGCGTTGCACTGCGGCAGCTGGTGTGAACAGACCCTAATAATAACAACAACAATAATGATAGTTATACCAGTAATAATAACAACGATGATATCAATATTATTATACAGGATTTTTATTATACAGGATTTTGCGCAGCGCTTAACAAAATGAAGGCAGACATTACAGTTGCAATACAATTTGGTACAAAAGGAATCAGAGGGCCCTGCTCGTTAGAGCTTGCAATCTAAAATATCAATAAGAGAGCACCTATTAAAATAATATACTGTATATAGTATATATAACATATATATATATATATATATATATATATATATATATATATATATATATATATATATATATATATATATATATATATATATATATACACAGTATATATATATATATATATATATATATATATATATATATATATATATATATATATATATATATATATATTGGTGTGTATATATACTGCATAAATGAAGAATACATGTATAAATAAGTAAGCACCTATTAAAAATAATATATGCAGTATATATACAATTATATTTTATATATATATGTATACAGTGGGGATCGAAAGTTTGGGCACCCCAGGTAAAAATTTGTATTAATGTGCATAAAGAAGCCAAGGAAAGATGGAAAAATCTCCAAAAGGCATGAAATTACAGATTAGACATTCTTATAATATGTCAACAAAAGTTAGATTTTATTGCCATCATTGACACTTTCAAAATAACAGAAAACAAAGAAATGGCGTCTGCAAAAGTTTGGGCACCCTGCAGAATTTATAGCATGCACTGCCTCCTTTGCAAGGCTAAGACATGCCAGTGTCATGGATTGTTCTCAATCATCATCTGGGAAGACCAGGTGATGTCAATCTCAAAGGTTTTAAATGCCCAGACTCATCTGACCTTGCCCCAACAATCAGCACCATGGGATCTTCTAAGCAGTTGTCTAGAAAACTGAAACTGAAAATAGTTGACGCTCACAAAGCTGGAGAAGGCTATAAGAAGATAGCAAAGCGTTTTCAGATGTCAATATCCTCTGTTCGGAATGTAATTAAGAAATGGCAGTCATCAGGAATAGTGGAAGTTAAAGCAAGATCTGGAAGACCAAGAAAAATATCAGACAGAACAGCTCGCAGGATTGTGAGAAAAACAATTCAAAACCTACGTTTGACTGCACGATCCCTCCAGAAAGATCTGGCAGACACTGGAGTTGTGGTACACTATTCCACTATAAAGAGATACTTGTACAAATATGGTCTTCATGGAAAAGTCATCAGAAGAAAACCTCTTCTACGTCCCCACCACAAAAATCAGCGTTTGATCTTTGCAAATGAACATATAGACAAGCCTGATGCATTTTGGAAACAAGTTCTGTGGACCAATGAGGTTAAAATTGAACGTTTTGGCCGGAAAGAGCAAAGGTACGTTTGAAGAAGGGGCACAGAATTTAATGAATATAACCTCTATCCAACTGTTAAGCATGGGGGGGGGGGGATCAATCATGCTTTGGGGTTGTATTGCAGCCAGTGGCACAGGGAACATCTCACGAGTAGAAGGAAAAATGGATTCAATAAAATTTCAGCAAATTTTGGATGGTAACTTGATGCCATCTGTGAAAAAGCTGAAGTTAAAGAGAGGATGGCTTCTACAAATGGATAATGATCCTAAACACACCTTAAAATCCACGGGGGATTACATCAAGAGGCGTAAACTGAAGGTTTTGCCATGGCCTTCACAATCTCCTGACCTCAACATAATTGAAAATCTATGGATAGACCTTAAAAGAGCAGTGCGTGACAGACATCCCAGAAATCTCAAAGAACTGGAAGACTTTTGTAAGGAAGAATGGACAAAGATACCTCAAACAAGAATTGAAAGACTCTTGGCTGGCTACAAAAAGTGTTTACAAGCTGTGATACTTGCCAAAGGGGGCAGTACAAGATATTAACTCTGTAGGGTGCCCAAACTTTTGCAGACGCCATTTTTTTTGTTTTCTGTTATTTTGAAAGTGTAAAGGATGGAAATAAAATCTAAATTTTGTTGACATATTATAAGAATGTCTAATCTGTAATTTGATGCCTTTTGGAGATTTTTCCATCTTTCCTTGGCTTCTTTATGCACATTAATACAAATTTTTACCTGGGGTGCCCAAACTTTCGATTCCCACTATATATATATAGATATATATTGGTGTGTATATATACTGTATAAATGTAAATATAAAAATATAAATAATAAATAAAACCAGGTGTGCTTCTTGAAGTAGTATTTAAGCAATTTGCGGTCTTGCTATTTTTAGATGCATGAAGATAACATTATTTTATCCTCTATAGTTATTCTTGTGCACCCAGGTTTTTAAACTACTCAATACTAGTGGTTGCTATGTATGTGCACCCAGATTTTAAAGGTATGTATTAATATTATTATTATTATTATTATTATTATTATTATTATTTATTATTATAATTAATAATAATAACACTAATAAAAATAAAAATAATAACAATAACAATAATAATAATAATAATAATATCAAATAATAATGCACAAATAAAATAATATCCTAAGTGTTACCATTTCAGTTCAGTATCGGACACCTTATTTATAATGCAGCAAAAAAAAGACAGCACACACCAGCGTAAACTGAATGAAATTATGAGACCATAGCATGATTGTGATCTGGCTGTCAGCGAGACTCAAGGTCACTGCTTGTTTTACGTGGCTAAATAGCCAACAGCCAACTTTATCTTATGACACAATAATACTCTATCAAGTAAGCTGCCTTAAGAATGATGTGGTGTTTTAGTGCAAGGTTTCAGCTAACTAGCTGAGCCAAAGAATTCAACACCCTCCCTACGGCTGACATTGGAAGGTCAAAGGGTAGAGTTAACTAACAGGACTGATTCAGTGGCTGTGTGAGAGGACTGGAAGCCATCTCATGAGCTATTTGTTCTTGTTGACCCTTGGTTCCCATAAAAATCAGCCTAAATGTGGCAATTTGAGTTGAAATACTTTGATACAAGCATTTTATTTTGTTGTCACTAAAAAACGGGGACAGTAGCCCAAAGGGCACTCAACTCCTGGTTAAGGATATCCTTAGGGGTCTCGAGCAGCGCTGACCCAGTTCTACCCATCTCTGTTTAACATGCCATAGGATAAAAATTCACTAGGGTGGATGTTTGTTGAGATAAATTTCACTGTCTGTCTTTTCAGATCTACGTCAGGCAACAGCTATCACCTTCACACTAACAATATCCTTTAGTAAACGATAAAGTCAAGTCAAAAAGGAAACCTAGACGTATTATCAGCGAGTCTACGCTATCCGCTTTCACTGTTTACTTGCCAGCAATGCATCCCTTTTGCTACACAAAGATTCAGAGAACATCAAACATGGATGCCAGGAGAAAGAAAGCTTATGAGAGAGATTCTTAGGTGGCAAAGGGCTTTATATTGCCTATAAATGTGTAAGTGGCATATAAAAATACCCATGCTATATTGTTAGCAGTATTGCATATAGTACAATTGATTAAACACAGTACAACAACCTAATAATATCAAGACTTTTTTCTGCACTACAACCATAATAAAGTTCCAAAACAGATTTTATTTATTTACAGTCATTAAAATAATATTAGTTTATGATTATTAATGATATTGTTATATTATAAAAGATTGGCTGACGTAGTATTGTATTCTATCACCCATTTTATATACTGGGGGTCAGCAACCAGTAGATTGCGGCCAGATGATTGGTAGATTGCTGTCTGGTCTTGCGGACCCACAATCCCAGAGCATCAAACAGAGTGCAATGCAGAGGGACTACTTGTAAAGTTGGAGTTGTAGTAGGGAGGAAGAGTCACATAATCTGATGCCTCCTCTGTAGTGCCGTCTCCTGTCCAATGCGGAGTGATCCCAACAGCACTTCACCTCTTATCCAAGCTAGCGGTCCCCAGAGTGGTACCAGCAGCAGGAAAGAAGAGATCTTTAGGTCAGTGTGAAGCAGTACGCTAGGCATATTAGTACAGGACTGTTTTCACACTAATGTGCTGCTGTTTACCCACACTGCTCAGGTGCAGTGCAGTGTACCTGGAGCTTTCCCGCGGGTTTGCTGTGCTTAGCCTTAGACTTCAATTATATCCTGCCGATTTGTGACACTTTCTAAATTTTGGGAGTTTTGGTGCACTTTTAGAAAGAGCATCACACCTGCAGGATTTCATAGAAGTCTATGGCAAAATGCAGCTAACCGAGGAAGGTTGCAGATGCACTGCACTGCACTCGGGGTGCAGTTAAATTGAAGCACATCAGTGTGAAAGCAGCCTTATAGGGGGCTCAGAACAGTAAGGGTTCATTTACATTTGTAGTTTTGGGGGGTGGTACAACCCTATAGTTAAGATGTGTTTTTACCACCTCAGCCCCAACCGCATCCCCTTTGCAGTGGCCAGGGGTGTACACAGGTCGCAGCCACAGCAAGAGTTATATGCCATGTCATGGGTGGTGGGTGTAGCACCTGCCAAGCACGAACCATTCAAGTGAATGAGGCCAGTCTGAAAATGCCCTGCAACCTTGTGCAGTAAAGCAAACAAGGGGTTAAAGCTTGCAGCCTGATGTTGCTTTCTCATCACCTGCTTTAACCCTTTGGACTACGCAGAAGCATGCAGTTGCAGGGCACATGCAGAGTGACCCCATTTACTTGAATGGGTCACGTTTGCCAGGCGTTACATGTTGTCCATGTTGGTCTCTACCTCTTTAAATTTGCCTACCCCTGTTATATATCCTCCCCATTCCCCACGCTTATTTTTTTATCAACAGGTCCATCAATATTGTAATGATCACATATGTTCCCACAGTTATGAAATGTGGCTGGAAAAAAAAAGTTGGCACCTTGGGAATTTTATTTAGTGTTCTTTGTATTTGGTTTTCTTTAGGTTTTTTTTTTTTTTTTTTGTGTATTTTTTTAATTTTACTTTTTGTCTGTTTTTTCCAGTAAAAGTTTTTTTAATTTAAAGTAAGTAAACAACAGACAGAGATTATAAACATTCATCTAATTCAAAGTAACTCGCTTTGTGGTACATCAACATTTGAAGTCATTAACAATGGTTTATAAAACTTAATATAAATGTTGGGGGGCGAGAAGCAAGAAGGTATACAAAATCAATTAAGACAATTGTTTATCAGGTAGGGATTCAACATCATAGCTCCTCAGATGACAGTTGGGATCATAGATGTTTAAAGCTGTATAGCCAATTTGTTTGAGGAGAGATAACCCCACACAGCCCTGGTGTAGGGGGGGTGTCTCTCCTCACATGAAAAGATAACTTATGCCTCGTACACGCAATGATTATCGGCCGACCGATTGGCCGACTTTTGTCCAGTGTTGTTGTGTTGGTTGAAATTTGCTCTAGACTGCACATGAATTGTCTCTGCCAACAAAAAACAACTTCAGAAGTGATGTCATGTGCTGGTTTACTTTCCGTGTGTTTTTTCTTCTCTGAGCATGCCCAGTCTTGCTCATCAGATTTTTGTCTGCCGAAATCTGTACTGACTGACGGAAAATCGGCAGTTGTGTTGACGGCCAACAAAAATTTTATAGCCTGCACACCAGATTTTATTCGGCCGAAAAGTCGCAGTCGGTTGCCGAAATCATCATACTAACAAGCCGAAAATTGGCCGATCGGACGTTGGCCGAAAATTCACGGCCAACTATCGATGCGTGTGTACCAGGCATTAGAATCTACGAAGGACAGTGTGTAATCCCCCTATATGGATTCACTGTGTAATGCGTTATGATTGTTGGGAGATAATCCCATCCATGAATTCTGAGTATTGGGTTGTGGTTCGGAAGTGCAACCAACATGCCCAGGTCTGGTAGAATCTGTCCGGTGTGTCTTTGGCAATATGTATGAGTTCCTCCATTTCTGCTATCGTGTTGATTTTTTTTAAACCATTCAAATATCGAGGGAATGTGGTGTGAACCTCAGTGAATGGGAATGCACAACTTGGCAGCACTGATCATGTGTAGGGTAAAAGTTTTACAGTATTCGGATATTGGAGTGTCAGAATGATGTAGTAGAAGTTGCGCTGGGGTGTAGTCTAGAGCCAGGGTAGAGACTTGGGTCGATATTTGATGAACTTGTGTCCAGAATGTTTTGGATATGTGGGCAAGACATTTTTGTCTGTTTTTTAGTTCTGTGAAAAGAACATGAAATAATGAACCATTGAGGAGCTGTTTTTTGGCACACCAACAGGTCCAGAATAGTTGAAAGGATAATCCATATCCTTTATGACTCATTTAAAGCCTGCTTTACCCTTAAAAAACAATGCAATTTGGCCGTTTCTCGTTGACTCAAATGCATCTTTCATTTTTTATTTTCAATAACATTTTGGGGAGATTTTTCCCATTCTTAGTCAGGACGACCTCTGCTGAATGCCAGAGCATGCAACTGCCTCAGAATGGGAAAAGGAAATTCTCCGAACTATTACTTCAGCTCTAAGACTGGCCATAGTTGGAACATTTTTTGGTCAATAAGCCAATGGGCTGACACAAGTAAGTTGGATGGAGGGATCCTCCCCGCTGTGGTATTCTATCAGTGGGGACTCCTCTACTCTCAGAATACATTGATCAGAACTGCAGTTGATTGGCTGTAGTCGCTGGTTGAATTAAAATGTCCAAACTTTCCTGTTAGAGAGAAGACAAGCTGGGCTGGTTAGGGGGGTGATTTTTGCTAAAAGTTTCTAAATCTGACTGGGGGGGCCTATCATCTGAATATCTAGTCTGGTATCAAAGGGAGAAACTGTCTGTAAGATATTTAAAAGAGGCAATGTATCATCTAAGGACATTTGTGAGTACAGACTGGAGTGAGAAATCCCAGAGACTTTGTGCTGTTGCCACCCTTCTGGCACAAAATAGTCAGCTGTGTTTAATGAGTTCATCGTGTCTGGTATCCTAAAGAGCTTAGCTTAGTTAAGTCTTGGAGAAATGATTCTGATTTCAGGTCATGCACTGATGTGGACAAGAAGGCCCAACTCACCGTTGAGGTCAGGACTCTGTGCAGGCCAGTCAAGTTCCTCCACCCCAAACTCAATCATCCATGTCTTTATGGACCTTACTTTGTGCACTGGTGCCCAGTCATGTTGGAACAGGAAGCAGCCATACCCAAACTGTTCCCACAGTGTTGAGAGCATGAAATTGTCCAAAATGTCTTGGTATGCTGATGCCTTAAGTCTCCATTCACACCTGGGCATTTTTGAGCGTTTTTCAGCTCCAAAAACGCTAAAAAAATAAAACGTTCCAAAATGCCCAACAAGTAAAACCCCATTCATTTAAATGGCCCCTGTTCACATCTGAGCGTTTTGCAAAACGCCTGTAGCTGAAAAAAGTACATGAGCTTCTTTTTTGGGCTGATTACCAGAGTTTTTGATAGATGTCAATGCCTGCCTCAAAAAACACCTGAAAATCGCTGTAAAAATCGCGCGAAAACGCTACGCTCAAGTGTGAATGCAGGCATTCACCCATAGTGAGCGTTCATTTGTTTTACTTGTTTTTTACTCTGTAAATCATTTTTTATCAGCAAATCTTAATAAAACACCACTTTTTAACGGTACTGCACTATTGGAGCACTTTTTTGTCCCCTCTCGAATTGGACCTGGAGGATCGTTTTCCAATACAGGAGTCGAGGACTATAGTGAACCATAGAGCCCAGCAGTTACCTACAGGCTTGGGAAGCCACAAGCTCGCAAGGTCTTGTTGCTATATGGCATTCAAGACCCACTAAGTCCGGTGAGTGTGCACCCCTTATGCTATAAGTTATGCCGATTATACCAGCAGTTGGAATATTGGAGAAACCTTATTAGGACATTATTTGCATAGGATCACGAAGGGACTTCACATTGGGACTTGTATAATATTTTGAATATTTTGATCCTTTTTACATATTTTTATATATTTATTCACTAATATATTTTAGTTTCATTTAGCACTTTGCAATTTATTCTATTTGGCTATCACCTTTATGAAATAAACTTTCCTCACTTAATTGTTCACTATTCAGGTGTGTGAACAAGGAATTGCTCACCCCTGACTAATTAAAAGCAAGCGCTATATTAACCCCTTTGGGGGCTTCAACTCCTAATGCTGGAGATCACTGGAGGCACAAGAAAACACTGGAAGAGAACACAGGGGAGTCTGGACATGTTGCTTGAACACTAAGCAACCTGCACACTCCTCTGTGGATAGCTGGGAGTTGGTGACTGCACACAGAGGGAAAAACCCAGTGTGGGAGCATAGAATAGGAGAGTGTGACCAGGGCTGCTGTTAGAAATCGCGGGGCCCCGTACAGACTACCTGGCAGGGCCCCCCCCCAAGAAATTATTAAATATATATTTAGCTAAAATTACAACAAAATCACTATTAGCAGACACAAATATAACATAACTCGCATAATTCCTGCTAAATCTAAAAAAAAAAAACTATGTTAAATAAAAATGAATATGAGATAAGAAAAATATACAAGCTGGGCAGTTGGAGCTCAGTGATTAGAGAGACAGAGAGAGAGAAACAAAGTTACAAATAAACTCCTGAGCAGAGATAACATTAGAGCCTGTGCTGGGAGGGGGGCCCACACAGGGAGGGGGATTAGTGAGGGACCACTGTCTCTTTCTCAGCAGAAAAAAGCTGATAGCAGGGAGAGGGACGGAGATCAGATTCAGGTGCTGGAGGTCGATTTCTGTATTTGTTTTCCATCACTAATCCCCCTCCCTGTGTGGGCCCCCCTGTGTGCTGGGGCCCCCTACAAGAGGGCTGGTGGTCCCCCCCTATCAGCGGCCCTGAGTGTGACATTATCCAACAGAGTTTTTGCTTCCCTCACCCTAAGGTTTGTCCCAATTTTTGAATAAAATTGTATATCTTCTTCAAATCAAATGTATAAACTAAAATATCTGCTAATATAGCTTGTCCAACAGTAGAATAGTAGGGAAACGTGTGAATAATATAAGGTTTGGACTTGTAGCATAATATACTGTAGATAGGACAATCCATGAAGCAGAAGGAACTTGTAATGGTGGCACGTGTATTTTTAAAAAATATACATTTTTAAATACCGTATTTTCCGGCGTATAAGACGACCCCCCTAATTTTCAAGTTAAAACATAGGTTTTGGGCTATACTCGCCGTATAAGACTACCCCCCTTCCGAAGCAAGGCAACACCATTGAAAAACATCAGATTTCTCATAGATCTTCAAGGTACCCTAGTACTGTAATACATGTAATCTCTCATAATATCTCCAAGGTACCCTAAGTAAAAGTATTACCAGTAGATGTAATCTCAAGACGCTGGCTGTGTGGGAATCCTGTACCGGTATACCGTATGTACCGTAGCTTCGGCTACATACAGTATACCGCGCTGAGCCAATCACAGTGAGCAATGTATTTTATTATTGAATGCAAAGCCTGCTCGGATTGGCAGAGTCAGAGAGGCGGGCTGATGTTACTCCGCCAATCCGAGCAGGCTTTGCATTCAATAATAGAATACATCGCTCTCCCTGATTGGCTCAGCGCGGTACACTGTATGTAGCCGAAGCTACGGTACATATGGTATACCGGTACAGGATTCCCACACTGCCAGCATCTTGAGAGATTACATCTACCGGTAATACTTATACTTAGGTTACCTTGGAGATATTATACTCGGCGTATAAGACGACCCCCCATTTTTGGGGGATTTTTTTGAGGTTCAAAAGTAGTCTTATACGCCAGAAAATACAGTACTTTTTTTTGTAGCTTTGTTAAGCTGGGAGATATGTGTAGTGATGCTAATTTCTGTTCAGAGAGTATTTTATCTGAAGCTTCTGACAGAGTTCCATTTAGTTGCCTATGGTAAACAGGATATGAGAAATTTTGTCGGAATTGTCATCCTTTTCAGCATTACAAAACAACTCATCTCATGAAAATGTTTTTTTTTTTATCATACAATGCAAACCTCTGCTCTGTACATTTGTCACTCAAACAATATCCGAAATGGACATTGTAAGCTGACAGCCAGCATCAGTCAAAAACGTGTGTTGTGTCACTTCCTGTTCTCTTGTGAGTTCACACACAAAAGGGACATCTCAGCCTGACAAACTGACTTTCGTTCAAGGTTATCATAATAATAAAATAGAGAAACTGTTTCTGGATGAGCCCTCCAACACCTCTCGTGTCCCAAGCGGAAAACCTGTTGGAATTTAGATGATTGAACTCTAACCTAGTCGGACAAAATAATGAAGACTAATGAAACAATAACGAAAAGAAAAAAAAGCTCATTGGAAATGGAAAATAAAAGCTCGCTCTGCCTCATTTCCACAATCTGACATACATCATTGACATATTTCTCTGACAAAGCGGTGACCTTAATTCTTATCCAAATCTGTCCAAATAGATACTGGAAGTAAAATGTCCCAGAGGTTAGCAGAGCCGAGCATCTGTTTCCACTGTGCACTACATCCATGACCCTGTCCACACTATCCACAAGAATAGTGTACATAAAGCAATGACTATAAATCAGGGCTTTGGGACATAGCTGAGAACGAGAGCAATTCTGACTCACATTGTCTCGAATACAATCCAACTTGTTGATTGTTATCATCGGTATTCTCTGTGATTGGAAAATAAAGTGCTTGAGTACATGCCAATGATACACTTGCCAACGTTCACGGGGAAAAAAAAGGTCATACCAAAAAGAAAGTATTTATTACCCATTCTCTAACTATTTCTGGAACTGGTACCAAACAGAGATCTGGGACTGCTGGCAAGCACGTAGCACCTTAGCCCCTTGGCAACCATGTAGCACCCTTAGCACCATTAATTGAATCTTTTCTTTTTTTTTTTACTTTGGATAAAGTTAAAACTGAGCTCATATTATTTCCTCCTCCACGTGCCCCTTCCCCTGACTTCTCTGGCATGATAGATGGTGCAACTATTAACCCATCCTCGCATGGCAGGGTGGTAGGCATAATTCTGGACTCTGAACTCTTCTTTTTGCCCCACATCCAATCACTATCCAAAGCTTGCCACCTTGACCTCTGCACTATCTCCAAAATACGCCCCTTCCTAACTAATGGCACCACAAAGCTTCTAATTTATTCCTTGGTTATCTCTCACCTCAACTACTGCAACTCCCTCCTCAATGGATTACCTTTCCATAGGCTATCCCCTCTTCAGTCCTTACATAGTTACATATAGTTACATAGTAGGTGAGGTTCAATAAAGACAACAGCCCATCCAGTTCAACCTGTGTAGGTGTGTGGCTGTAATCATCTCACATAGCCCTGAATGTTCTGATCCTTGAGATGTCTAAGAGTCTTTTGAAAGCCACCATACTTCCCGCAGAAACCACCTCTTGTGGTAGAGAATTCCACAATCTTGTAGCCCTAACAGTAAAGAACCCCCCACGTTGCCTGAGGTTAAAACGCTTCTCCTCCTATCACTCGGTACTTGTTATTGTCCTAACTAACTAATGTTGTTTGTTGACACTTGATCTTGAGTTTTTATACACTCTTTGTAACCTTACCTTTATGTTTATAAAAGTTCTCAATAAAATGTTTATTAAAAAACAAAAAAAAACGTTTCTCCTCCAATCGCATTGTTTGCCCTCTAGTCCTCATGCAATCCCTTCGACTGAACAGCTTTTTTTCTATGCTGAGATCCCCATTGAGATATTTATAAATTGCTATCATGTTCCCCCTCTGGCGTCTCTTCTCCAGGGAGAATAAATCAAGCGATTGCAGACGCTCTTCATAATTAAGGTCCTCCAATCCCCTAATCCCCTAATAAGTCCTTCATGAATGCAACTGACAGACTCACCCTCCTTACCAATTGTAGGGTGGTCGGCTGTCCCTCTCTGCCAATCGCTCCACTGGCTTCCGCTCACCCAACAAATTAAATTCAAAATACAAACATTACAAAGCCATTCACAACTCATCCCTAACCTAGTCTCAAAAAAAACAACCAAATTCTTATGTTCATTCCTTCTACAACCTCCTGCTCATTAGCTCCCTTGTCACCTCCTCTCATGCTCACTTCCAGGACTTCTCCCAAGCCTCTCCCATCCTCTGGAAGTCCTTACCCCAATCTGTCTGACTATCTCCTACCCTGTCATCTTTTAGGCAATCCCTGAAAACTGATCTCTTCAGAGAAGCCTATCCTGCCTCCATCTAACAACTGTACTTTTATCTTCTCCATCAGCTCATCCCCCACAGGTATTACCTTTTGTATCACTTGACCCTCCCTTTTAGATTGTAAGCTTTAACGAGCAAGGTGATTCCTCCTGTATTCAATTGTATTGTAACTGTACTGTCTGCCCTCATGTTGTAAAGCACTGCATAAATGGTTGATGCTATATAAATCCTGAATACAGTAATAATAATAATAATAACAATATAAATCCTAATACTATTAATAATATTAAGAACAATAATAATAATAATACAAATAATATTAAAGCAAGAGAGGGTTATAGACCCTGTCAATTTTTTTTTTTTGTAATTTGTGTCCAATTGGGGAGAATTCACTTCACTTCCTTTCCCAAAGCCAAAACAGGAAGTACAAGGAAATTCTTCCTACATTAGGGACCCCCTGGTTGTCAACGGGCTCACCACAACTAATGTCCACATTGGAAGATTTTCCTCCATTCCCGCTCTGGTGACATCCAAAATATGGATTATCAGTTATAACAGTAAACAGGACAAATACAAATGGTGGATCTCCCCAACAGGTGCACAGACATCAGTTCAGTGCTCCAAATCCCCCGAACTAAAAATATATTTTAAAGGAACTCTAAACATTAATACATCTAAGATGTTGTCTTAGCAGAACTTTAGGGTTCTAAGAGTTTCGTACACATACACATGCAAAAACATGAAACTAAAAAAATGAGCTGTATATGGAAGCCCCTCACCTGTGAGCTTTGAGCTGCTTACAGAGATACTATAGGAAGAATATGTGTAACTGAGGTGCAAGATTTGACTTATCTATAGATCATGCTTTGATGGGGTCAAATAATATCTCTGGTGAGGCTGCTCCCAAACACAAAACAGGGTGTTCCTTAAACCGGGGGGATCCACATTGGGGACCCATATTTGGAAACAACTTGTACAAAGTTCAAAAAGAGAACCAGACCAATGACCTGAAAGTTCAGCTGGACAATACAAAACATCCAAAGTGTTTCGGGGGCCTATAAATATCCCGCTTCTTCCTGGCTATAAAACATATATAAACTTCGGAGGAATCAAAATGGCAGAATTGCCACAATTAATTTTGTCTTTATTTTTTTAAACAAATTAACTGTAGTGATTCCTTTGTTTTGAGTCCTCATAAGTTAATGCAAAATCTGAGCCCTGAAGAACCGGACTTCTTCTGGACTCTTAAATACGCTGATTGATTTGTCTCATCCCTCTGTGCAAATACTAGGGATGATCGAATGGTTCGGGTCGACCATCGGTTCGACCCGAACATTGGGTGTTCGAAATTCGGCCGAATTCTGAACTTTTTGCGGTAAAAGTTCGGAATTCGGCCACCAGAACTGCCCAAAATGCAATGGGACAGGAACTGGGCTTTAAAAGCTCATGATTGGCCCAGAAACATCAGTAAAATGTGATTGGAGTGACTGCGGGGTCCAGAGCCCAATGAGGAGTGAATACGCCCCCATACGCCCACCAGTATATAACATAGCCCCGCCAAAACTCTAGCACTGTAATACAGAGCCTGTGGAAGACAGTGGAAGCATTTGTGTTGCTCCAGTGTCATTTTGCAATTATTAGTGTGAGGAAAGGAATATGCAGTGTAGTTAGGGTACTATATACCACTATAGTTAGATTAAAAAATCTAGTTTTTGTAGGGATAGCTTTAAGTGTCAGGTTGACCGTAGTGTAGTTTAGGGTGAATTGACTCTGCCATGTCAGGGTGACCGTAGAGTATGTTTAGGGTGAACTGACTCTGCCATGTCAGGGGGACCAAATTCTGCCATGTCAGGGTGACCCCACTATGCAGATTCTGGGTTAGGGGTATACATATATACATATATATATATATATATATATCAAAAACGACAATTTTTAAGAACTTTTTTTTGCCTGATTCATAGTCCCTGGGGCATGACCCAGAACACTAGGCACCTTTTAGGGGCATTTATTGAGTTTTAGGGCTTCAAAATGGTGTTTTTTGATTCCAGAAGTTCGGGTACCAATGATTTCAATGGGGTTCCGGAATCCGAACCGAACTTTTGGGAAATTTGGGTGTTCTGGTCGAACCCACTTTTTCAAAAGTTTGATCATCCCTAGCAAATACCAATATTAAAAGTTTTTGAACTCTCATTTTTTTTGGTCGAACGCTCTCTTTGAACTTTATACACACAGAGATTAGAGGACAGTTGAACATGTAGGTATATTGGACAATAACTTTGAGTGCTGCAGAGCTCTTCATAAATGTCAAGGTTGTCTCCAACAACCTATTTCCCCCACCACACGACCAGCAACAGTTGATTAAGGTATCTGACGTCCTCACCCCCCCTCTCTACTGTTCACAGCTCTTTGCTCTGTCTTTTAGTAAATACTTTTTAAAGTTTAAAGTACAATATACTGTATGTAAACCCAATCACCAAAATCTCATATAAGCTTTAAAATGGATGTAAACCCTTACATATACCTAGTGAAGAAACTAGCTTCTAGTGATAAACAGGGATGAAATAAAACATCCTACGTAAGTTGTACCTGTTTGCCTCCAGGGCTTTTTTCTCCAGGGCTATTCAAAGTGTACAGGTTACACTGCTTTTCTGGTCTCGAGAAGGCAGATGGCAGGAATCTAAAATCACACACTGCAATGCATAGAGAAGGAAGCTGAGTGTAATCAGAGACATGAGTGGAGGGAATTGACACAACTCCCCTTTACATAGTCTTATAGCAAAATGTGTACAGCTGAGGCTGTCAGCCACCTGTTGTGTGCTGATGCCCACCTCTCCTGTCTCCCAAGAATTTCTGGTGTCAGCATAGACTGTCAGAAGTTACACCCCTCACCCCCCCCCCCATGCACACACACACACATAGTCTTATAGAGAAAAGTGTACAGCTGAGGCTGGCAACCACCTGTTGTGTGCTGGAGTCCCCCTTCCCTGTCTCCCGAGATTGTCTGGCATCAGCATAGACTGTCAGAAGAGATTTGTGAGGATAGCAGAGGAAAGAGACAGCAGAGTGAAATCACATTAGGTGCTTTTGATCAAGGCAAGTGCATACTTTAAACAGATGTGCTTTGTTTGTTTTTAATTTCAGAGGTTTACAACCATTTTAACATGTTTATGTATTTTCAAAAGTAATTTGTATTATTTTAAAAAATTGTAGCTATCCTTAAAATAATATCTAGTGATCCTGCCATGAAATTCTTTGTTCAAATACTTCTAAGGGCTCATTCATATGGGCAAAAATGCTACGCTTATATGTGTACAGCATCGTTTTCTACGCATCTAAATGCAGCACTATAGTAATCAATGAGCCCATACACATAGCTGTGAGAACATGCGAAAATGTACACTGCGTCTAGCTGCGCAGAAAAAAGTAGGCCATCTCTGAGTCCAGGGCTGCACAGATTTGCAGATTTCACATGCCGACGCGCCTAAGCGCACATGAATTTACCTAAAAATGCCTAAATACTTATGAAAGTATATGTGTAGACATTAACCACTTGCCGACCGCCGCACAACTATTTACTGTGGCGGTCAGCCCCTCACAGGAAAAGTGACGTAGGGCTACGTTGCTAGCCTGTGAGGCTCTAGGGAGTGAGCGCGCGCCCCTGAAGGCGCGCTCCCGCTCGGTCACGGACCCCCCGCGCGCGTGCCCGGCGGACCCGATGTCCGCCGGTCACTCGTGATCGTCCGTTACACCGGGAGAAAGGCAGGCGGCTAATGTAAACAAAGCCGCCTGTCATTCTCCCCTGTGTAAGAATGGAGATCAAACGGTTCTGCTATGTAGGACCATTGATCTCTGTTCTTACACATCAAGCCACATCCAATCACAGTTAGAATCACGCCCCTAGGGACACACATAACCCCTCCCTCTCAAAAAAAAGTTAACCCCTTCACTGCCAGTGTCATTTTTACAGTAACAGTGGATATGTATAGCACTGATTACTGTAGTAATGTCACTGGTAACCCCAAAAGTGTCAAAAATTTCAGTCAAGGGTCCGATCTGTCTGCTGCAATGTCGCAGTCCCGCAAAAAAAATTGCAGATCGCCGCCATTACTCGTTAAAAAAAAAAACAACAAGAATGACAAAAATCTTTCCCTTAGTTAGTAAACGCAAAAACTTTTGCGCAAACCAATCAAAATACGCTTTTTGCGATTTTTTTTACAAAACATATGTAGCATAAAACAAATTGTCCTAAAATGTTAAAAAAATTTGATTTTTACATTTTTTTGGGGGGGAATTTCATATAAAAAAATTTGAAAAATATTGTTATTTTTGCAAAATTGCCGCTCTTTTTTTTTTATAGCGCATGGTGAAAAAATCGCACAGGTGATCAAATACCACCGAAAGAAAGCTCTGTTTGTGGGAAAAAAAAGGACGTCAAATTAGTTTAGGTACAGCGTCGCACGACCGCGCAATTGTCCGTTAAAGTCACGCAGTGCCGAATCGCAAAATAGGCCCTGGTCAGGAAGGGGGTAAAATCTTCCGGGGCTTAAGTGGTTAATTTAAATGAAAGATGAATTGTACTTGTCTGAATGCTGTACACATCTAAACGTGTGTAAAGGAGAGTACTTTAAATGCATATTTCAAGCAGGATCTTCTGCTAGCTCTGCCAACAAGAACCTGGGTTTCATGCAGAAAATACCATTATGACCGATGTGAATGGGGACTACGGGATGACAGCGCTCTCTCCTTGACTTCCAGTTTTGCTGCTGTGCTGGCCTGTCACATAGGGTTCTGTTGAGGACTACAAGTGGCTGTTTCATTCTCCATGGCATATATTCAAAAATGTGTTGGAAACATTCCTCAGAGAGGTGTGAGGGGTGTACTCACTTTTGTGAGATACTGTATATATAAATAGAGTATATATATATATATATATAAATATATATATATATATATATATATATATATATATATATAATTTTTCTTTTTTTTCAAATGGGGAAGACTCGATGAACCACTTGGTCTTTTTTTCTTCCTTCACTTTTCTATGTTTCTATGCCATTTGGTAAGGGTTTATATCTACTTTCATTTTCCAGTGTAAACTCAGCTTCTCACATAATGCTGGGTATATACTCCCTGTTCTATTTTCCCGGTACTTTGTTTATACCTTCAATAAAATGCTAAATGTGTCTCTATTCAACTTAGCATTTAAGGCAGATTGTGGCTATTACATCACTCCATCCAGGATTGGATTAACATAACCATATTTGATGATATACAATCTGAGGCTTATATAAAGAGAAATTTACACTCTTGGTGTATAAACTCTGAGCGGTATTCACACAGAGACACTCGGAGAACAAACAAAAAGCTGAACAGTTGATTCAGTTTCATCAACCCTAAATCCGGTGTATTATCTCTGAAGACTGCAATTCATAGCCCCTAAAGTGTAACTTTTCAGAAATGTTGATCAAGAAAATAGGAATTTGATGGTTGCGTGGCCTTGAAAAGCTGGGAAAAAAAAATAGTAACATGAACATTTATTAGAAGGAAAATAAAAATCTCTCTGGTCTCAAGGCCCACACAACGAACCTTGATAAGCACTTAAATCCAAACGAAAAAAAAAAAAAAAAGCAATTTGCATTTTTATTCCTACTCTCTAACATAATGCTTCATTTTACAGTTTCCATTAACGATTATTGCTGTCTTTACACAATGCATTAGGCACTTTTCTCGCCATTGTTTGTGTGCAGTTTCCATCAAAATGCTTCATCCTGGTAACATTTTACACGGATGCAGTCTTTGTGCTGCTTCAATGCTATTATCTCAGAATGTGTCTCTCCAACAGGTCTCTTCAAGACCTGAAAACTGCCCTGTGTGAAATGTGTGTCACTCATCACCTTCTCATGCTGCCTGAATTAACAATGCCCAAGGTCTTATCTGACATGGAAAACAAACCTTACCTGGGTGGGCAGGTCAACAAAGCTTCTTATGGTCTTAATGGACTGAAACCTATAGTCAGGCTGTGGAGTAACCTTGAAAAAACACCATCAGACAATTCAGATCATCTTAACTTGCTGCAGGATCAAGTGGCTGTTGGAAAATCAGTCATAAACTATAACCTTTGTATTATTATTATTAATATTATTATTATATTGTATTATTATCATCATTATTATTTTACTGGATTTCTTCTATTGTGCCAACAGTTTGCATAGCACTTTACAATTTAATGGGAGACAGTAAAGTTAGAATACAATACAAGAGGGTTAGGAGGGCCCTGCTCCTGAGAACTTACAATCTAAAAGGGTGGGGCAAGTGGTACAAAAGGTAATAACAGTGGGGGATGAGCTGATTAAAGTAAAACAAATTCAATTGTTAGGTGATAGGCTTCCCTGAAGAGATAGGTTTTCAGGGATCGCTTAAAGGTAGATAGAGTAGGAGATAGACAGACAAGTTAAGGTAGAGAGTTCTAGAGAGTGGGAAAGGCTCTGGAGAAGTCCTGGAGGTGAGTATGGGAGGAGACAAGAGAGCTAAAGAGTAGGAGGTCTTGGAAAGAATGGAGAGAACAGTTTGGGTGATTAAGACAAGATTGGTGATGTAGCTTGGGGTAGAGTTGTGGATGATTTTGTGCAATTTTAGTATTTTGAATTTTATTTGTTGGGCATTTGGAAGCCAGTGATGGGATTGGCAGAGAGGAGGGGCAGACATTGAGCCGCTGGTAAGGTAGATGAGTCCGATGTTCTGCTGAACACTTCAACTTGCCGAGAACTCCAACCATGTCACTTCGAGTGACTCGACTCAAGGAATATTGGGAGTTTTCGACGACTTGGTGTTTTCACAGAACAGGTGGCATCATATGCTCTCTGGTACTCCTTATAATGAGTGGACATTTTTAGTCCGGCCACTAGTAACCAACAACTAGCGGGCGGACTAACAATGTCTACTGATTATAGCA
This sequence comes from Pelophylax lessonae, assembly GCF_965119305.1. NCBI lineage: Eukaryota > Metazoa > Chordata > Amphibia > Anura > Ranidae > Pelophylax > Pelophylax lessonae. The sequence continues at coordinate 34,001,570 of NC_138771.1, read as the reverse complement.
TGTACTGGAGAGTATAGGCTGCTGATGTTCTGCGAAAACACCAAGTGATCAAAATTTTCAATTATTCCCGGTGTAGAGTCACCGAAAGTGACGTGGTTGAAGATTTTGGCGAGTTGGAGTTTTCAGCAGAACACCAGCAGCAGCATTCATAATAGACTGAAGAGGTTCCGCTTGTGTAGGGGTAAGCCTATGAGCAGTCAGTTGCAATAGTCAAGGCAAGAGATAACAAATGAATGAATGAGTAGCATATGTTAAAAAGGGGAGTATTTTAGAGATATTAAGGAGGTGATGCCTACAAGATTTGGACAATGATTTGGGACTGAAATGACAGGTCAGAGGTCAGTATTATACCTAGTACCCTGGCAAGAGGGAAGGGACAGATATCCTTATTAATAATCCTGATGGAGTCAGGGAGGAAGGCACAGGCGGAGGTTTGGCGGGGTTAGAAAGATTTAGTTTGAGGAAATGGTGTGACATCCATGGTCATATGTCAGTTAGTAAGTAAGTAATGCGAGGGGAGACTGAAGGAGGTGGGGAGTAGATCATTAGATTTGGGTGTCATCAACATGGAGATGGTATTGGAAGCCATGGGAGGTTTTCAAGTAATTATTTTCAATAATTTTGTTTTTTTTTTGCGTGGTGCCTTTCCCTTTTAGTTTTCGGCTCTGTTTTACTCAGTGGAGTAGCATTTTCTTTTCAAGTCTGGTCAGGTATATCCCTAAACCTGGGGGTTCATTTCTCCTGTCTGTCTCTGGAAGAAACTTCTAGAAATAGAGTAGGAGGATAAATCTTAGGGCTATGAGTATTTATCTCACTTCAGACAATCCCAGGGAGTGGGCACCAAGAAAGTGGCTGGGGAGAAGATACATTTTTTGGAAGGCTTGTTCTCTTCTCCTGGGGCCTCTTCCCCTGGGATACAACTTGTACTACTGAAGATCCGTTGCTTTTAGACCTCAGCATGTGATTGGCTAAGAGCCAGAAAGACATCTGCTGGAGAACACTAGCTTCTGAAGCTGGGCTAGAGTGTAACAGGGAAGCTGGTTGGGGAGCTATCCCTCGCAATGTGAGTGGGACCTTTGTCTAGAGCTTCAGGTATGCCTATACTTTGAGGGAGAGATGCCAGAGGTTGCAACAAGAACCTTGACTGCTCTTACAGAGCTTCAGATTGGGCTGGTTGTTCCCATTGTCACCATCAATATGAAAGGCTACTGCTGAAGGATTTGTGCTTTAAAATCTGCTCTTCTGTTTGCAGTGGTGTATTTTGGTTTTGTGCTGCCCTAGGCAAGACTAAAATTGGGCGCCCCCCTCCCCTTCCCCCTCCTAAGTAAATTTGCCCCACTCTTTCCTTTTTAATGGATGTGACTCCCTCCAAAATTGAAGAACTATAAGTCCCAGCATGAACCCCTGAGATCTAAGGAGAGGGGGGGGTGAGAGGTGAAGGGAGAGAGAGAGGGGGTGGGTGAGGCAGGGAGAGAGGGGGAATGAGAGAGAGAGAGAGGGGGGATGAGCGAGAAAGGAGGGGGATGAGATAGAGAGGGAGAGAGAGAGAGAGGATAAGAGAGGCTGAGAGGGGGTGAGAGAGAGGTGGGTGAGAGAGAGAGAGGGGGGAGAGGGGGGATGAGAGAGAGAGAGGGGGATAAGAGATAGGGATGAGAGAGAGAGGGGTGAGAGGGAAAAAAAGAGGAGGGGAGTGTGTGAGAGAGAGAGAGAGAGAGAGAGGGGGGCGGTGAGTAAGAGAGAGAGGGGGGGGGGTGAGAGAGGCAGCTCTAGCAACCAATGGCCAATAGAGTCTCAGGTGGAGCGGGGGGTGGCTTTTTTGATGCCCCTCTGCAGAGTGCTGCCCTAGGCCTGGGCCTTGTAGGCCTAGGCCAAAATACAGCACTGCCTGTATGTGCTTGCTTTCTTGTAGTATCCTGCACCTCTCTACTGCAATAAAACTACAAAAAGACACCCCTAGACCGAGCCTGTGTTTGTTGGTGTGCTCAGAGTCAGGAATTGGTATCTGGACCTGGCAGCCTCTTTAATGGGTAAGAAAGACCTGGGTTATTTCCCATGTCCCCTCTAGGGGTTTGCTCTCCATTTATATGGATGCGGCTTTTCCTGGCCTAATAAAAGGTGTTTTTGTTTCATGAACCATTTTATTTATTTTTTGAAAATGGAGCTTCTGGGTTTGAATTTTGCATAATACATTAAAAGTGTCCTCAACTCCAGGCACAATACTTTTAGATGACTTTAAGCAGTTTTACATTCATTTCCCTTAAAATCAAATCCATCATGCAATCTTTCTACTGCACTTTAGCGTTCCGGGAGAAGTACAGCTACTGGTCTACTTGTGGCCTGCTTGAACATAAGTCCTTCAGGTCTCATAAATCCCAGGGCTACGAGCATGTCTCTACTTCCCTCTCCCCTAGTCCTGGCCATTCACAAAACACATAACTCCAGGCCTCTTTTTGTGAATTACTTGATAAAGAAAAAGGAGGCTATACATCCTTAGCGTTGGAGTATAGGTGACCGTCCTGCAGTGCTTACATCTGAACAAGTATAGCAGGAGTTGTATTTCCTCCTGCATGTAAAAGAGAAAATTTGCCTAATGAAGAAGATGCATTGAACATGCATTATTTTAATCAGCTAGGTGCAATTAGGAGCCATAATACACTGAAAAATCGAGCATTACCTCTTCTTTCTTGTGGCCAAGTGCAGCTCATCCACTCGCAGGGCACAACTTGTAAGCATGTGGCTCCAGGCAAAACTCCATCTACCTTTTGCAGGACTCCAAGCAGCACTCTCCTTTTTCCTATTGACCCTCCCCCCGCCCAAGACCCCAAGGGTACCTACTTATATCTTAGTCTTTCTGGAAACATCTCTATCATTTTACGATTCAGTCTATCAACCTGTTCTAAGAAGGAACAATTTGAGTGTCCCCAAAGTAGAAAATTCTACTATGTTTTATCTTCTGAGTTATTTTATCATCATCTACAGCTTTGGGCCATTTGTTGGACAGTGGAACCCAAACTACACATTCAAATATTCAAGTACTTTTGTTTGACCTTCCAACCCTAGGATCATTAATAGCTCTAATTTCTATTCTGCATTCATAAAAATGTAGTATATGTGATCTACATTGTTATAAAAACATCTGGAAATCATAAATCTTACACTTGGCATACATCTTAGGGATACTGACCCCTGTGCATCTTCTAAAAATGCTTAATGTGCTATAAATTCTCAAATCACTGAAAGGATGAGCAGTGGTGGCTGCCTCAGTGATGCTTTTTGGGATCCAGGGCTGATGTGGACACTCTTTGATGGGAGGACCCCATGCAATACGGGGGGTCCAGAGTGGATACCCAAGCTGTTCTTCTAATGAAAGGGCACCCTCACTCCTAAGAGTAGGGGGGCATCTGTTTCAGTTTGCCCCTCTCTAGGTCACAGATATCCCAAAACTGTGGGTTCAGTCAGCGATTTCAACCAAAGACTGTTCAAGGACTACCTGATTTGAAAAATGCTCTGGAACTATCCCTTGTCCCAGGGAGTAGTTGTGCCAGTACCCTCACAAGACAGGTTCAAAGGATTTTTTTCAAACCTGTTCACTGTACCAAAGAGCAGTGGGGGTATTCATCATATTCTGGACTTAAAGCTTAGGTGTAGCTAAAAAAACAAAAACAAAGCAAAAACTGAAAATTCAGCACAAAAAGCACAACTTACAGTTAGTAGGATGTTTTCCTTGCTCTGATTTATCTTCTTTTAGTAGAAATCCTCCTCCATCCAATCCAGAGGGCCACAAGCTGGCATTAGCTGCAGAGAAACCCTTTTCCACCATCAGGAACTCTGGGGAAGACCGTGTAGTGCTTAGACCTTGTGTCTCAGGTGAGTCCATGTCATCCACTAGGGCACATGTGTCAAACACAATCAGACCCACCAGGCTATTCCATGTGGCTTTTTCTGTTTCAGCTAGAACGTGGCAGAATCAATTCTGCCATCTCTGGCTCTCACCATCCTTTCCCCACTCACCACTGTCACTTTTAAACACAGAAGCCTTCTGTGTTTGAAGCCTGAAATGTGGCAAAAGGTTGCAAAGTTCAAGGGGGCCCGAATAATTTTGGAAGGCACTGTATATATATATATATATATATATATATATATATACACACACACATATATATATATATATATATATATATATATATATATATATATATATATATACACACATATATATATATATATATATATATATATATATATATATATATATATATATATATACACATATATATATATATATACATATATATATATATATATATATATATATATACACACATATATATATATATATATATATATATATATATATATATATATATATATATATATATATATATATATATATATATATATATATATATATATACCTGTAACAAATGATAAATAAATAATATTTTTACAACCACGGACACTAGGCCAAAAAGGACAAACGGCCAATAACCTACTGATCAAATTTTGAACTATGAGATCATTTCAAGATATTACACACTTTGGGGCACATTAACTAAAACTGGAGCACTCAGAATCTGGTGCATGGTAGTCAATCAGCTTCTAACTTCAGCTTCTTCAATTAAGATTTGAGAAGAAAACCTGGAAGCTGAGTGGCTTCTTTGAAGAGCTGCACCAGATTTAGCTTGCTCCAGTTTTAGTAAATCGCCCCCATTAACGTCAACCGAATAAAAAAAAGCCCACGGAACTAAAGCCTCTGTTGGAATTGAATCTAAAATCCCAACTCTACAAGGCCACATTGCTAATCACTGCTCTCTCGTGAAAAAAAAAAGTTCTTTGGTTTAGAGTTGAAAAAAGAAAAACTCTGTGGACCCTTAATGAATATAAACAGCCTTGAGACTTTCCGAACATGCAACCAGGAGGGCAGCCAATTGTCATTACTGAGTTTCCAAAAGGAAAGATATTGGAAGAAATTATCATTTTTTGGCAGGCTAATCTACAATATATTAATGTGCAGTGTTCTATGTAATTGAACGTCCTTCACCATAAGCTAAATTCCCCTGGATAGCAAAGCATTGTGGAAACATCTGAATCACTTTTAATTTAACCTTTCACTCGCTGAAAGACACTAGCAAGAGCTGAAAAAAGTTTATACTACAAGCAAGCACAATGCACAAAGACATTATTGATGTCTAGAGTACAGTAATGTTGGTTTACAAAAGTCAAAGTAAATAATTCAGGGCACACATGCTATAATGATATATATATATATATTATATATATTACTGTGCAAAGGTTTTGGGCAGGTGTGAAACAATGCTGTATATGAAGAAACTTTCAGGAATGGAATGTTAAAAGTTTATTTTTATCAATTAACAAAAGAAAATAAATAAATAAATGAACAGAAGAGAATTCCAAATCTAATCAATATTTGGTGTGACCGCCCTTTGCCTTTAACAAAGGAACTCGGCAGTAGAGATGGCCTTGCGGTTCGCCCAGCAGGTCGGTTCGCGGCGAACTTTGCTCGTTCGCTGTTCGCCAAACATGCGAACATATGGCGATGTTCGCGACAGCCATATTCTTTTACATTGTGAAGAACTTTGACCAATGACACATCCATCAGGTGGTACAGGACAGCCAATTGAGAAATTTCAGCACATGGACACACCCCTACCTTATAAATAGACCTGATCAGGCTGCCATTTAACATTCTACCTTTTTTCAGTGTAGGGAGAGGTTGCTGTGTGGAGCAGGGACAGACTGTTAGTGACACAAATCACTAGCAAATAGGTCCACAAAAGTCATTTTAAGGACTGGTATAGGTGTACTATTGTTTGGTCTGCATTATATAGGGGTGTAATACACTTATAATATACTCTCTAATATAGAAAGCATATTATAGTGGATTTGTATCGTGCAGCATTGGGACTGGTGCATTGGGACTTTCATAATAGTGTATTTGGGTACTGCAGAATTTTTTTTTTCTGTTGTGCTGGGTTTCCTCTGCTACACACAGTGACAAACATTATTGGACAAAAAGTATTATAACTGGTGTGATAGACCAGTGGCCCCCCAAAACGACAGATTGAAGCGGGGTGTTATATAACAATATACTTTCATAATAGTGTATTTGGGTACTGCAGAAATTTTACCTCTTTCACTGCGTTACCTCTGCTACACACAGTGACAAAAGTTACTGGACATTTTTTTTTATAACTTGTGTGATAGACCAGTGGCCCCCCAAAATGACAGATTGAAGCGGGGTGTTATATACCTTCTTCCACATAAACTGTGCTTCTCTAGAGACTTTTGTCACATGGTCATTTAAAAAATAACAGGCAGAGCAAGAGGCAGGCCCTTCCGCAGGGGTGGTAGGGGTAGGGCAGGAGCACCAGGCCGGAGCCAAAGTGGGAAGTTGCAGAAGGAGCGTTCGATTACGTCAAAGGACGCACCAGACTTGGTTGAGTGGCTCACTCAGCCTTCCACTTCTACACCCTCCTCATCCTCTCTATCTGCACCCTCTTCACTCTCTGCTGTGTGCACCCCCAAAGACACCACCACCAACACCACCACCACCACCATATACCCTCCACTTGAGTCACTGGAATTATTTTCCGAAGGTGATGTCGATGATGACGTGTCTATGGACATCACGTGGGTGCCCACAAGAGAGAAAGAAGAGGGGAGTTCAGAGGGAGAGATGGACCAGCAGATAGGGAGGAGAAGCAGGCCGAACTTACATTGCACAGGAGAGACAAACCAGACTGCTAATGTATCAGAAGCGAGCCATCAGCCATGTACAGTCACATCTGGCTCTCCCAGGACGCCAGCACATGGCTCTGCAGTGTGGGCTTTTTTTAACGTGTCCGCTGCTGACAATAGTGTTGCCATCTGCAGCCTTTGCAGTTAACGCATAAGTCGCGGTAAGCCCAACACTCACCTAGGGATGACCGTCTTAAGAAGGCACCTGGACTCCCATCACCAACCCAGTGTGAACAACGCCGTCAGAACCCACAAAGCCACCGTCCAGCCTCTTCTCCTTCTCCTCTCTCCTCACAATTGTCCTCCACTCCACCTTCCATCATGACGTCCTCACGTTTTTCTGGAAAAAGGCAGGCTTCCGTGGCCCAAATGTTGGAGTGTAAAAAAATGATGATGCTGAATAACCCTCTTGCCCAACGGTTGACCATTGGCTTGTCGGAACTGATAGCCCGCCAACTACTGCCATATAAACTGGTGGACTCGGAGGCCTTTCGAAAATTTGTGGCCATTGGAACACCACAATGGAAGGTCCCAGGAAGAAATATTTCTCGCAGAAGGGCATCCCAGAGCTATATGGCCATGTTCAGCGGCAAGTGAATGTATCTATGGCACACAGTGTTGGTGCCAAGATACATCGAATCACAGACACGTGGTCTAGCAAACATGGGCAGGGAAGGGATATAACTTTTACTGCCCACTGGGTGAAACTTTTGATGGCTGCCAAGCATGTAACCCATGGCACCCGTGTAGATTTGGTTTTACCGCCACGGATTGTATGCAGGCCTGCCTCTTCTTCTCCTCCTCCTACTCCATCCTCCCTCTCCTCCTCAGCTGACTCCTCCTTTTCCGCTGCTACCGTCTCTTCCGCTGCACTGCCCAAGATCCCCAGAACCTATTCGACATGCCAGGTGAGACGTTGCCATGCTGTGCTGCGTCTGTTGTACCTGGAAGCCAATAGCCACACTGGTCCTGCCCTCCTTTCAGCTTTGCGTTCACAGGCAGATCAGTGGCTAACACCGCTCAATTTGACAGTTGGTAAAGTGGTGTGCGACAATGGTGGCAATCTGCTGAGCGCACTGAAACAGGGCAAAATGACACACGTGCCATGCATAGCACATGTCCTGAACTTGGTCGTACAGCGATTCGTTGTCAAATTCCCTGGGGACTAGGGCGTCTTGCGGCAGGCCAGGAAAATCTAGGGCCATTTCAGAAGATCTTACACAGCCATGGCTCGCCTTGCTGACATTCAGCGGTGACACAACCTGCCTGTCAGATGTCTTATTTGTGACTGCCCGACACAATGGAACTCAACCTTGTATATGCTTGATAGGCTGCTCCAGCAGAAACGTGCAGTTAACAACTACCTGTACGACTGTACGAACTCTGCGACAGGACATGTTCTGGGGAGCTTGGGTTTTTTTCACTGCACCAGTGGCTTCTCATGAGCGACGCATGCAGACTTCTGCGGCCATTTGATGAGATCACCAAACTGGTCAGTCATGGCCAGGGCGCCATCAGTGACATCATACCTTACGCCTTCTTTCTGGAGCATGCATTGCGTCGTGTCATTGATCAAGCTGTCGAAGAGCAGGAGCAGGAAAATGAGGAAGTCGCAATGCTGAATGAATTCCCAGGTGGGGCTACTCCATCTGAGACAAGTCAACAACAGGAGTCTGAAGAGGAGTCAGAGGAGGATAGTGCCGGGGCGGATGAGTAGGAGCAAGAAGAGCATGCTTTAAACCTTTCTGGGATCCCCGGTGTTGTCCATGGAGGGGGGGAGGAGAATGAAGACAACATTATCCTGGATGATGAACAGGAGCCAGGCCACTACACCGCTTCCAGTTTCGTGCAAATGGAGGCCTTCATGCTCCAGTGTTTTTAAGAGGGACCCCCGTATAAAAAGCATAAAGGGCAAGGACCAGTACTGGGTGGCAACATACTTAGACCCCCCGGTACAAACAAAAAATGGCGGAAATGTTACCACCATCACAGAGGGCTGTCAGAATGCAGCACTTCCAGGCCTTGCTTCGAGAAATGCCGCATTCTGCTTTTGCGTGCGCTGGCAGAGGAATTTCCACTCACAGAGAAACAGTTGCAGGTACCAATCCAACAGCGCCTGCAAGAGGAGGGCGGTTTGAAGATGTGTTGGTCACTTCTGATATGAGATCATTCTTTCAGCCGACCCATCGACAGCTGTCCTCTGGATCCAGCATCAGGAAACGCCTAGACGGACAGGTGTCCGACTACATCGGGTTAACGGCCGATGTGGACGCTGTGAGAAGTGATGAACCCCTGGACTACTGGGTGGGCAGGCTTGACCTCTGGCCAGAGCTTGCACAATTTTCAATGGAACTGTTGGCTTGCCCCTCATCCAGTGTCCTGTCCGAAAGGACGATCAGCGCAGCAGGGGAGATTGTGACCGATAAGCGCACTCACCTAGCTCATGACAGTGTTGACTACCTCACATTTATAAAAATGAATGAGGCATGGATCTCGGAGGAATTCAACACATGTGACCAGTAGACCATGTTTGATTCAAATTCCTCATGACAGGCCACAAATATCCGCTACCACCCATAACAATTCATGGTGCCTATCTTAGGTAAATACAGCGGCATAAAAGGCTTTTTATGTCTGTTGAATGCCTAATTTTTTGGCCTGTAATGGCCGACACTTATTTATCCTGTGAATGCCTAATGTACCTCCAGCCACAGAATACAAAGTTCTTTGCTCTCAGGTGAACGCCTGTTGGCTAATTTTTGGGGCCTGTAATGGCCGACACTTACTTCTGTATCCTGTGAATGCCTAATGTACCTCCAGCCTTAGAATACAAAGTTCTTTGCTGTCAGGTGAACGCCTGCTGGCTAATTTTTGGGGCCTGTTATGACCGACACTTACTTCTGTATCCTGTGAATGCCTAATGTACCTCCAGCCTTAGAATACAAAGTTCTTTGCTGTCAGGTGAATGCCTGCCGGCTATTTTTTGGGGCCTGTAATGGCTGACACTTACTTCTGTATCCTGTGAATGCCTAATGTACCTCCAGCCACAGAATACAAAGTTCTTTGCTGCCTGTTGGCTAATTTTTGGGGCCTGTAATGGCCGACACTTATTTCTGTATCCTGTGAATGCATAACTTTTCAGACTGGAATTGAAAATCAATGGGTCTGTAAACGTTCCGCTAAATTGTGGAACGGATGCGGACCCATTTTACAAACGTGTAAATGGACCCTATCTGTATTTGACATGGCTGCTGTCAGTTCTGGCTGATTTAGGCCGAGCTATTACACTAAAACCGAGCAATATTACAAAAAACAAAATACACGTTATAACTGTATAAACGATTTATAAAACTTATTAAAAAAAAATGTATGGCAACTTCTCCAATAGCAGGATCATCTCCTGCACCCCCTTCATAGCCTGGCGTTGCCTCTCCTCCATGGCCTTCATGCGCTCCTGAATTGACAAAATCTAAAAAAATAAAAAAAGAATACTTGTCGATCGCAGATTCGCTTAATACTTCTGGTATGTCAGTGTCCATGTTGTGGGACTATGTGTGCACAGCTAGTAAGTATTTTGTGGCTGCAAATATGACCTGGAGGTTTTTCATGTTCGCCTGCCATTAAAATGAATGGGACCTGCGGTTCGCGAACATTTGAGCTAGTTTGCGCGAACCGTTCGCAAACCATCCCATCAGATGTTTGTCCATCACTACTTGGCAGGTAGGTTGCTCCAAACATCTTGCAGAACTAAGCACAGATCTTCTGAGGATGTCAGCTGCCCCACATCCTTCTGTCTCTTCATGTAATCCCAGACAGACCCTTTTGGTACCCCAAAAGTGTCAAAAATGTCAGTTAGGGGTCCGATCTGTCCGCCGCAATGTTGCAGTCCCGCAAAAAAAAAATCGCAGATCGCCGCCATTACTAGTAAAAAAAAAAAAAAAAAAACAATAAAAATGACATAAATCTTTCCCGTAGTTAGTAAATGCGACAACTTTGGTGCAAACCAATCAAAATGCGCTTATTGTGATTTTTTTTTTACCAAAAATATATAGCAGAAAACAAATTGGCCTAAAATGTTAAAAAATTTTGATTTTGAACTTTTTTTTTGGGGGGGGGGGGGATGTTATATAGCAGAAAGTGAAAAATATTATTATTATTATTTTTATCAGAATTGTTGCTCTTTTTTGTTTATAGAGCAAAAAATAAAAATTGCAGAGGTGATCAAATACCACCACAAGAAAGCTCTATTTGTGGGAAAAAAGGACATCAATTTTATTTAGGTACAGTGTTGCAGGACCACGCAATTGCCGTTAAATGAACGCAGTGCCGAATCACAAAATATGGCCTGGTCATTAAGGGGGCAAATCCTTCCGGTCCAGAAGTGGTAATAATAATGTTTGGGGTTATTGTAATGCTGCAGGATAAATTTGGGGCCTATCGCACACCTCCCTGATGGTATGGCATGATGGATAAGTATCTGCCTGTATCTCTCAGAATTGAAGACACCATTGATCCCTGAACAAATCTCCAACTCCATTTGCAGAAATGCAGCCCCAAACTTGCAAGAAACCTCCATCATGCTTCATTGTTGCCTGCAGACACTCATTATTGTACCATTCTCCAGCCCTTCGTGAACAAACTGGCTCCTGCTACAGCCAAATATTTCACATTTTTACTCATCAGTCCAGAGCACCTACTGCCATTTTTCTGCACCCCAATATCAATGTTTTCCTGCATAGTTGAGTCGCCTAGCCTTATTTCCACATCCTATGCATGAAAGCATAGGAATTGGGGTGCAGGAAAATGGCAGCAGTTGCTCTGGACTGATGAGTCAAAATGTGAAATATTTGGCTGTAGCAGGAGGCAGTTTGTTCACGAAGGGCTGGAGAGCAGTACAATAATGAGTGTCTGCAGGCAACAGTGAACCCCCTTACACACACACAGAGAGTAAAGTAGGGGTAAGCAGCATTTCAGAGATGGAGATATACTTGGAAAATATAGAGGAAACCAAAGATCCCTGGTGGATGGGGGGGGGGGGGGGGGTTGTACTAGGCAGTGCCCTTTTAAAAAAAATGTCCTCTTCCCTTCTGCCTTCCTTATAACAGTGTCCTCTGTCCTTTTCACATCACCCCCCCCCTCGTAGTGTCCCCTGCCCCCTTACTGCCACAGTAGTGTTCTGTACCCCCCCACAACTCAGTGTCCTCTGCCCCCTTCGCATCACTCCCCCACTGTAGTGTCCTCTGCCCCCCACCTCCCAAAGCAGTGTCCTGTCTCCCCCATTGCTGTGCCCTCTGCTCCTTCACATCACCCCCCATAGCAGTGTCCTTTGCCCCCCTCCCCCACCGTAATGTCCTGTACCACCCAAAGCAGTGTCCTCTGCCCCCCTTCACACCCCCCCCCCCACACCATTGTAGGGTACTCTGCCCCCTTCCTCCCCCAGTATGAGTAATAATAATAATAATAATAATAATAATAATAGGGAGGAACACTTTATTCTGCACTGCAGCAGGATCCCTCCAGCGGTATGACTGGTTCCTCCCCTACAGCTTCCTCTATAAATAGCTCACAACCCTGGTCACATGCTGGCCTCCTCCACATACAATACAGGGTTAACAGCCCTGCATTGTGCATGATGATGCAGAGGAACCCCCCATAGAATGGAGCTTCGGGGAGAAAAGGGCAGTGCTGGGGGGGGGGTATAGGGTAAGTAATAAAATATTGTCTGTTCATCTCTGGACATTTTTGCAATTCCTGGAGTTGAGCTTTAAAGAGGAACATACTGTAGCTCTGAAAGCTCTGGCCAAGCTCTAGACAAGCAGAGGGCAAAGAAATAGTCATCAGTATTGCCTGTGGTCTCCCAACCGCTGATTTTTCCTCCATTACTGACCTACCATTCCATTTTCTACCTGGTGTCTCTGTGAAGGTGGCCATCTTGGTTGAAGCGCGGCTTTGTTTCCTCGTCTGTAAGCAGCACAGTCGTGTAATCACCAAATCTCACTCCAAATCTGGACTCGTAGTTGGTGGCAGCAGTGCCGGAGATCAGTGTTTCTTAACTTTTTTCAGTCAAGGCACCATTTAAAATTATGGACAGTCTCGAGGCACCCCATTCTAAAATGTAAAAAACTATTCTAATAGTTTTATATAATGCAGAAACATCGACACACATAGGACACCCAACGTTGCAGGTGATTTATTCTTGGAAAGCAAATACACTTTTGTACACTGGTACTGACTAATATTCTAATGTTTCTCTTCTCCCTCAATGACTCTCCATCAGTCAGTTAATGTGACCCCAGTGCTGAGGGAAAGGGGCACAGGAGGGTCAAACAAGGATGCCGTGGAGGCAACAGATATGCTCCTTATTAAGATTGGTTGTTAGGATGCCAGTGTCTAGAAAATCCTAATGGTGCATACTGAAAACCTGTGGCTTTGTATAACTGAAAGGCAGGCTTTATCCACCAGCTGGCTTGTATACAATTTTTGATCAATTTTTAGGCATTTTGCCAAGGCACCCCTGAAGAAACCCCAAGGCACCCCAGGGTGCCTGGGCACCATGGTTGAAAAAGTCTGCCATAGATGATCTCACACTGCAGATATACAGGCATAAAGTGGTAAGCATGGGAGTGCCTAGGCACACTCACACACCAGAAAGTACTCTGCTATTTTTTAGAAGAAATTTAACACAATGGGTACATTTTCCAGGGTACTGCTTTGGCCCATTAAAAACATTTCTAGTAAACACTGCAAATCTCCACTTTTTGAGTTCCAGTCCACTTTAGGCAGAGGCATCCAATATTCTAAAGTTTCCAAAACTTTCTGTAAGCAAGGTCTTTAGGGTACCTATAGACCAGTGATGGCGAACCTTGGCACCCCAGATGTTTTGGAACTACATTTCCCATGATGCTCATGCACTCCGCAGTGTAGTTGAGCAGAAAGGGAAATATAGTTCCAAAAAAACATCTGGGGTGCCAAATGATATCTGACTTCTAAATAATAACTCTAAACACAATTCAGCATCAGCGCTCACTCTAGTGGTTATGGGTTGTCTTAAGCGATGCTGCACTCCTTAGCTGGGAAACTCCAAAAACGCTACAAACAACAGAAAGAAGGGCGCAAACGCCTAGTGCATTACCTTCAACACCAAACCGCCAAAAACATACTCACAAATATGGGACGATAACAAGCATCAAGAATACAAATCTCAAGTGTTGGGATTAGCCCCCCTCCACAGTTGGAAAGTTTACGCGTTTCGGGAGACGCACTCCCTTCCTCAGAGCTCTGAGAATGTTTGTTATTGTCCCATATTTGTGAGCATGGTTTTGGCGGTTTTTTAATACATTTAATTGGTGTTGAAGGTAATGCACTAGGCACCCTCCTTTCTGTTCTTTGCTAAGTAATAACTCCTTAGAGGGATTTTGGCATGAACATACAGGCAAGGTTTAGTGTAAGACCAATCCTTTGTTACATTTTTTGTCCAGTCACGGTATTTGGATATTCCTAACAGGCCCCTTGGTGAATCTTAAAGCTGAAATTTAGGTAGGATTTTTATTGCATAGTTACACTGAACCAGCTTGACCAATGTAAGTAATCATATCTCAAGAACTGCATGACTCTTGTTTTTCCTGTATTGATAATATTGCCTGGCAGAGAGTAAAGCCGGCCATAGATTGATTGCATCTTATCCGGTTCAGCAGGGACCAGCCAAGATTTGATCCAACTATGGACAGGCTGGTTGTACCCAAGCTGATCCATTGAACAACTTGGATACAACCAGCCTGTCAGATTTTTTACATGCAATTACTCCTGGCTGCTATCTGCAGTAATCATTGTGTTCTGCCTGCTGGTAGAACAGAGAAGCCCTACGGTAAGGATTCCCCCATCAACACTGACTGTGTTGATGGGGGAAACAAGCTATTTTTTTTCCTTCAACTCGTGGTGAAAGGAAAGAAATTTGCATAATCTATGGGCTGCTTTAGTAAAACTCTGCCCATGCTGAATTAGAGAATAATAACTAGTTCAAAATAGTATGCATTGATACATTGGTCCAGCTTGGGCCAATGTAAGTATGTGTAGCAGGATTTCCAGGCATTGGGCCTGATGAGGGTCTGTCATTGTTACCGGAAATGCCAGCAGCCCCTTTAAGCTGAATACCCAAGTGTAAGATTGGAGTCAAAGACCATCTTTGGTTTGTTTTGTTTATTTGATAATGGGGATGGGAGACGGGAATGAGTGGGATACTCCTCTGGCTCAACTAGGTACAAAGGAGACACTTTGAAGAAAAAAATGCCTTTCAGCGCTGTCTTGACGCCGGCTGGATGCCGACCAACGCTTGCTGGCGCTTGAAAAACACTGACTCGCTGAACTGTACTTGAACTTGACTTCTGACACTGGTTAGTTCAAAAGTCCCGAACACTGCTCCCTCCAGTCCTTGCTGACTGAGGTAGCCTCTGTATACTGCTTCTGCTGCTGCAACTCTCAACACTGTACACTGCACACTGTACACTTTAACACTTCAGGGCCCAAACGCTGGCGCCCCTCTGTACTTCAGGGTCCTCTCACTAGGCACCCCCTCTACACTTCAGGGTCCTCTCACTAGGCACCCCCTCTACACTTCAGGGTCCTCTCACTAGGCACCCACTCTACACTTCAGGGTCCTCTCACTAGGCACCCCCTCTACACTTCAGGGTCCTCTCACTAGGCACCCCCTCTACACTTCAGGGTGCACACACTGGCACCCTCTCTGCTTCTCTTCAGGGTCAACACTGGCACCCCCTTTACTTTTGATCCTGCACCTGCTAGCTAGCTCCTGGATCCCCACGACCTTCACAGGAGTGGTCCCCTCTCTCTCTAGGCAGACCCCCAGGGGCAGTTTGCAGTACTCACGAACTGGGAATGCTTTCCTGAAACTGGACCCCTCTCAGCTCCGCTGGTCCTCGGCACACCGGATCCTCTCTGCAGCTCAGCTCAGCCTTCTGTCCCCTCAGGCAAGCCACCTGTGACACCCGATTCCTCTGACAGGAGGAGAGACAGCCGCACTCTCCCTCCTGGGACTCCGCTTCCCACCAAAGATGCTGTGTCATGTGCTCCCCTCAAACTTATACCCACTCCCAGAATGCTGTGCGGCAGAATCTGCCTTTCTGGGGTAAATACAGGCTGGAGTGTTTCATTGGCTGGGTTTCCTCCACTGCCCAATGAGAACCCTCTCATGGAGCACAGTGGGGAGACTCCCCAGTCTCAACAGCCACACCTGGGAAACATGACAGCCCAGCTGAAAATCATGGCCCTGCTGTTAGGCAGCCAAGGTCCACTATACTTTACCCAGCACCTACCTTGTAGGGTGCTACATATGCATATCTCATTCCAGGTAATCCCTATAGTAGCCGCTGGTAGTAAAGTGATAGGAGCAGTCTTCTTGGTCCAGTGCTGAGAGACTGCCCTTCTGCAGAGGAACCACAGGGGGTTCACTTAGCCTTGCCACCGTTCTGAGAAAGCCTTGTATTTTTTTAATCAATGCAAGGCATCCCCTGATTGGATGATGTGAAGAGATAGGGAATTGATGTCACAATCTCCAACTCATCCAATCATAGAACACCTTGTATTGGTTAAAAAAAAAAAATTCTAAACTTTCTGCAAATGCTAACAGTGCCGAGGGAGCATGCAACCCCTTGTGGTTATTATGCAGCAAGAAAGCCGCTGGGCACTCAACCCAGAGGGGTGCTACTGTTACTGTAGTAGTGATGACTATGTGTGAGATATGTATATGTAGCACCCCCTGTGTACAGTAGGTAAATTTAGTTGGGCTCCTATTATAGCCAGAGGAGCCATGGTTAATTTGTTTAGAGTTAGATTAGCAGAGCTCCAAGGGATGAGTTTCTGACACCTCCCCCTGGCATCAAGAAGCTCCTGGACAGTTCTAGAATTTAGTGGGCGGAGTGGAAGAGATGAGGCTGGAATATTTTGAGTCTCCTCCAATCCCTTGGTGAGGATGGCCCAAAAGGTGAAGAGATAGCCCATAATTATTATGGAGCCTGGCCATGTAGGAGCAGAATGGGTGGAGTATGGAGGAGGTTTGAACACGCTGGATGGTTCTTGGTTCTAATGCCATTTTTTGTTTGCCAACTTTTCATTGGTGGCCCTGGCTTTATATATGACGTCATCCCAGAACAAGAGGGGATCCTGCCTGCCATAATTTTACTATACAGAGGGCGGGAGGTGGGTAAAGTCCCACCCCATGGGGGAATCAGAATTCTTGGTAAAGATTGCAATATAGGGATGGGGCCAACAAAACCTCCAAACCATATCACATACATACAATTCATACCTCAGCTTCACCTTTTAAATATTGAACCAGTCCTTATTCTCCAATCTGGCATGTGGAAAGTCTGACTTACTCTCTGCCAGACATATAATATGAAGATACGAAAGCAAGAGTCACGCAAGTCTGCATGCCCTGGCCTCTTAAATTCACACCGCTCCTTTGCCAAGACTGCAAGTTGTTGAAACGACCTATAACCAGAGACTGTTCAAGTTACATATTGTTGATATAACAAATCTGCCATGTCTAAATAGTTTACTTGTTAATATTTGTTCATATAACCTTTTCTCCTAGCTAACTACTTGTTTATTGTATTCAGAACCAGAGTTTCAGGCCTCTGTACAACTCATGGAACTTGGAAACAGAAAGTGACAACCTTGGTGTTGAGTGAGCTGCTGCAGTAAGCGTGAACAGTACAGAGACGCAATGTCCTGTCCTTGCCCAAACAGCTGCATACACCAATCTCACATGAACACATTGAAGTTTGGAGATATTTAGGATAAATTTACTAAAGAACATAACGTGACAATGATTTTAAATTGTGCCATTTAATAATAGCATTGCCCATGACGTAAAAGATAAGTGAGAGTCATGATGTGGATTATGTTGCATTTGTAACATTGTAGCATAATTTAACCACTTGACCTCTGAAAGCTTTTACCCTCTTCATGACCAGGCTGTTTTTTTCTATTCAGCACTGCAATACTTTAACTGGCATATGTTCGGTCATACAACACTGTAAGTAAATGGAATTTATATACCTACTGTGTCACTTACAACTCTACTTCCTGCTCTCTTCTTCCCTTCTCTTTAGGGCAGGGGAGGACTGGGCCAGGGGGAAGGGGGGAAATAGCCCTCTGGGCTGCTCTGATACCCCATAAAAAGGCTGCACTGCTTCTGCCAAAGACATGCCTAAAAGATTCCTGGTGAAGAAAATTAAAAAGTCCCTGCCACTGAACTACTGTGTCAGGTCACCTGTGGCCAGGTGACAACTGTACCCTGTTGGAGACAGGGGTGCACCGCGGGGTAGTGAACCCAATAGCTGACTGCTGCGGATGGACAGGAAACGTGAGCCCAAGATTCCCCAGGGCGCGGAGTCTAAGGCCCAGCAGGTGTTCACCAGAGCCTCTAGTGGTGAAGATGGACTTCGCTGCAACTGGACCCAGGTCGCGGCCCCTGGGGTCCCCCGGGTCACGCTCCGTAGGGATAGAGGGGAAGAAGCCACTCAGGACACAGGGGATAGTGATGGGTAAGCCAAGGTCGGGGCAACAGGCAGACGAGGGTAACCAAGGGACAGGCCAAAGGTCAGGATCACAGGCAAACAGGAGTATTCAGAGACGAGCCAAAGTCGGTACACAGAAAGGTAGATGTAGCACACGGCAGACAGGAACACAAGCTAACAAACACTGTTGAACAGCAAAGCAGACCTGCAGTGCACTGGTTAATATAGTCTTCCTGGAATGGCCTGGGGTGGAGCCATACAGGGAGCAGAGATGATAAAAGGCAGTCAGAAGGAGACATGGAGGAGAAGGTAAGCTGCCAGACACTATTGTATGTCCATGACATACTGAGTGTGGGTTGAAGACAAGGACAGGGTGCAGGTCCCCCCCCCCCCCCGCCATGGATGGTGTAAACTGTGTTTTAGAAGAGGCCAGTTCCATGCCCCATTGGAGACTCTCCTCCCCCAGCCAGCCCCAACCCTGCCGTCCCAGCTCCCCAACTGCCCCCTGCTGGTCAGGTCGGGAACCCGGATTCGGTCAGTGAGTAGAGAGTACCTGGAGTGGAGCTTCATCCGGAATGGGGGTCAGTAGGGGGCCAGCAAGAGTGGGAAGGGGAGTTGCTGCACCATGGGCCTCTGGTTTGTACTTGCCCCCTGGGCC
Source organism: Pelophylax lessonae (assembly GCF_965119305.1). Lineage (NCBI taxonomy): Eukaryota > Metazoa > Chordata > Amphibia > Anura > Ranidae > Pelophylax > Pelophylax lessonae. The sequence goes on along the minus strand of NC_138771.1, from coordinate 33,982,616 downwards.
GAAAATTGCCAGTCAGTCCCTGCTGTCGGGGTCCACCAAGTTTCTGTTACTGGACCTCTCCTATTCTTAATCGACACCTCCTCCCTGGGTCAGTTGATTGCCTTCCATGACTTTCAATACCACTTCTACACTGACGACACCCAAAGCTATCTCTCTACCCCTCATCTCACAACACCAGTGTCCTCATGCATCTCCAACTTACTAACAGACATATCAGTTTGGATGTCACACCACTTCCTCAAACTCAATCGATCCAAAACCGAGCTCATACTATTTCCTCCCCCTCGTGCCTCTTACCCTGTCAAAATCAATGGATCACATATCTACTCGTCCCTCCATGCCAAGGTGCTACAGTAGGTGTAATCCTGGACTCTGAACTATCCTTTCGGCCCAACATCCAATTGCTGTACATAGCTTGCTACCTCAACCTCCGCAACATCTCCAAGATACACCCCTTCCTAACCAATGGCACCACAAAGCTTCTAATTCACTCCCTGATTATCTCTCGCCTCAACTCCCTTCTCACTGGCTTACCTTTATAGGCTTACCCTTATTCAGTCCATCATGAATGCTGCTGCCAGGCTCATCCACCAACTGCTCATTGTCTGCTACCCCTTTCTGCCAATCCCTCCATTGGCTGCTATTCACCCAACTAATCACATTCAACATACCAACAATAACTTACAAAGCCATCCACAATTTGGCCCCCAGCTACATCACTAGCCTAGTCTCAAAATACCAACCAAATGGTCCTCTTTGTTCCTTCCATGACCTCCTGCTGTCTAGTTCCCTTGTCACCTCATCCCACACTCAACTCCAGGATTTCCCTGGAGCCTCTCCCATCCTCTGAATCTCCTACTCTGTCCACTTTGAAACGATACCTTAAAACTCTTCTGGTCAGAGAAGCCTATCTAGCCCCCCAACTAACAACTGCACATTTCTTTTCTCCATCAGCCCATCCCTCTGATTCCTACTGTATTGAATTGTATTGCAATTGTACTGTCTGCCCTCATGCTTTAAAGCGCTGTGTAAACTGGCGGCGCTATATAAATCCTGTATAATAATAATAACAATAATAATAATATTAACCACTTACCGCATACTAATGTATGGGTACGTCGGTAAACTTTGCGGTAGTGTACCGGGATGATGCCTCTAGCTAGAGGCATCATCCCGGTACCGTGGTTTAGAGCCGACGGTTGGCATTCCGTCAGTAACGACCGATGCGGCTCGGGAGCCGCTCGATCGTTACCCGGGGGGCGGGAGGGGATGTACCCCCCCTCCCACCGCCTTCCGTGGCTTTTACCGGGGCTCCCGTCCCACCAGGAGCCCCGAGCACCCAGCCGGCACGTCCGCCGGCTGGATGGAGTCCCGATCAAAGCCGGAAACGGCTTTGAACGGGTCTCCGATGACATAACCCGGAGGCGGCGTCCATGATGTCACTTCCGGGTTACTGTGCTGCAAAAGGCGGCAGATTTGAAAAACAGCTGTATGCAAAAACGCCGTTTTCTGCGTTTTGCATACAGGGAAGTGTAGTGGAGAGGTCTAGGGTCTTTTAGACCCTCGATCCCTCCATAAAGTGTACCTGTCACTACATATTGGTGTCACAAGGGATGTTTACATTTTTTTTTTTAAAAAAACTGTAATAAAGTTAAAAAAAGAAATAAAATAAATGGGAAAAAAAAATTTAGCCGCCCCCCTCACCGTTAGCTCGCGCACAAAAAAACGTATACGGAAGTCGAGCCGCAAATGAAATCGCTGTTCAAACCACACATGTGAGGTATCGCCACAATTGCCAGAGCGTGAGCTATAATTAAAAAAAAAGAGCTACACTCTAACTCTAAACTGGTAACCGTTAAATAAATTTAAAGTGTTGCCTATTGAGATCTCTATTGACCGTAGTTTGTCGCCATCCCACGAGGGGGGGGGGGCGCAATTTTAAACCGTAACATGTTGGGTATCTATTTACTCGGCATGACATCATCTTTCACAATATACAAAAAAAAATGGGCTAGCTTTACTGTTTAGTATTTTTTAAATGCAGTGAAATGTGATTTTTCAAAATTTTTCCAAAAAAATGGCGTTTTAAAGACCGCTGCACAAATACCGCGTGACAAAAAATATTGCAATGACCGACATTTTATTCTCCAGAGTCTTTGATAAAAAAATATATATAATGTTTGGGGGTTCTAAGTGGTTTTCTAGGAAAAAATACTGATTTTAATTTGTGAACAAAAAGTGTCTGAAATAGGGCTGGGGCTTAAGTGGTTAATATATAATTTTAGATGATATAGAAAGTTATTTTGGGGGTATATTAATTTTTTATTGTATAAATAAAAAAAGACCGTTCATTTTGAAAAGAAACCCAATATTTTCGACTTCGTTTCCAATAAAATCGAATTTCTTCACAAATTTAGGCCAAAATGTATTCTGCTACATGTCTTTGTTAACCACTTAAGCCCCGGAGGATTTGGCTGCTAAAAGACCAGGGTTTTTTTTGCGATTTTTTACTGCGTGACTTTAACGGACAATTGCGCGGTCGTGCAACGCTGTACATAAACTAATTTGGCGTCCTTTTTTTCCCACAAACAGAGCTTTCTTTTGGTGGTATTTGATCACCTGTGCGATTTTTTGATCATGCGCTATAAACAAAAAAAGAGCGACAATTTTGCAAAAATAACAATATTTTTCACATTTTTTTATATGAAATTCCCCCCCAAAAAAATGTAAAAATCTAAATTTTTTAACATTTTCGGCCAATTTGTTTTATGCTACATATGTTTGGTAAAAAAAATCGCAAAAAGCGTATTTTGATTGGTTTGCGCAAAAGTTATCGCGTTTACTAACAAAGGGAAAGATTTTTGTCATTTTTGGTGTTTTTTTTTTTAATGCGTAATGGCGGCGATCTGCGATTTTTTTTTTTCGGTACTGCGACAATGCGGCGGACAGATCGGACCCTTGACTGACATTTTTGACACTTTTGGGGTTACCAGTGACATTACTGCAGTAATCAGTGCTATATATATGCACTGTTACTGCAAAAATGACACTGGCAGGGAAGGGGTTAACTTTATTGGACAGGGAGGGGTTAAGTGTGTCCTAGGGGCGTGATTCTAACTGTAGTGGGACATTGCTATTGGTGTAAAAACAAAGATCAACGGTCCTACATAGTAGAACCGTCTGATCTTCATTTTTACACCAGGGAGAATGACGGGCGGCTTGTTTACATAAGCCGCTCTGCCTTTCTCCCTTCACAGGAGCGATCGTAGTGTGACCGCACCGACTTGCCAGTGAACGAGCCGCGGCGGGCGCGCGCCCGCCCGCAATTGGCTCGCAAGTCAGTGACAGGCGAGTGACGTATCCATACGTCACTCTGCCTGGCCGGGGCTGACCGCCGCAGTATATAGTCGTGCGGCGGTCGGCAACCGGTTAAAAAAAAATACCAATAAGTGCATAGCAATTGGTTTCTGAAAGTTATAGTGTCTGCAAACTCTGGTATAGTTGACCCTTTTTAGAAAGTAAACAGTCCAGGGTATTTAGTTAGAAGCATAGTGAGTTTTTTTTTTCTTACCCTGCAAGGTAATGTCATTATGTGCTAGAATGCAAAAAAAGAGCGCCAATTCTGAAAAAAAAAAAAATACAATATTTTTTACTTTCTGCTGTAAAACATTTCTGTAATTTGTTTGAAACCCAATAAAGATATTGAACAAGAAGGAATGAAATCAATCCTAGCGATTTTTATAAGAAAAATAGGAAGTTCTTTGCATATTAAAGGAATTAAAATAAAAAAAAAAAATTGAATTGAGTTGTGGAGGTAGGACAAAAGTGGGTTAAAAGTGGAACTTTACTTTAAATTACTCAGACATGACCAGCAATCTTTTTCATCATATTCATCGGAGATAACAGAGAAGATATACAGGAACACGCATGTATTTTTGTTTTTCCAGGTGTAACCTTTTTTTTTTTTTTTTCCTATTCCCGTTAAAAAATGAAAGCATTGCAAAAGACAAAGCCATTTCCTGTGACAGAAATACTAATGAAATGGCTCCATTCTTTTTTTTCCGCAACCCACAAGATTCTATTCGTTCTTACTAAAGGGAAAGATTTGTTTTTTTTTTTTTTTTAATTTTATCAGCCCAGCTAGAAAAAAAAAAAAAAGAATGGTGCCTTTGGGGAAATGCAGAAAAATGGTGCAACCAAATCGAAGCCTGTCCAATTTATCTCCAGCTTCTGTGTCTTTCCAGGCAACAAAAGAACATGACTGTTTGGCCCAGCCCCTGTGTGCAGCTGTAATCCAGAAAGGGTAGGGATTGGCACTTTCAAGTGTCAGATCTTTTGTGCCCAGCTACTAGTTTATGGGGCTGATGTCAAGCGCCGTACTCAATGAAGCCATTGTTAGAGGTATATAGGCCATTACAGTGGAAAAACTGCCCACTCTTGTCCTGAACTCATCCATCTTCTGCCCTAGGCTCTTAGTGTTTCTTCTCTTTTTTTTTTTTTTTCTCTAATTTTCTACTTTCTCGTCCTGGTGGATATAAGGATCCCCTTAGGTTAATGTACTGGAAAATTGCTATGCATGTTTATGAGGGTCTTCTTTCTAACTGAAAGAGAAATGAATGAAAGGGCATAGGAGAGCATGCACTTTTCCCACTGAACGGTTGGGTTCAGGCCACAGCTTGTTGGTTCTGACCCTGATTAAGGCATCGTCGGTGACCTGCTAGGAAGCTCATTGTGGGTTTTGGCAGGATGCACTTCCGAATTAAATTTTTTTTTTTTTTATTTATATAATCACCGAAGTGCTTGGGACGACACCATGTACTACCCAGGCCCCACCTTCGAACAAACCCATTAGGCCGTATAACATTAACCTATGAGCTTGAAGGTTGTGGAGGAGGTTATTAGCTGCAATGATTAAGGCGGGATGCCATACATGCTTTTGATACAATTAAATTAAGAGTACATCAGTGAGGACCTTTCTGTCACTGACATGTAATTCTATGCTTCACATGTGTAACATGGTTTATTATTTTTATCCTGCAACAAACTAAAAATAACCCCACCCAAAAAAAAATAAAAAAAAAAATTCCGTGAAGAAGATACTCCACCGACAGGACAAATATAGTTTAATTTCCAAGGACTTCATGAGCATGTTAACCTTTTCCACACTGGCAAAGTCAGGCATTAAAAAAAAAAAAAAAATTGAGTTTCAACACAAGTCACTTACACTATAATAAAATCTTTTATCTGCATAAACTACTTGTACACCAATTTTATAAAAGTTATGGCGTCATATAAAAATGATCAAGGAAAAAATGTTCAAATCATAAAAGCATATAAAAATGACAAATTGAATGTAATTAAAAGTATATCGGTGCTATTCTTTTCTTGGCATCATAAAAAAAAAGGAAAAAATACAATAAAAGAAAACAAAAAAGTTTTCAACTGTTTTACCTATATTATGGCAGCATTAAAATGTATAGGATCTGTTTAATGTGTTTTTATGTTTTTTTTTTTTTTTTTAAATGATGACATAACGGGCTTCATAAACTATCAAACTGCATGAAATAAGAACTAATTTAACCTATTAGAACAAAAAATCGAATTCAAAGATTTTTTTTTTAATTTTACAGGAGTGAAACATATTCTAATTGGTTGGTATGGGCAGCAGCAACATCATTTATTAGGAAGTTTAAATTTTAATAGGCCTGGAATAATGCCTAGACGGATGGACTGTGGACTTGATAAAACACAGTGGACCAACACCAGCAGATAACATGGCTCCCCATGCTCATGAGTGTAAAAAGACTTCCGTAATAGAGCCCAAAAGTCCCTTATTTAAAAGACACCAAGATCCAAGTGGTCGGTGAGGAAATTGAAGCACAAAACTTCAGGTGGCAGATCCCTTCACCCATGACAAAACACTGCGCTCACCTCAATCCAATGACCTCTGCGTTACCAGCAGGTGATAAGCCCTAATCCCTTTTAAGGGGTCACAGTGTATGAAGGCGGTGGTGGTCTCAACACATTCCAAAACCTTTCTCATCCCAACCAGATCCCGCCTGGTCAATGAGGATAGCCGGACCTCCTGGACTTCCACTCGTACAAGTATAAATATGTAATGATAAATATTTTAAGTGCTCTCTGCTTGTTAAAAAAATGAACATTTGCCAAAGTCCTGTAGGACGTAACGCGTACGGGAGGAGGAGTCACAGCGCATTACATCACCCGCTGCTATCTGGTGCGGCCGGCATGAGGACGGCGGTGTTTTGCTATTTGATACTGTGTATCAAGAGGACGCTAATGTGAGTGTTTTATCGCAAGTAAACAAGAGGAGAGCACTTAGAACATTTATCATTACATGCTCATACTTGTACGAGTGGAAGTCCAGGAGGTCCAGCTATCCGCACTGACCAGGCAGGAGGTGGTTGGGATGAGAAAGTTTTTGGAATGTGTTGAGACCACCACCGCCTTCATACACTGTGACCCCTTATTAGGGCTTATGGGCTGGGATTAGGGCTTATGACCTGCTGGTAACACAGAGGTCATTGGATTGAGGTGAGCGCGGTGTTTTGTCATGGGTGAAGGGATCTGCCGCCTGAAGTTTTGTGCCTCTATTTCCTCACGGACCCCTTGGATCTCGGTGTCTTTTAATTAAGGGACTTTTGGGCTCTATTACGGAAGTCTTTTTACACTCTGTGCATGATTCATTTTTGCGCTGCACTATATTTATTGTTATGATTGTAGATCTGGTTAAGTGATGTACCTTTAGTGTCCAGCTTGCAGTTGTTTTGTTAGGATTTCATAGTTTGCACTGATTGTTTTTTATTAACATGTTATGGATGCACCGGCTTACACTCCCCCCAATCCCCTCCTCTGACAGCTAGTGGGGGATCTTCTCACCTTCTGCCCCCCCCCCCTCCCTGTCCCCACCAGCTGACGCCCGGCTGCATCATCCATTCACGGTGTTCTGTAAATGGAAAAACTGCAAGGTCCGGCAGCCTTTGCGGCTGTCAGCCTGTAGTTTTCAGTGCCGGTTCACACTTATGCGATGCTGGAAGGCTGCGAATTTGCAGCCTGTTCCTGCATCGCAAACGCACCCTTGGCAGTTCACACTGCCATATGCGATATGCTGGGGGTGTCAATGAAATGTTAACGACACCCCCAGTTTGATCGAATATCGCAGTGCGATCTTTACAGTTCGCACAGGATGGATCGCACAAGTGTGAACCACTGTGCGATCCGATCCTGATGCGGCTAAAAAAAAGGGTCATGTGCGACTTTGCTGCGGGTGCAGTGCGAATTTAGCCATACAAATTGTATGGCTGAATTCGCACCGCACATCCGATCGCATGTAATGAAGGAGCAGTGCGCTCCGATATTACATGCGATCGCCGCAGCCGCACTAGTGTGAACCGGCACTCAATGAACTACCACGTCACTGTGGAGCACCGTGGTAGTTCATTCTCTCTTCCTGCCAGATTGTATCTGCTTGTCGTACGGGATGTACGGGCACACAGATACACTGGCAGATCTTCTGGAGGCTTGCATGGCACCAGCAATCTGCTGATCACCGGTACAATGCTTTACAGGCTCCAAAAAAAAAAAATGCACATTTTTTTTTTACCTGCAAAAAATGTGCATTTATTATTTCTTTCTAAAAAGTGAACATATCCTTTAAAACCAAATACAAATAGCCAATAGTATTGGAACTATCAAAATTAACATACAAAAACTTCCAACAAATATGAGAATATAAATATTAAACCTTATTAAAGCACTGTGCAAACTGCTGATGCTTTATACTGTGAGTGAGTACACCCCTCACATTTTTGTAAATATTTTATTCTATCTTTTCATGTGACAACACTGAAGAAATTACTCTTTGCTACAATATAAAGTAGTGAGTGTGCTGTCCCCTCAAAATAACTCAGCACACAGCTATTAACCACTTTAACCCCTAGAGGATTTTGCTGTCTTACATCCAGGCCACTTTTTGCGATTTGGCGCTGTGTGACTTTAACTGACAATTGCGCGGTCGTGCGACGCCATACCCAAACGAAATTTACGTCCTTTTTTTCCCACAAAAAGAGCTTTCTTTTGGTGGTATTTGATCACCTGTGCAATTTTTACTTTTTGCGCTATAAACAAAAAAAGAGCGTAAATTTTGAAAAAACAACAATATTTTTCACATTTTTTTATATGAAATTCCCCCCAAAAAAATGTAAAAATCAAAATTGTTTTAAATTTTTGGCCAATTTGTTTTCTGCTACATATGTTTGGTAAAAAAAATTCACAATAAGCATATTTTGATTGGTTTGCGCAAAAGTTATTGCGTTTACTAACAAAGGGAAATATTTCTGTCATTTTTGGTGTTTTTTGTTTAACGGGTAATGGCGGCGATCTGCGATTTTTTTGCGGGACTGCGACATTGCGGCGGACAGATCGGACCCTTGACTGACATTTATGACACTTTTGGGGGTACCAGTGACATTACTGCAGTAATCAGTGCTATATATATGCACTGTTACTGTAAAAATGACACTGGCAGGGAAGGGGTTAACTTTAGTGGAGAAGGAGGGGTTAATGTATGCCTGGTGCTTACTGACGTGTGTGGGGGGAGGTGACTGTGTGACACAAGGACAGATCCAGGGTTCAGCTATGCCGAACCCTGCAATCTGACCCTGCCTGTCACTTGGGAGCTCCGCCTGCTTGTGTTTACACAAGCAGGCGGATCTCCACACTAGATCCCCGACGATCGGGGAAGAGCAGCGGCGATCGCCGCTGCTCCTCCCCTGGCCCGACTCCCGCTGTGACTGAATACAGCGGGAGCGAGCCTCCGGCGGCGCGCGCGCGCCGCCGAGAAAGGGGAGTGTCTGACGACGTAGGTCTACGTTGTCAGACGATAACGAGCCACTTTGCCGCAGTAGTACTACGGTGCTCAGTGGTAAAGTGGTTAAACAGTTGCCGACCGTCCCACGCAGATACACTGGGACAGGGCAGCTTGGCTTCGCAAAATCACATAGATCTACGTGACTTTGTGCATGTGGCCTCGGCGGCGCACACATGCTCCTGTGTCTAAACACAGCGGGAGGCGGGTCGCGGGAGGAGCAGCGTCGATCGCCGCCGGCCTCCCGCAATCGGCAAAGAAACTGACAGAAGACCCACCTGCTTATGTAAAAAAATCTCTCTGTGCCTGTCACAAAACCTCCCCCCTCCCCCCCCCTCAGTCAGTAAGCACAGTTAGGCATACATGAACCCCTTTGATCACCCCCAGTGTTAACCCCTTCCCTGCCAGTGTCATTTATACAGTGACATATTACATATATTTATACAGTGCATATTATTTAGCACTGATTACTGTTTTAATGTCACTGGACCCCCAAAAAATGTAAAAAATGTCAGTTAGGAGTTCGATCTGTCCACCGCAATGTCGCAGTCCCACTAAAAATCGCTGATCGCCGCCATTACTAACAAAAGCAAAAAAAAAGAAAAAAAGTAAAAAAATCTATCCTGTAGTTTGTAAACGCTATAACTTTTGTGCAAATAGATTAAAAGATGCTTTTTGGGATTTTTTTTTACCAAAAATATGTAGCAGAATACAAATTGGCCTAAACTGATAAAAAAGTTAGATTTTTAAAAAAAAGTTTATTGGGAATATTTTATAGCAGAAACTAAAAAATAATGTTTTTTTTTCAAAATTGTCGCTGTTTTTTTTGTTTATAGTGCAAAATCTAAAAACCGCAGAGGTGATCAAATACCAACAAAAGAAAGCTCTATTTGTGGGAAAAAAGGACATCAATTTTATTTGGGCACAGCGTCGCACGACCACGCAATTTTTCGTTAAAGTAACGCAGTGCCAAATCGCAAAAAAGTGTCCTGGTCATTAAGGGGTTAAAACCCTCAGGAGCTGGAGTGGTTAATGTCTAAACCACTGGCAACAAAAGTGAGTACACCCCTGAGTCAAAATGTCCAAATTGGGTCCAATTAGCCATTTTCATGTGACTCGTTAGTGTTACAAGGTATCAGGTGTGAATGGGGAGCAGGTGTATTACATTTGGTGTTATCGCTCTCACTCTCTCATACTGGTCACTGGAAGTTCAACATGGCACCTCATGGCAAAGAACGGTTTTATTCGACCTTTTGATGAGACACAAGCTCATTGCCACAAATCTGAGGAAGATGAGCTTGTGCCTTGTTGAAACGTCGAAAAAATTTTTTATTGTGCGTTCACCTTTCAAGACCCGTGAGTGCCGCTCTCTTTTTTTGGGATATATATATCCAATGGTTGCCACCGCACACAAATCAGGGATAAAAAATGGGCCCAGGTGCACAACAGAGACAGTGCATATAAACCAAAGAAGAGAGTGGCACTCATGGGTCTTGAAAGGTGAATAGACAATGGCGGTTTAATCGATGTGTCAACAAGGCACAAGCTCTGAGGAAGACGAGCTTGTGCCTCGTCGAAACGTCAACTAAACCGTCATTGTCCATTCACCTTTCAAGACCCGTGAGTGCCACTCTCTTCTTTGGTATTTATATACAAATATATATATATATATATATATACAGTAAAACCTTGGATTGCGAGCATAATTCGTTCTGGAAACATGCTTGTAATCCAAAGCACTCTTATATCAAAGCGAATTTCCCCATAAGAAATAATGGAAACTCAGATGATTCGTTCCACAAGTCCTTCAGTTTATAGTCTATATACAAAGATGATAGCAATGTGTGTAACCATAAAATGTCCATCCACAATATGCAGCCTTCCCAAGGGGATTAGAAGCAAAATCTAGCAGAGCTACAGAATATAAGAGAGATGAGAGGCACCTCTAAGTGTAGCAATATGGTTGCATTTAATGAAGGTTCAACATTTAGCAACTCACATGGTTGATGATTAAAATAGGCACACCTAAGCATGCAGGCATCCGGGGTAAAGCTGTCCACATAGACCGTCTTCTGAACCACCGGCTCTCACCACTGTCAGTCTGCAATCAGGACCGGGAAGAATAGCCTGCAGTAGAGTGATCTGAAAGTGAGGCTTTGAATCGCTCGTGGAGTGCAGCGGGGAAGGGATGATGAAGATGGCTGTGCAGAGGATGGTCTATGTGGACAGCTTTACCCCAGATGCCTGCATTCTTAGATGTGCCTGTTTTAATCATCAACCATGTGAGTTGCTAAATATTGAACCTTCATTAAAAGTAACCATATTGCTACACTTTAGAGGCGCCTCTCTTCTTTTTTATACATGACGCTACTTGTATATCAAGACATCGCTTGTATATCAAGTCAAAATTTATTTAAAAAATGTGCTTGTCTTGCAAAGCGCTCTCTAACCAAGTTACTCTCAAACCAAGGTTTTACTGTATTTTATTATTATAATTAAGAAATATTATATATTCAATGAATGTATACTAAAGTAAATCAATGTTTTGAAGCCTTACTGAGTAAATATATTTTATAAATAAAATAATAAAATAATGCGTAAACATATTTAAATTATATATATATATATATATATATATATATATATATATATATATATATATATATATATATATATATATATACAGTATATATATAATTTAAATATGTTTATTATTTCATTTTATTTATATAATATATTTACTCAGTAAGGCTTCAAAACATTGATTTACTTTAGTATACATTCATTAAATATATAATATTGTTTAATTATAATAAAAAAAAATATATATATATATTTAGGAAAAATGTTATATTTAAGGAATGTATAGTAAAGTAAATCAAGGTTACGAAGTCTTACTGAGTATGAAAACACTTAAAATCAAACGTCAAGCTTGGATTCCTAATATTGGCAGGCAAATGCACATGTGAAACCGTACACCTAACATTAAAGGGCAAACTTTTTGTAAATGGAGGTTAGAAACTTTTGGTCCCCTGTGGCCCTTAACAAGCAGATGTTACTGTAACATGCTTAGGGAATCAAGCACAAATATGACCCCTGACCCCTCATGTCAGCCGATGTACTGAGCCCCCTGGAAATGCACTGGTAACTTTTAACACTTCTCACTTTTTCCCACCATCCAAGCTCTATTCTCTCTCTCCTGTCTGGAGACCGGGGGGATCTGATGGGACAGGGAGCTTGCAGAGTTGCTTATAGTCTGACCTCTCTGTTCACAGGGGTCAAAGAACCAAGGCCCCAAGGGAGGCCTTACTTCTTGCTAAAGGCCATCTGATGAATCATTCCAAACTTAAAGGCAATAGGTGGGGGGGAAGGGATAGGAGTGCAGGGGTCTCATGGCTTTTTAGGAAACAAACAACTGTGGCCAACTGTGGCCTATACATCAGCATTTACACTGGGCTGACACATTCGAAACTCACTTTCCTTCTCTGGGAACAAAAGGCTGGAAGCCTATATGGTTGGAACAGGACGAATAAAGCCGGTGATAGCAATCTGTAGGACTGTAACACGAGCCCCGTCCAAACTGTTTCTCACAGTGAGAGCACCCTGTTTTCTTGTTTCACATACACTGTCATTGCAGTAAGCAAGTCATATTCCCGGTTATTACCATATGTTTGGCTAAGAAAAGGTTCTCTGGGACTCTGAGGTCATAGAACAAAGGGCATGGGAGTGATAAAGACACAGAGTTGACTTTATCTTTGCCCCATTTACCATACTGCTGTTCTTAGAACACGACGTCTCTGATGGCCCCGTATAAAAATAGCCTTCATCATTCCTTCAAGGATTTGAATGATTTTCATTTCTTAATTAAAATGATCTTTATTTTGCCAAAGAATCTTAATTTAGAACATGGTGACTGCTTTATAACGTGCATAGCAGCACATTCACAGCCAGTGACCATAGCTCCCAACTGTCACTGATTTCGAGGGACTGTCCCTGATTTGGATCAAAGTCCCTCTGTCCCTCTTTCCTCCTCATTTGTCCCTCATTTTGGTCGGATCTCTATAGTTGTATATAAAATGCACTATTTAGCTTTCACAAAGTTTTTTTTTCCAGTGCTAAACCTTTCATCCAATTTCTAAATTGTTGCATTTGTAAATTCCAAAAGCCAACATAAAGGAATTGTATGTAGTGGTAAAAAAGCACTTGTGAGCTTAACCACTTAAGATTTTACCCCCTTCCTGACCAGGGCCTATTTTGCGATTCGGCACTGCGTGACTTTAATGGACAATTGCGCGGTCGTGCGACGCTGTATCCAAACAAATTTGGCGTCCTTTTTTCCCCACAAACAGAGCTTTATTTTGGTGGTATTTGATCACCTGTGCGATTTTAACTTTTTGCGCTATAAACAAAAAAAGAGCGACAATTTTGCAAAAATAACAATATTTTTCACATTTTTTTATATGAAATTCCCCAAAAAATGTAAAAATCCAAATTTTTTAACATTTTAGGCCAATTTGTTTTCTGCTACATATGTTTGGTTTAAAAAAAATGACAAAAAGCGTATTTTGATTGGTTTGCGCAAAAGTTATTGCGTTTACTAACAAAGGGAAAGATTTTTGTCATTTTTGTTGTTTTTTTTTTTAACGCGTAATGGCGGCGATCTGCGATTTTTTTTGCGGGATTGTGACATTGCGGCAGACAGATCGGACCCTTGACTGACATTTTTGACACTTTTGGGGTTACCAGTGACATTTCTACAGTAATCAGTGCTATACATATGCACTGTTACTGTAAAAAAGACACTGGCAGTGAAGGGGTTAACTTTTTTTTGAGAGGGAGGGGTTAAGTGTGTCCCTAGGGGCGTATTTCTAACAGTGATTGGCTGTGGCTTGATGTGTAAGAACAGTGATCAACGGTCCTACATAGTAGAACCGTATGATCACCATTCATACACAGGGGAGAATGACAGGCGGCTTTATTTACATTAGCCGCCTGCCTTTCTCCCGGTGTAACGGACAAACGCGAGTGACCGGCGGACATCGGGTCCGCCGGGCACACGCGCGGGAGCGCGCCTCCGGGGGCGCGCGCTCGCTCCCTAGAGCCTCACAGGCTAGCTGACCGCCGCCGTAAATAGTCGTGCGGCGGTCGGCAAGCAGTTAAAGACCACAACATGAATGAACATGAAACATACAATGTACGGTTAATAGTAAACACACACACACATCATATGTTGAACTGGATGGACTGATGTCTTTTTTCAACCTCACTAACTATGTAACTATGTAAAAATGGTACAGGGGTGATAACCCTTCCCTATGCTATCTGAAAAACTTAAAAATGATTCTTTTGGCTGGAGCTAAACTTAAAAAACCGCCTGTACTGTACTAATGACACTGGCAGGGAAGGGGTTAACACTGGGGTGATCAAAGGGTAAAATGTGCGCCTAGGTGGTGCTTTCTAACCGTGTGGGGGGTGGGCTTGCTGAATGAACACAGAGACCTGTGTTCCTAAAATAAGAGGAACAAAGGATCCCTGTATTCATAACTGACAGAACGACAGACCGCTGTTCTGTCTCCACTGGGAGTGATAGCGAGTGCCCTGCAGCAATTGCAGCCGCCGGACCCGCTGATTAGCTTCCCCTGTGGCGAATGGGCGCGGGCTCACGCTCCCGGCAGCGGGCGCGCACGCACACCCCCCTGCTAGCGGTCCTGTGAAGCTATGCACAGGTACGTCGTTTCGTGGGACAGAGCCGACCTGCTGCTGTAAAACTACGGCGACTGGTCGGTAAGAGGTTAATAGAGTAAGAGAGGGTCAAAACCCCTGTCTTTTTTTTTTTCCATCTGTGTCTCATTGGGGAGATTTCCCTCCACTTCCTGTCCCATAGAAAAAACAAAGTGAGGGAATCCTGGGGTGACAACAAGGTCACCAGAACTAGTGTCTCCATTGGAAGATTTCCCTTCCATTCCTATTCTGGTGTCAACCTAGAATTTGGGATTTTTTTTACTTTTATTTTTAATGATAATGGTAAACAGGACAAATAGAGAGCGTGAATCTCCCTAACGGGGGACACAGACAGCAATAAAAACAGGAAAAAAAATGTGCATCTGTCGTGCTGAAAAATGTGTGGCGAACGCGGAAAAATTTGCAGTTAAAAAACGCACAACGTTTGGTGCTCAAAAAGGGATATGAGATACTTTGGCACGTTAGTCTCGTATACAGCAGATCATTTACCAGATAGCCCCCCTTACATCAGAGCCCTTCGCACAGATCCCCCCTTACATCAGAGCCCTTCGCACAGAGCCCCCCTTACATCAGAGCCCTTCGCACAGAGCCCCCCTTACATCAGAGCCCCCCTTACATTTGTTTTATCTACTGAGGCAGGAGAGAGCGCTTACTTACCACAATATGGAGGCTCAGGCTAGCTGCAGCTTTTCTTTTCTTCTTCTGTTTAAACTTCCCGCCCAGGAGGAGCTGATGAATCTCTCTCCTGTGGCATCCCTGCAGAGAGGAGGAGGGGATCTGGCAGCGGTGGCTCTGAGACTGAGCTGTGTGAGATACACAGCTCAGCCCTGTAGCCATAGGAGACACAGGAACAGCCACACGGCAGGAGGTAAGCGGCGGCCTGTGTTAATCCTGTCCAGGCTGCGGTCGCCGCTTACCTCCTGCTGTGCGGCCTGATCATCAGGAGTAACTGACTTAGAGCTGTGATGGCCGCACGGTGCCCCTGTTGTCAATGGCGCCCTCCCACACCCCAAAGGCCGGCCATGTGCAAAGTCATGTAGATCTACGTGATTTTGTGCACGAAGTCTCTGCAGTGTGCGTGAGCCGCCAGAGCCAGGCTCCCACTGTGTTTAGACACAGCGGGAGGCGGACCGCGGGAGGAGCGGCGGCGATCATCGCCGACCTCCCGTAATCATCAGAGAAACTGACAGATGACCCACCTGCTTATGTAAACAAAGCAGGCGAGTCTTCTGTCAGACAGGCAGGGAGAGATCAGGAGTTTCTGCTAAGCTACAACCCCGATCTCTCTGTGCCTGTCACAGAGCCCTTCCCCCACACAGTGAGTAAGCATATTTAGGCATACGTATAACCCTTTGATCACCCCCAGTGTTAACCCCTTCCCTGCCAATGTCACTTATACAGTAACAGTGCAAATTATTTAGCACTGATTACTGTATTGTCATTGGTCCCCAAAAAGTGTCAAAGATGCCTGTTCGCGGTCCGAAAAGTCCAAAAATCTATCCCATAATTTGTAGACAAGATAACTTTTGCGCAAACCAATTAAAATTCGCTTTTAAGGATTTTTTTTTTTTTTACCAAAAATATGCATCAGAATACAAATTGGCCTAAACTGATAAAAAAAATAGTTTTTTTTTTTTTTTTTATTGGGAATGTTTTATAGCAGAAAGTAAAAAATATTGTGTTTTTTTTTTCAAAATTGTAGGTTTTTTTTTGTTTATAATGCAAAATTTAAAAACCGCAGAGGTGATCAAATACCACCAAAAGAAAGCTCTGTTTGTGGGAAAAAGGACATTAATTGTATTTGGGTACGGTGTGGCACGACCGCGCAATTTTTCGTTAAAGTAACGCAGTGCTGAAAAGAGGAGTTACGCTTTAGGCTTCTTTCACACGGTCCGCCTCCGCAGGCGGATCCGTGTTGCTCAGCGGGGATCGATCCGCGATCCCCGCTGAGCCGGGCGGATGACAGCTCCGTCTCCGCTTGCAGAGCGGAGAGGGAGGTGTCTCAGCACCCGCTGCCCTCTATGGGGGATCGGAGGAGAGCGGACCGCTTGTCCGCTCTCATCAGATCCGCTCCGCTCCGATTACTGAACGGATGGAAAAATAGGGTTTCCATCCGTCCAGATTTCAGCACAGGATCGGATGCGGATGGCAGCGGGTGTCAGCGGAGGTGACCTCCGCTGACACCCGCTGTCCCATAGAGCTGCATGGAGGATCCGATCAGATCCGCCTAAAAAACTGACAGGCGGATCTGATCGGACCGCCCGTGTGAAAGAGCCCTTAATTGAACAAGCTGAAGTTAGAAGCTGATTGGTTACGATGCACAGCTGCACCAGATTCTGAGTGCTCCACTTTTCAAAAATCTCCCCCATAGTTTTCTATGTGTCATGTTGACACCAGAACGCCGAGTTTATTCGAGTGCCAGAGGTTTGAGTTAACATGCAACATGTTTTAATTTGATTGCACAAGAACGCACATTAACACCTGTAGACACTCATAGCACATCGTACCGCACCTATCAACCACAACAATTAGGTCAAAGGAAACAAGCCTTTAAAGAGTAACTCCACTTTTGTTGAGAAAAAAACATTCCCCTCTGGGTGATCTCTGTACATTGCAGGGATTATAACAATATAATAAATAAGTTGCGCTACAAATGGTGATCTCTGTACATTGCAGGGATTATAACAATATAATAAATAAGTTGCGCTACAAATGAGAAATATAATGTGATTATATAATAGAAAAAAAGTCCGTAATAATGTCCAAGAATTTGGAAACATGAAGTGAAGTAACCAGCGAAGTAAAGCCCCGTACACACGTACCGATCGTCGGCATACAAACGTCGGTGGACGAAGGATCTGCCGATTGTACGCGTGTTAGTATGGTGCCTCCGACAGATGTCTGCGCACAATCCGCGGACAAAAGTCTTTCTTGCAAACATGAAAATATTTGTATGCCGACACCAGAACGGACGATTGTTCGCCTGTCAGTACACAATTCTGCCGACACACAGCTACAAATCCCAACACGCATGATCAAACCAAATGAGTTCCCGGAAGAATTTTCTCTAGTAAACTCAACATTTTATTCAGAAAGAACTTTCGGCTCGCGGAAGTCCAAGAAATAGGTGAAATGCGGAGCACATGCTCATCTTGATAAATGTGAGAAGAAGGAAGATGCTGCTCATAATGCCATACTTTTCTAATAAAAAGGCATGTGTTCTGTTATGATGAAGATAATGTTTGTCTATTCTATCTGTTCTATCAAATTTTAGAATTAAATAATTTGAACTCTTCACCATTATTTTTGTATTTTCACACCAAAGATCTAACTATTGATATGACCCTTTATTCTTTTATGAATTAATGTCTAAAACATATTTTTCAGGTTATGCACAATATTAAACATGTTAACAAATTCAGATAGGCCATTTTTTATTTTAAATTTTCTTTATTTTTTGGATCTCAGCAAAAAAAAAAACAAAGCAAACATCAATACTTTCCGTATAATAAACTAAACATAAAAAAGGTCCATTTGGACAAAATTAAACTAGAAACTGGCAAACAGGGGTAAAATAAATAATAGGGGGTTACACAAATTAAAGTTGCTGGTAACTGTAATCAGGTTGCCATGAGGGCAGGTTTGGATCCTGCTGGCCATATTGCCACTGGCCATGTGGCATTTGGCGAGGTGGTGGGTGTTGTGGAGGTGGAGGTGGAGGTGGAGGTGGAGGGCACGGGTGCTCCTGGCATGCGTGGCTGTGCTCAGTAAGTATGCCGTTTTCAGCGTTTTGCAGCACATCCAGAATAATTTTTCTGGCATACTGACACTGCCTGAGGTCCACCTTATCCAGGATTTTGGCAGTCATATTCCCGAAGGACTCATTGGCCTCCGGTTTCCGACGTAGGGCTATGGTGGCCTCCTGGATAAACTCGTCGGTGATGTCATCCACGTGCTTCCTCTTTTGCCTCCGTTTGGCAGGAGGAGGTGGTGGTGGAAAGAGTTCCGCAGGCTCCTCAGGCTCCACAGGCTCCCCAGGCTCCTGGCTGCAACCTGGCTCCTCCTCAGTGACACTTCCCTGTTGATGAAATGAACAATTGATTAGAATGTTATAGTGTATATAAAAATGCATGTTTGTTATATTATTGTGAACAAATAGCAGACTTTACATACAGTGGCATATCTAGGGTCTCCAGTGCCCTTGTTGAGGAGCTGTATTTGGCAACAACCCCCCCCCCCCCCAAGATCAATGTAAAACTGTAACCCACCCCCCCAAAAAAAAATTAAAGGGCATTAAAAGTTTCTAATTTGCCCCTTGTTTGCCCAGTGTAGAGCTCTCTAGTGGGCAATCATTGTCTCAGGTGTGAAAAAGAAAGAGAGGGTTGAGAGATAGAGAGAGGGAGAGAAAGAGGGGGTGTGAGAGAGAGAGGAGGGGGTTGCAGAGAGAGAGGGGCCTGAACTTGCAGAGGACTTGATGTAGGGCATTGAGGGTGAAGCAGTGCAGGGAAACATGAATAAGGAAGCCACCTGCCTTGCTGACCCAGAGTGAGAGACCAGAGACATGGAAGCAAGGATGGATGGATCATTTGCAGGAGCTGTTAGTTTTGTATTAAAAAAGGTTGAGCCAGAGGAATGCTGAGGCTACAGCAGTGTTTCTTAGGACCAGAGGTGTGCTGGGGATGCAGCAGTGTTTGTAAGACCGGAGGGGTGCTGGGGATGCAGTGAGAGGCAGTCTCAGTCTCCTGGTCTTTTGGCTCAGCTGCTCTCAATGTTTTACACCTGCATGAAGCTGCTCTCAATGTTTTACACCTGCATGAAGCAGCTCTCAATGTTTTACACCTGCATGAAGCTGCTCTCAATGTTTTACACCTGCATGAATCCGCCTGCAAACTGGGGGTTCTGGGGTGTGCAGGCTGAGTGGATTGTTAAAATAAACAATAAAACAATGCCAATGTTTTTGTGACCCACCCCCCTTGGCCTGCGCCCCTGGCGGTTGCCTGTCATGCCAACCCCTTGCTATGCCCGTTTACCTAAAGGGTCAATTATGGTTTAGCTTATAATTGTGTTACATGATTACATTTTAGCAGACAATATATTGTGAAATGCCATACCTGAGTAAAACTCTCCTCCAGGAAATCCTCATCCTGGCTTGGATCTACCGACACTGAGCCCTCTGCCGAAGTAGAAGGCAGTGTAGAAATTGACGGCCTGGATTCCATGGTGTCTGCCAGGAACCGCATGTTATCAAAGTACCACAGCCGTGGTACATATACATTCCGTGCCCCTGCTCCAGACTGGGTGGAATCTTCTATTTTTTTTAACTCCCGCCTGTAGGCAGTGCGAATACTGTTTATTTTTTTGCGGATATAATCAAAATTTGCCCCAGGACAGACGGGCTTGTAGAAGGCCACCAAATGTTCCATGGCCTGTTTTCTGAGTTTTCGATTTTTATAATCTGCGGACTTGACTTGCCACAAACAGGGCAGTTGCCTGAACTCATCAATAAAACTTATTAAAAAGTTGTGGGTGGTGAAATTGTCCACCATATTGCAGGACAGTATATGCCTGCAAGACACAAAACAACACAAAACATATTAAAATAGCATGTATTTTGGCACATAATAAAGATATTCCTAATAAAAGCTGTATAGGGCCCAAAACACACACTTTCTATTAAAAGAGTCGTACCTTTGTTTGTGGGGAAAAGTCGTGATTCGCCGCTCGATCGTGCTCCAACTCTCGATATGTCCGCTAGCGAATCGTCGGCCGAACGATCTGGCGTCCTTTAAATACAGCGCAGGCGTCAACTCCTCCTCCAGTGGCGGGCTTGTGCAGGGGTGTGTACGTGCCGAAGATCAGGCCTACATGCGACACTCACACCTGAGGCAGTGGAATAATCATTGTTTAATTAGGAACCATGTCTCAACAATCTGGGAGCTCAATTAGTGGGGGCCGAAGTGATTGGGCCACCCGAAAATCAAGGGCTACACCCATGTCAAAGCCAGAAATGGTGGAGATGGTCTCCATTTTAGAAAAAATGGATTACGATGGAAAGTTGGCAAATTACGATCGGCCCAATGCCAGGAAAGATGGCATCATGGACAAGGTGGTGGCCTGTTTGGTCAAAAAATTCGGTGTCGAGCGATCGAAAGATCAGATTCGGAAACGGTGGTCTGACCTCAAACACCGTGAGCAGGATCAGCTTTCCCAAATCCATCGGATTTTGAAAAAAAGTAAGTTTTATTTTTTCTTTATTTTTTTAATCATGCAATATGTTTTTTATAATTTGGTGTATGTTGTATTAACATGTCTAGATTATAATGTCTATGTAAAAAGTTAGATTACTCATTTTAGTTGTCATGTCGTGATTTGATCGATCTATTGTTGATGTTTTAGTATATGACATTAAAAGTCAGGAAGCCATAGTTAAAAATATATGTATTGTGTTGCAACGAACGTTCTTTCCTGCACGAATCTTCTCAGCAAACATTCCTATTAATCACAGATTATTATTCAAACCTTTAAATAGGAGAAAAACGTAAACTCCGTGCCAAACAATGGGAAAGGAGGAGGAGAGGTTTGGCAGCTCCATCGGCAGTTGTGGAACAAGATGAGGACATGGGCACAGAAGGTGGCACAGATTCCACTAAAGGTAATTGGTTCCTATGCACTGTCAAACATTAATGTACCATATTTTTCGTAGATAACCATGTACATGTCTTCATATTTGTTACTAAAAGAGCTATCAAGCAGGGCACCATGTCCTAACAAATGTACCTCTTGTGACTTTTATGATATGGCCAATGTTTTGTATTATGTAGATGAAGACATTATTCCGGAAATAATCCTGGTGGAGCCAACAAGTGATGAGACACCAGAGCAACAAGAAGGTTGGTAGTCACAGATTTTTGTGTAGTGGTATCATAGAAATATGTGTATTTGCAATGATTGTTTAACCTTATATTCTTGTATTCCCTTACAAATTTACATTGCAGATGTTGCATCATGCCAGGATGTGGCATCCCCAGCCAGGTCAGAAGCCCGATCTCCTGGCAACTTGCCAAGCAGCATGGAAGCCAGTTCCGAAACTGTGGAGGAACCAGGACCAAGTGTCCAAGAGCCAATTGTGTGCCCACGTAGGTTTTTTCAGAATGATTTTTATCAGTGTTATTTTTAGCCTCCAATTTACAACACTAGTTCCCTATGGGAGCCTCTTTATTTGAATGGAAGTCGCACCGTAAGTCGGATCAGGATGCTCTGACTTGCGGGGCCACTTGCGTTGTGAAGATTTTTGAGGGGGAACTACACCCAAAAATTGAACAACCCACCGTGGGTGTCCCCCCAAGTTCACAACCAGGCCTTTTGTGTGTGGTATTGAGTTTGAGGGTATGCCCACAACAAAAAGACAGCGTGGGTTACCCCCAAAACCCCTACCAGACCCTTATACAAGCATGCAGCTTGTCAGGCCAGGAAAGAGAACGAGCAAGCGGACCAAACACCCCCTGGACCACAGCAGGACACATGCCCTCAACATGGGGGGGTTTTGTTGCTTTGGGCCAGGGGGCCTCTGCACCGCACACCCAAAAGCACCTTACTCCCATGTAGAGGAGGACAAGAGCCTCATCCCCACAACCCTGTCTGGTGGTTTTGGGGGGTCATGCGGCCAGGGGGTTCCTAGGACTTTGGAAGCAACCTTTAACAAAGGGTGGCCCCCAGATCCCAGACCCCAATCACTATGTGAATGGGTATGGGGTACATAGTACCCCTACACATTAACCACATAAATGGAAGTGTATGTGAATAACGACAGGAGACGTTTATGAAATGTTCTTAAATATCTTCATCCGGTCTTCTCCACTCTGCTCTTTGGATCTTCTCCTCTCCACTCTTCTGCTGTCCAATCTTCTGCTCTTATGTTGTCTGCTCTTTTGCCCTAGGCTCTTCTTCTTCCTCCTGTCCTCCTCCAATGCTGTTGCCGTGCATTCTGCCCGTCTCTGGTCTCTGCATCTTAATATATATACATTACAACCATGCCCTCACAATGACGTCATCATGCGTTCACACCCCTAATGAATATATAGTAAGCTCAGGAGACCGGCAGAATCATCAGCAACAGCATCGGAGGAGGACAGGAGGAAGAAGAAGAGCCTAGGGCAAAAGAGCATAAGAACAGGGTAGGTATTAACTCGAGAGGAATTTAAGATTACCTGGACACCAAATGTTTCTCTATTATTATGACCTCATGTAGGTGATTCACATTGACTCATTTTTTTTTAATTTTTACAGACCATGTTTTACATAGTTGCACATTAGCCAAATTGACCCGTGAGGCTCTCCAATGCTGCGCAGACCTGGAACAAATAAAGGAGACTGCAACGGCATTACAAATCAAAATGCGCAATTTTGTGGACATGATTGGCAAATTTTAAGCCACAATTTTACTAGGTTTTTAATGTTTGTATTGGGATGTTCCTGATGTTACAATTTTTTTAGAATGTTTTAGGGCATTTTAATTACACTCAGATGTTAAAGAGTGTACCCAAGTTTGGGAAAAGCACTTTACAACACCCTAACCCTAACCCTAACCCTAACCCTAACCCTGTGAATGTTTGATACTAAAACGTTTTTACATTCAACAATGTGTGTTCAATTCTTTATTAGACTTTAGTTGGGGGGTCGAGGTCTAAAGCTGTGTAAAGAAGCACTAAATGTATGATGGCTGTCCTATTCCCATATTTACATGTTAATGAAAGCATTTTGGTCACTGCCATATGCGAGTTGCTGGAGGTGTCAATGAAATGTTAAAGATACCCCCAGTTTTAACGCATATCACAGTGCGATCTGACATTTCACACAGGATCGGATCACACAAGTTTGAACGATTGTGCGATCCTATCCTGATGCGGCTGAATAAATGCATCATGTGCGACTTTTGTGCGAGTGCAGTGCGAATTGAGCCATACAAACTGTATAGCTGATTTTCGCATGAACATCTGATCGCATGTAATAAAGGAGCAGTGCGCTACGATATTACATGCCATCAGATGTGCAGTGTGAATTGAGACATACACTTTGTATGGCTACATTCGCACTGAACACGCATACAAGTCGCACATGACCCTTTATTTCTGATGTATCTGGATTGGATCGCACAGTGCTTAACACTTGTGGAATACAATCCTGTGGAAAAAGTAAGTGGCGGGTCACCCTTATGCAATGCTGGAAGGCTGCAAAGTCGCAGACTTCCCGCATCGCATAAGTGTGACTCAACACTCAAGGTACTAGCAGTCCTAGGATTCAATATGGCATTGATATTGCCAGTAGCAATCAGTGTAGGGAGATCAGTGTAATCTATAGTGTATTGCTTGTTCGTTGCTCTAGTTCACTTTCCATTACCTATATATATAACACTTTGAGATGAACAATGATCAAGTTTCACATAACACTGACATATCCTAACATTGGTGGGCAGTGAGAAGGATGTCATAAATGAACACAACATAACAGGTGTAGGTACTTTGTTAATACCCTAATGTATTATATGAAATATATAGTATGGGCAACTTCTGGACAATGAACACCAATGTAAGGTGACATTAGATGAACCTTGGGTGTGACCTAGTTCTCAATGTGACAGGGTTTGTGTACATTTTGTGGGGTGCAGAAGGCCCTTGTATTTACACCACTGGCTAAAAAATAACACATGGCCATCATCACTTTGGATCAGCTGGTGAGAGACTACAGTCAAGAAACACACTGATGAATGTATTAACCCTTCCAAAGTCACACATATATAACACATGATTAACCCAAATAATTGTGTTTGGCATATGTGCCCAAATGATTATAATCCACAATACAGAATCATTGCAATTTTTGTTTAATGTGTTGAAAAATAATATATCTCTGACATTTATCTTGTGTGTCCAATCTTTAACAAGATTAATGGGTGTGTGACAGTGATTGCTGCCAGGACACAGCTCCTCTCCCCACGAAATAGTCCAGATATTCCTGGCGGATCTGACGGGCCCTGTGTGATGCCAATGCTGACCGTCCAACTTCCATTGACGTCATGGACTCCACTTGGTTAGAAGGTTGGGCCTCTCCACTTGTACCTGGCATAGCAGGGTCAGTATCCAGTTGCTGCAAGACATAATTTTGTGCATTCCTGCGTAGGAAGTTGTGCAAAATGCAGCAACACAAGACCACATTATCCACTTTGTACAGTGCCAGGTTTATGGACGTCAGGAATATCCGGAACCGGTTGGCCATTATCCCGAAGGCATTCTCCACAACTCTGCGAGCTCTGGACAACCGGTAGTTGTAAATCCTTTGGTCTGGGGTGAGGTTCCTCTGAGGGTAGGGCTTCATGAGATGCTCCCCAAGCGCAAAAGCCTCATCTGCGATAAACACAAAGCTCATACCCTCAACAGTTTGCTCCCTGGATGGCAGGTTCAGAGTGCCGTTCTTTAGATGACGAGCGAACTCCGTCTGATCAATAACTCCCCCATCCGAATTGCGGCCATTTTTGCCAATATCCAAAAAAATAAACTCATAGTTTGCATTAACTATGGCTAGCATGACTATACTAAAAAAACCTTTATAATTATAATAAAATGTGCCGGAATTCGGAGGGGGGACAATGCGGACGTGCTTCCCATCAATAGCACCCCCACAATTGGGAAAATTCCACTTCTCCAGAAATTGATCAGAAATCTCCAGCCATTGCTCTGCGTTTGAAGGAAACTGTGGGGAAAAAATAAAAAAAAAATAAATAAATAAAATTAGTGCTTGAGCACATCACATTATTAATTACACACACAGTTGTCTGTTAAATGCTTATGCAACTTGCTAAAAAAATATACAACAGGAAGGCAAAGGTTTGGATATGGGGATGTAACATCTACATACATTTCTTTTCAACCTCCTATTGTTCTTATATTGTAAAGGGCCATACACACTAGAAGATTCTCTGAAGACTTTTTCGTGCAGATTTAACTTTTCTATGTAGTGCAAGGGCCTACCAGATTGCATAGGATTTGAAAGTGTTTGTTGGACCTCATATTATTTGGTTTTGGTAAATCGGAAGGATAAATTGTTCTGACAATCTTCTAGTGTGTATGGCCCATTATACTCACCAGCTAGAGCTGAGATTTACAAACTACGGCCCTCCAGCTGTTGCAGAACTACACATCCCATGAGGCCTTGTAATTCTCTCACATTCACAGACATGACTAGGCATGATGGAAATTGAAGTTCGTGAACACTGGTGGGCCATAGTTTGAAGACCTCTGAACTTGAGCTTTGGTATATGCTGACTTTGAGATTTAGCATGTGGGTGGGGGGATGGGTAAGTAAAACTGGGCATTTATACATCAATTAGGGCTTGTGGTCAGTGAAGGTTTTAACATCATTACATAAACATACAGAATCATAGGTGGGAATGGATGGACTGATGTATTTTAGATAAATCATTAACTAGGTACTAAAACATTGGCCAAGGAATAATTGTTTGAGGGAAAGCAATAAAATGACCCAAATTCAAAATACTGTTAACAGGAAATGCGTTTAGGGACACATAGGAGAGAATGGTGGGGTGGTTAGTGGGTAATTTTACAAATGGTTAAAGATAATCTACATCTTTACTACTATGTGCATGCGGACAGAGGGTAGTTTACAAATAATGGCCTGTGTCAATTGCTGTACATCCAAAAACATCATAATTCAGGTGAAACTAGTAATACATGTAATGTAATGTAAAAAATCAAACATACCTTGATATAGTCCTTCTGCAAGACCTTGATGATGGCAGAGCAGGTCTCAGGGATGATGACTCCAAGAGCTTGGGGGGAGATGCCTGTGGTGAACTTCAGATCCTGCAGGCTTCTCCCTGTTGCAAGATACCTCAACGTCGCAATTAACCTTTGCTCAGGAGTAATTGCAAGCCGCATACAAGTATCCTGCTTCAGAATATAGGGGGACACCAGGGCAAGAAGACGGTAAAAGATGGGATCCGTCATCCTCAAATAATTCCTGAAGTCATCAGGATTATTTTCCTGGAGCTCCCTCAGCAAGGACATATGAGAAAATTGATCACGGTTAAGCAACCAATTTTTCGTCCAGGAGGTCCGCTTCTTCTTCCTATTGCTCGTACGTCGTCTCAGAGCCAAAACTCCAACACTAACGACAGCAACGGACGAATTCACGGTCGCCATAATAAATTCTCGAACGATGTCTCGGAAAATAGCGAAATGTCGTCAACCAAACAAATGCTACCGAAATCAGCGCGAGATGCCCAGAAGGGTCACGGCCAAACACTCACTTCCTCTTTTGTAGCGGCGAACGTGCGTGGAACGTAGTGACGTCATTTTCTGTCGGAAGACAAATGTCCTGGGCAAGTTTGGAGCACTTTTCAACAGACAAACAACAAACACACCAGCCGCGAACATTTGTAGGACGTTCCGTCGGCCGACGATCGGTACGTGTGTACGGGGCTTTACTGTGCAGGTACCGCTTACTGGAAACAAGATACGTGAAAGCCAAAATGTGACAGACAACTCCGAAAAACCTCAGGTAGAGTCTCTCTCTTAATCACGTCCACCCACTAGATTCACTTTTCAACACGGGAACTTTTGTGCTCCCAATCACTTTGGGTGTTACCTTTTGATTTTGTTTTTTGGTTTTACGCTATGGCGTTTTGTTTTTCATTCCACATGTCAATACCTTACTGAGGAGATCTACGTGGGAATTTCGAGGTCTACCTGGGTCTATTTCCTGAGGTTTGTCGGAGTTGTCTGTCACATTTTGGCTTTCACATATCTTGTTTCCAGTAAGCGGTACCTGCACAGTTACTTCGCTGGTTACTTCACTTCATGTTTCCAAATTCTTGGACATTATTACGGACTTTTTTTCTATTATATGATCACATTATATTTCTCATTTGTAGCGCAACTTATTTATTATATTATTCTTTTGGGGTGTCGGTCACACTTAAGGTTGCTGCTTCTACTTTTTGGACTAGCGCAGTTGTTTCCTATTTAGGGATTATAACAAACTTTGTTGCAGATTCCTACCTTTTGTTATTCTGAAGAAATCTCTGTGTGTTCTTCTGTGCTGAGTGGGTCTAATGTGAGTGTTTTCTTAAGTATCAAACAGCTGTGCAGCTGCAGAGCACTAATGAGGAAAACTGCTGGGCCTGCATCCCTTTCACACATAGGGACCATTCATCCATTTTTCCTCCATCTGTTGATGGATGAAAAACAGACATCAATGCATTCCTATTGAAAAATGGATGTAAATGGATAATAATCCATTTACATCCATTTTTATCTGCTTCCGTCAACATTCGTTTTTTTTTTTTTATTATTATTTTAACGGATGTAAGCCCTATTTTTCATCCCTTAGAAAAACTGATGAAAACAGATGAAAAACACATGACAATGGATGAAAAATGGATAAAAAATTGATGACAATGAATGAAAAACGGATTATAATGGATGAAAAATGTATGACAGTGGAAAATAATTGATGAAAACGGATGACAACAAATGAAAAATGGATTACAACGGATTAAAAATGGATAAAAAAACGCATGACAATGAATGAAAAACGGATAACGATGGATGAAAAATAGATGACAACAAATAAAAGACGGATTACAACAGATGAAAAACGCATGACAACAGATGAAAAATTGATAAAAAAAACGGATGACAATGAATGAAAAACTGATGACAACGGATGAAAAATGTATGAAAACGGATGAAAATGAATGAAAAATGGATGAAAAAGGATGAAAATGATTGAAAGATGGATGAAAACGGATGACAATGAATGAAAAACGGATGACGATGGATGAAAAATAGATGCCAACAAATAAAAAACGGATTACAACAGATGAAAAATTTATAAAAAAAACGGATGACAATGAATGAAAAACTGATGACAACGAAAAATGGATGAAAACGGATGACAATGAATGAAAAATGGATGAAAACGGATGAAAATTAATGAAAATGGATGACAACAGATGAAAAACTGATGACAACGGATGAAAAGCAGATGACAACGGATGAAAAGCAGATGACAACGGATGAAAAGCGGATGTAAACGGATGAAAAATGAATGAAAACGGATGTGAAACTGATTTTGACTGAAAAAAAACTGATGACAAAAAAAACGTCACTGAACTGATGAAATGAACGGTCTGTGTGAAAGGGACCTTAGACGTGTTCCTATTGGGAGTATCTCACCAAAAATGAAATGTTTGTTGCAGGGGATGCCAGAAATCTGACTTGTATCTTAGAGCAGACTTCTGGGAAAATTGGTGAGCCAATCACACAAGCAGGAAATGATGAAGACCTCCAGGCGTCCATATTGCATTGCATTTTCAGAAAATTAATGGGCTGCAGATTGAAAAGGAAAGTTAATGTTTAACCACTTTACGACTGCTCACTGTGCCTCTACTGCGGCACAATGACTCGTTATCGTCCAGCGACGTAGTACTACGTCGCTGGACTCCTCCCCTTGTGGACGGCGCTCGCGTGCCGTCGGAGGCTCGCTCCCGCTGTATGCATTCACAGCGGGAGTCGGGCCAGGGGAGGAGCGGCGGCGTTCGCCGCTGCTCTTCCCCGATTGTCAGGGAATCGAGTTTGGCGATCCGCCCGCCTGTGTAAACAGAGCGGGCGGATCTCCTCAGTGACAAAGTGACAGATTGCAGTGTTCAGCATAGCTGAACATGCGATCTGTCCCTGTGTCACTCAGTCACCTCCCCCCCCCCACACGTTAGTAAGCACCAGGCATACATTAACCCCTCCCTCTCCAATAAAATTAACCCCTTCCCTGCCAGTGTAATTTTTACAGTAACAGTGCATATTTATAGCACTGATTACTATAGTAATGTCACTGGTAACCCCAAAAGTGTCAAAAATGTCAGTCAAGGGTCCGATCTGTCCGTCGCAATGTCGCAGTACCGCAAATAAAATCGCAGATCGCTGCCATTACTCGTTAAAAAAAAAACACCAAAAATGACAGAAATCTTTCCCTTAGTTAGTAAACGCAATAACTTTTGCGCAAACCAATCAAAATACGCTTATTTTTTTTACCAAACATAGGTAGCAGAAAACAAATTGGCCAAAAATTTAAAAAAATTTAGATTTTTACATTTTTTTTGGGGGGGGGGGGGGAAATTTCATATAAAAAAATGTGAAAAATATTGTTATTTTTTCAAAATTTACGCTCTTTTTTTGTTTATAGCGCAAAAAGTAAAAATCGCACAGGTGATCAAATACCACCAAAAGAAAGCTCTGTTTGTGGGGAAAAAAAGGACGTAAATTTCGTTTGGGTACAGCATCACACGACCGCGCAATTGTCAGTTAAAGTCGCACAGTGCCGAATCGCAAAAAGTGGCCTGGACGTAAGACAGCAAAATCCTCCGGTGGTAAAGTGGTTAATATCATTCAATCACAATATGATTTGTGCCTCAATTGTATACGCTATATTGTTTTTTTCCCCCACGAAAGTGGAGTTACCTTTTAAGAAAAATGCATAAAAAAGCACACAAATGCTCATAAAAAAGGGCAGAAATGTGCATATACAATAATAGTTTTTTTAGAGAAAGAGTATGTTGAAAAGGTTCTAGAAAAAACCATTGTAGAAGTGGGGAATATGGAAAGAAGTAGTTTGTTAGCTGTAAAAACAGTGAAAGAGAATAAGAAAATGGTATGCCCATTAATTACGAATTATTCCACCCAATTTTATCAAATTAAGGGTATCATTAAGAAAAGATGGGCAATTCTAAAGTCAGATCCGGTTTAAAAAAAAAAAAATGCTTTTCTGAAGGGCACCTAACTTGAGGGACAAATTAGCCCACAATGCCATAGATCCACCTAAAAATGTATCTTTTTTTAGGGAAATAAAAGGTATTTATCCTTGTAATAATTGTGCAATAAGAAAATTGAGCCATACCAGGTTAAATAAAATGAATAATTTCTCTTTAAATATTACATGTAAATCTTAGTATACAGAATCCTTTATTACACGTGAGACCAGATATGTGGTCTATTTACTAGAATGTGGTTGCCATAAACAATACGTGGACCGAACGTCGAGGAGGTTAAGTCCCGGGTCACACTTGTGCGATGCGGGAAGGCTGCGAATTCGCAGCCTGTTCCCGCATCGCAAACGCACCTCTGGCAGTTCACACTGCCATATGCGATATGCAGGGGGTGTCAATTAAATGTTAACGACACCCCCAGTTTGATCGCATATCGCAGTGCGATCTGACAGTTCACACAGGATCGGATCGCACAAGTGTGAACCACTGTGCGATCCGATCCTGATGTGGCTGGAAAAAAGGGTCATGTGTGAGTTTGGTGCGGATACAGTGCGAATTTCAGCCATACAAAGTGTATGGCTGAATTCGCATCCGCACATCCGATCGCATTGTAATGAAGGAGCAGTGCGCTCCGAATTACATGCGATCACCGCACTGGAACAAATGTGAACCGGCACTCAGAGATCGTTTAAGGGATCGTGTACAAAATTAGAAATGGTTTTAAGAAACACAGTTTGTCCTTGCATTTTAGAAAACACCATAATCGTGATCCTAGTAGCCTGAGATTTACTGCGATTTCTAAACTTAACCCCCATTGGAGAGGGAGTAATAAAATTAGGGAAATTTACAAACAAGAAATGTACTGGCTTTATGAATTAAAAACTTACATTCCCTTCGGACATAATATTGAATGGGATATTAATTGCTTTATAAATAATAACTGGTTATTTGCTGTTTTGCATCCTGTCATTTTTACTTACATATTTTTATTGTTATTTTTTTTGTTATTTTTTCTGCATCTATCTATTAATTGTGATTATTCTGAATGTTTTTTTATGGGCAATGCTAATAAGAATTTTATTTATTTATTTATTTATTTTTTTTACATATATAGCCTATAACAGCGTTTTTCAACCAGGGTGCCTTGAGGCTTATTTAGAGGTGCCTTGGCAAAATGCCTAAAAATGTATCAAAAATTGTATACAAGCCAGCAGGTGGATGAAGCCTGCCTTTTAGTTACACAAAGTCACAGGTTTTCATTATACACCATTACGACTTTCTAGACACTGTCATCAGTTAATAGGGAGAATGTCTGTGGCCTCCACAGCATCCATGTTTGACACTCCTGTGCTCCTCTCCTTCAGCACTGGGGTGACATTAGCTGACTGATGGAGAGAAATTGAGAGAGAAGAGAAACATTGGAATAATAGTCAGTACCAGTGTGCAAAAGTGTATTTACTTTGGAAGAATAAATCACCTCTAACGTTGGGTGTCCTACGTGTGTGTATGTTGCTGCATTATGTAAAGCTATTAGAATAATTTTTTCAAATTTTAGAATGGGGTGCCTCAAGACTGTCCATAATTTTAAAGGGTGTCTTGACTAAAAAAAAAAGGTTCAGAAACACTGGCCTATGAAGTCCATTCCAATACTTTGGTGTAGAATTTTTGGATATCTAAACTTTTAGATATCACCTTATCTATTTTTATTTTTTCGCCGTTAGTCAATTTTAATTTAATTTACACCCTGTTTGTTCTAAGGTAATATTGAGGCAGCTAGAGCTCTATGATCTTCTGGGTTTTTCATCAAAATGTTGCCTCTGTCTACATTTAAAGACCAAAGGTAAAATGGTGCCGTAACCGGAAGTGACATATTGCTCTACGGGAAAATGGCGCCGAAAGCGGATAAACTATATATGTAGGGCCAATCACAATGCACACTAGAGGCCCCTGAAGACAAGCATTGGCTGGAAATGCTTTGGGCGGTACTATTCACGTGACGTCAAGCCGTCACAAGAGGCGATCGTGACGGTGTTTCACAAGTGAGTGTCTTTTAATCTTTGTATACGATATACATGTTTATAACTTGGCTATTTTAATGAAAGATGCTAGAATATGATATCCTATCTGTTTTGTTGGGCATCATGATGTGATGAGAGTAATTGATGGTCCCCCAGTAATACACGGTTTGAGACCCTTGGGACACTGATGTGGAAGTCGATCTACCCCTTGTGGCATTTATGTGAAGGTGATAGGCTCATTGAATTAAATCATTTGGGGAGTTTGCACTGCATGCTGGGATGATGGAGTGAAGCACTGGAATTTTACGTTTGTTTTCGACACGGGTGCTCTATTCCTATCAGCTTTGCTAATATTCAAATACCATACTGCACTATGATTAATTTTCATATTCTCTTCATGGTATGATGGTGAAAGAGATGCAATCATTCTTCAACAATACCAGGCCCTTGTGGAAACCTACACAGGTATCTTCATAGGTATACAGAGCCTTTTCAGCTTCTGGTGAGTGACTTTTGATCATTTTGAGTGAAGGAAGGTCACAGTTGGACTTTTGATGGACTTCCTTTGAATACTATTACCCTAATGTGGACTGTTGCACTGTTTGGTGTGTGATCAGTGGTGTATTTAGGATTTATGCTGCCCTAGGCCTGACTAAGTTTGTGCACCCCCTAATTTAAATATAACCCACCCCTGTCTGTAAAGGCCACACCTCTTTCTGTTTATGACCCGCCCTGTCATCTGTACACCACAGACCACAACCACAGTCTATCTGTTCCCATAAGTTCAGCCTCATCAGTGTCGCCTCATTACTGCCCATCAGTACAGCCCCATCAGTGGCCACCAGTGTAGCCTATCAGTGGCCATTAGTGCAGCCTATCATACCGGCAGGTAGCAGTGTGACTGCTTTATGGGGGTGCCAGACTGCTTTATGGGGATGCCAGACTAAATTTGCCTCCTGGACCCTGCCCTCTGGCCCAATTCGCCCCATAATACTGGCCTTAAACTAAAAGTGTAGCGCAACCGGGCGAGGATCCTTTTCGCGCAGGAGTCGGGAGGAGGCTGTTTTTTTTCATGTGCTGTGCAGCTTTTTTGCTGCCCCCCTGCAAAGTGCCGCCCTAGGCCT
The DNA here is from genome assembly GCF_965119305.1 of Pelophylax lessonae. Classification (NCBI taxonomy): domain Eukaryota; kingdom Metazoa; phylum Chordata; class Amphibia; order Anura; family Ranidae; genus Pelophylax; species Pelophylax lessonae. The sequence goes on along the minus strand of NC_138771.1, from coordinate 33,949,010 downwards.
GGGCCTTGTCGGCCTAGGCCAAGATACAGCACTGTGTGTGATTTCATAGAAGGGATACAATTTTTAGCATTTTTGGATTAATGGTAGTGTGTTTTCCTTTATTGCAAGCAGCTACTTACTATATACTTGCGCTGATCTTTATTTAGAATTTTCAGTTTTTCTGGTAGGAAGCCATTCTTGATTCAGTGGAGGTCGCATCACTAGTTTGGTGGTGGGGGGTGTAATTACTAGGGATGATCGAACTCCAATCACATTCCTAGCATTCTCCTGCCCCCTCAATTGGCTTTTGCTAATGGTTCTGGTCCAATCACGGGCTTTTAAAGCCCATTTCCTGAACCATTGCATTTTGGTCGGTTCTGGTTGCCGAATTTCGAACTTTTTGGGCAAAAAGTTCTAAATTCCGCCGAACCTCGAACACCCAATGTTCGGGTCGAACCAATTTTGCACTGGTGTCATATCACTGCTGTAGAAGGACTTTCTTTCTTTTGGTTCAATTTACACAGTTTATATTGTTTTGATGCACAATTTATTGGTTCACTGTGTATTTTCAGCATAGCGCAACTTTATTTTAGTTTAGTTTGTTATTTGTGTCTGTCTCACAATTAAGATGCAGCTTTATTATTAAGGTTTTCATTTAAGTGCAGTTTTTTTTGGATGTAGATTAGCAGCTGGGTAAGATCAGTCTCTAGTGTGTGGTGATGGTTTAAGATCTACAGTTCAGCTCACAACTCTTTTTTTTTTTTTTTTATTGATCTTAAATAGTGCCAAAATGTATCTGATACTATATTTTCCATTAAATTATGTCCCCATATAATAAGTTGTATTTAATAGGCAAATCAAAACAGCAGAACAAAGTTTCCTTTTTTAAAAAAAAAAAAAGATTTTAACTTCCATCTGCAAGCATTGGCTGATTCCACTGTACAAAATTGCATGCATGCACTTTGTTTTTAATGCAGTTAACTGATGAACCAGCAAAAATCTTGGTTTCACCTCCGAGCTGTGGGCTTTTTTTCCCCCTAATTTAATTCAAACCATTTCAACTGTATACAGTACTGATTTAGTGGGAACTAAGACTTGCTGTCAAGACCTTCAGGGGGTAAGGCAAGAAAAATGTTTTAGTTTATTTAGTTAACTACAAAGCTAAAGATCTTTAGTTCCCTTACATATTTTCAAACACAAGATAGTTCATCTGCCTTCCTTCAAGATGTGTACATAAGTAAGCAGAGGAAGCAGAATTATTGTTACTGGTTACATCTATGCTAACTTTTCAGGTTTCTGCATAAAGGGAATGTATATTGTGTTTGTATATTTATTTATTTTCATCAAAATTAAAAACAAAAAGAATGTTTAAAATGTTTACTTTTTTTTGGTTTTAGTTGGGTAATTATTAAATGTTCCATATGATTGTGTAATATTTACATTTTCAGACACCATGTTTACCAGGGTTGGATCTAGGGGGCTGCTGGGTGGGCTGAACCCCCCTTCCCAAATTTTTTTAGTGCCCCCCTTCCCCAAGTTCTTAAAGACCAGCGTATTCCATTGTGCCATGAGCCATTGCCCAGTGCCCGATTGCTAGCACAGGTTGCCCCTCTCTTCTGCAGTGGCTGGTTGTGTTATAACAACCAAAGAAATGCCACCAGCATTTACGGTGGACCTTTTTTTTTTCAAACCTTATTTTTCTGTCCAGACCTGCTCCAACCTCCCAGCCTCTGCCCCCTGATTTCCTTGTGCTGAAAGGTAAGGGGGCATTTAATGTAAGAGGACACTGATGGGGGCAATTGATGCAAGGGGGCCCTTTGATGTGGACAGTTGATGCAAGGGACTACTCTGATGTGGACAGTTGATATATTAGGGCACTCTGATGAGGGCAATTGATGTAATGAGGAATTCTGATGTAGACCGTTGATGTAAGAGTTCACTCTGATATGGAATGTTAATGTAATATTTCACTCTGATTGGGGCAATTGATGTAAGGGGGCATTCTAATGTAGACAGTTGATGTAAGAGTGCACTCTGATATGGACTGGTAATGTAATATTTCACTCTGATGGGGGCAATTGATGTAAGGGGGCATTCTGATGTAGACAATTGATGTAAGGGGGCCCTCTGATGTGGTCAGTTGATGGAAGGGGGTACTCTGATGTGGTCAGTTGATGGAAGGGGGTACTCTGATGCAGACATTTGATGTATTAGGGCACTCTGATACAGGCAATTGATGTAAGGGGGAATTCTGATGTAGACAGTTGATGTAAGAGTGCACTCTGATATGGAATGGTAATGCAATATTTCACTCTGATGGGGGCAATTGATGTAAGGGGACACTCTGATAGGTACAATAGTTGTAAGGGGGCACTCTGATAGGGACATTTAAAGTAAGGAGGCACTTTGATGGGGACAATTAATGCAGGGGGGATTCTGGTATGGACTCCTGATGCACAGAGGTCTCTAATAAGGTATCTTGATGTAAGGGGGGGATTGTGATAGGGACACCCAATATAAGGGGGCACGAGTTCTGTTTATTCATCTTCATATTGGTGTTGATATTGCTCCAGAGCTTAGCAAATGAGGTAAAGCTTCACTTTCTCAAAGCATACCCAATCACGTGCAAGGAAAATAAAAAAAGCAGCATTTTTGTTTTCCCATGATGGAATGATGGAAGTCAGCAGAGCTTCTGCTCATTTATTAAGCTCTGGAGCAGCTGCTCTTACAGTGTGCAACTGTACGTTGCAACTTGCACAGTCTTTTTGCCTTTAGTAAATCAACCCCATTATGTCAGCCTATTTCATGCAGTTTTTGTGGCAGCCGTGTGGCCATGCAAGGAACTAACATTCCTTGTTACATAGTTGATAAGGTTGAACAAAGACACCAGTCCATCCAGTTCAACCTGAGCGTGTGTGTATTTGATTATATCACTACCATTTCCCATATCCCTGTACATTTCGTTCACTAAGAAACACATCTAAAATATTTTTGAATTTACTTACACTCCCTGCTGACACCGCCAACTGTGTAAGGGAATTCCACACTCTCACTGCTCCAACAGTAAAAATCCCTTTATGCAGTTTAAGATTAAACCACTTCTCATTCAAATTCCTTGTGTGGCTGTGTGTCCTCTTTAGAGATCTTAAAATAAAATAGTTTCCTCCCAATGCTAGAGCCACTAATCATAGATTTGTATGTTGCAATCATAGCCCCTCTTAAGACCCCGTTCACACAGGGGCGACGCTACTTGCTGGGGCGACCTGTGAAGTCGCGGTTCACAGCGCGCACCGTGACCTCGGCGCGACATGCACGGACTTCATATAATTGAAGTCAATGCAGGTCGCCTCCAGGTCGCCCCAAAGTAGTACAGGACCCTTTTTCTAAGTCGGAGCGACTTGTGTCGCTCCTATTAGAACGGGTCCTGTGCTAATCAATGGCAGTCGCGCTAGTTTGAATGGGGACTAAGTGTCTCTTCTCTGGGGAGAGTAAGTTTATTATTTGTAATCGTTCCTTATAAAAATAAGGTGACAGTGCAGCACTATAAAGTCTCTCCAAACTCCTCATTCAAAAGAAGAAACTTCTAGAGAAGATGTAATTGATGAAAACCACCACCAGCACCCAATATGGTAGCCTCTTACCAGATAGCATAGACCCCCATTACAAAGGTCTATGCAAGCAGATAAATGATAGATTCAATGAGTATCTGTGGTGACGATTCCATACATTCTCCGACTCAACCTCTCCTCAATATTCCCAGCAGACAGCATCATATGGGGATAAATAAGAGAATCCTCATAGTATAACTAAACAATATCCACATAAAATCACTTACAGGTATGCAACAGTAAACGGCGTCCTATTCCCAGTGTAGTGTAGTGTTATCCAACCGTCACGATGGCCACTGTGTCCCGGACTGAGGTCCTTCAGTCCCCTTATTAGCTTTGTTGCCCTTCTCTGGACTCTCTCCATTTCAAGGACATCCTTCCTAAGGACTGGTGACCAGAACTGGACGGCATACTCAAGATGTGGCCAAAACCAGATTTTTGTTAGTGTTAGAATTATAGTCTTATCTCTTGAGTAGAAACCCTTTTTAATGCATGCTAATATTCTTCTAGCCTTGCTTGCTGAAGCTTGGTATTGCATGCTATTGCTAAGTCTGTGATCACCTTGGACCCCCAGATCATTTTCTAAGTGCATTACTTGACAATGCATCAGGCAAAGTCACCCAGGGACCCAAAAGTAAGTGGAGATCGCTGGAGTCGCGGTCTCTACTTCTGTGATTTCCACCTTCTAGGGGCATGTGTCAGATATGGTATATATAATTATATTGGTCCAAGCTTGACGAATGTCATCATGTAAAAATATATGATGACATCAAAAACCCAATAAAAAGTTATAAAAAATATATATAAAGTATATACTTTATATACTATGACTGGAATTCTTCTTTAAGACGCCAAGGGCTGACTCAGCGCACCAAGCTCCAAACAGAAATAAACTATTGCTTTCGGATGGGTTGATCCTTTAGGCAGTAATACAAATACTCTATTGTGTTGGATATAACAATGAAAGACATAAACTATTTGTCTTCCTCTAAATTATATATTTTGTTCAACCAGGACTTTTACACCTTTTGGTGTTGGAATATAATGATTATACTGTGTTTATTCTTTATTTGTAGACATAATATTGATATATGGGGTAATGTACCTATTGTCCGATCTTATTATGTAGTATCACAGGTCACTGAGTTCTGTGAAGCTGTAAAGGTTCAATGCCACATTAGCACATTGTCCCTTTGTAACTGCAATAAATTGTTTCAGCTTTACAATTTAACAAAGCCCCAAACATTTAATTAGAACTCAGAAAATATTTTACACAAAACTAACATTAGAGAACTCTGGTCTTTTGTTTTAATAACTAGAATAAGGTGTTCACTGTTTACTTTTTACAAGGCCTATTCTGGTAGCATGGGTTATGCTCTGGGTATTATACACTGATCAGCTATAACATTATGACCATCCAGCTAATAATGAGTAGGTTCCATTTTTGCCACCAAAACAACCCTGACCTGTTGCGGCATTGTCACCACTAGACCTCCGAAGGTATGCTGCGGTATCTGGTCCAAGCACTGCACTGTCTCTTCCCAAATTGCATCCTGGTGCCATCTTTTCCCCAGGTAAGTGAGCACATGCACCAAAGCATCAACATGATTCATCAGACCAGATCACCTTCTTCCATTGCTCCGTCGTTAAGTTCTGATGCTCACTTGGTCATTGTAAGCACTTTTGGTTGTGGCCATGGCACAGCATAGGCAACCTGACCAATCTGCACATACGCAGCCTCATGCACAACAATTTGCAAAGCACTTGTGAGCTTTGTTGTGTGAGTTGATTGGTACCCAATATGGAAGAATGGCACACAGAGACCAAGGAAAGTGGCACAATTATTAGTTGGTTAAGTTGAAGATAAACAGTGGAGTAACAGCGGCAGGTTACTTGACTTAACAGTTCCAAGTGTAGCATTGCCCCCTAGGGAGCTGCTGTGATTGGATTCCCCTGGGTTGCCCATAGCAATGGTCTGTTAAACTTATCACTTTAAGTCCTTGGCTCAATCAATGAACAGTCCAGGGGATTTGGTTTTTGTGTTTTATTTGAAACTGGGATAGGAGAAGGGATGAGTGGGATATTCCAACTGATGAACTATGCACAAATCCTGAGGACAACTAGCTGTAGTGTGTGCGGCAAGGCCGCTGCTTCACCTGGCCACTGTAGTGAAGATAAAGAAATTAACTCTGTTGTAGGTTACTCTTCAGAGTCTAACTTGGCACCCCCTTTCTCACTTGCTGTGTGTGCTAGCTCCTGTCCACTGACTCTCATCGGAGTGGTCCCCTTCCTGGGCAGACCCCTGGCAAGCTACCTGGTACTCACAGACACTGTTTTTCCTCAGGTTGCTCTGCCACTTGCTCCACAGTCAGTATCCTCTGGACCTCCTGGCTCAGCGCCACATTTCTGGTCCACTAGGCTGACTGCCTGTGACCACTTTCCACACTGAGAGGAGGAGAGACAGCCGTCACCCTCCTCCTGGGACCTAGCTTCCTGCCCAAAGACGCCCTGTCACATGTGCCCCTGGCTTTTATGACCTATCCCAGGATGCACCACTTCTGTGCCAACCCTCTGGGACAGCCACAAAAGCCTGTGTTTCACTGGCTAGGTTTCCTCCACTGTCCAATATGCTCCCCTATTGGATACAGTGGGGACACGACTCAGAAGGATCACACCCTGGACACATGCAACAGGCTTAACTAACCAATCCTTCTCCCTGTGAAGCAGGGAGCACATAAATTGACCTGCTGCTCTGCTGTTAAGCAGACAGAGCCAACAACTTTGCTCTATAACTAGCACCTGACTAGGAGGATGCTACAGAAGTAATATGGTATAAGCAACATAATAACAGAGGCAACAGTGATACAGAAGTTTCCACAACTTATGCAGGGCTACTGCAAATGGGTGAGGCTCTCGGCCTCTTGCGTCTGTGAATGAGGAATCAGCACCTCAGCTCAATCAGAGTGTCATTCTCCCCAAAAAGGCCTTTCAGCCATGCAACTATTCTCTAAGTTGGCTTGTTTCTCCTCCGGCAGTACCATAATAGCTTGGTGGGCATCATCCTCTAAGGAATCGATAGCTAATTCTGAAATCACTTGGTGGGCATCTGATAGAGGCGTACTGCATTTTTCAGTTTATTTTCCCACTCTGACAAAGCAATGTTAGAACCATTGAATTTTGGAACTATTTGTTCATAGTAGCCAAAAGGACAATTGCCCAGGCCTGGAGGAAACTTACAGTCCCCTTCCGGAGACCGTTTGATGGTCATGAGGCTTAATGGCCAAATGTCTAGTATTTTTTATGACTCGCATGCTAAGTTCCTAAAAATTTGGGATGCATGCCTTCCCTGATCTCCCCGGACAAGGGTGGATTGACTCCAACGGTGTTTTAGGCATTCATGAGGTTCCTACCTTCCCTTTATCCCCTTACTTTGCTGCTATCTTTCTTTCTTGTCTTTGCTCTTTGTTTCCTTTCATTTGATGGGTTTGTAAGCCCTCTTTAGCTCTCTGTTGGTGTCCAGGACTACCTACAAGGGGGGTCTTTGACACATATGCCCTGGCTACTTTGGCAAAATTTGGGTTTTCCCCTTAAAATACATATATGTAATGTTTACGTCTATTATGATTATTTGAGAATGAGGCCCTCCTTACTTCGTCTATACTGTGAGTGTGAATTTATGTTTTTCATGTCGCCAGTCATAGCTCCTATGTGGGCAGACTAGGTGCTTTTTTTGTATTACAGCAAATTTCTTGATATGTTTGCAATATAAATAATTGAACCAGAATTTAGGAAATAGTGCGAGGGTCACTCCTATAGGAATCATAATGGCCCTGTCTGTGCCAGCTGATGTGTTAGGTCTGTCCTGTCAACTATTCTAGGTTGATGGGTACCCTATATGAAAGATTGGCACACAGAGACAAAGGAATGTGGCACAATTATTATTTAGTTAAGTTGCATGTTAACAGACAACCAGTGGAGTAACAGTGGCAATGTACTTGGCTTAACAGTTCCAAACAATATGACATAAGTGACACAGTAACACAGGCAGCACTGGTGCAGACGATCTCAGCAATGTCAGAGGCACATTGGCATGTTTCCAGCACTAAGGTTGTCACTTTTGTTATACTTGTGTTACCGATGCAGCATCTGAATAGAGGAATGGCTGTAGGCAGAGTAGAAGTGCAAGAGGCACTCAGAAGACTAACACAGGTATATATATATATATATATATATATATATATATATATATATATATATATATATATATATATGTGTGTGTATCTATATATATATATAGATATATATATATATATATATATATATATATATATATATATATATATATATATATATATATATCGATAGACAGATAGATAGATAGATAGATAGATAGATAGATAGATAGATAGATAGATAGATAGATAGATAGATAGATAGATAGATAGATAGATAGATAGATAGATAGATAGATAGATAGATAGATAGATAGATAGATAGATAGATAGATAGATAGATAGATAGATAGATAGATAGATAGATAGATAGATAGATAGATAGATAGATAGATAGATGAATAAATAAATTATATTAAAATTTGAAAAATGTAAAATTGTTAAATAAATATATGTGATTTTTTAAATATATATCTGATGTATTATATGTGTAAATTCATTGAGCAACCAAAGAGCATACTGTGTGAACACCCCTAAAATCTGATATAGGGGATAAACGTTTGTATTAGGTATATATATTGTTGTTAGACAAGGCCTCGTCCTAATCCACTAAGCTTCACATCTCCTCCATCGAATAAGGAGGCTTATTCAACACCTGCGCATTGGGCAGTTTCTTTTTTTTTTTCCTCTACGGTCCTCCGCTCTACCAGCTGAGCTATCGAAGGAGCTGACAGTTCCTTTTCTCTGAAGTTATTTTATTGCATAAAGCAGTATCTAATAATAAAATATAACAACATCTCCCTTCTCGTACACTTTGCACCTGTGCCTCATCACTAGCGCAGACCCGTAAAAGAATCCTCCGCGAAAGCTAATTTAAGAACAGCATATTAAAGTTGTTATGTCTTTATCAAAATATTTGTCACTGCCAGAATTTACCGCCGTCCTCATTTACAATGACGAGCGAGAGCAACGCGCTGGAATGCAGAAGGTGTTCTATTTCCTCTAAACAAAACTTAGGTTAATCACTTTAAGGCTAAACCATCGTGGCTGGAAGAGTCAATGCTGGAAGGCAGAAACTCGGTGATTTAATTGACGTACCTTTGACTAGAAGAATGACTGATTTAGCCTACTGAAAACAAATCCTGCTTGCTTTAAAGTTTTATCAAATAAGGTCACGGCGACTATATGAGTTTGTTGGGAACATGTTATATATGTGCAGTCAGGTTGCTCTTACCTCCATTAAAGAAGTACCCTAAAACCATAACGCAACCCTCTCCAATGCCTATCCTTAACAAATTGAATTACGGGCTGAATTTCTAAATAGATTTAGCAGCTCCGAAAGTCCAAACATGGGACTGCCACTGAGGAACACGGTGTGCATTTCATACACAGACTGCCTTAATAACTTTAAATGATAAATGAGAACGCATAGATACATGAATATAATGAACCGAGTTTGAAATGAAAACCAGCTGGGTTCAGTCACAAATGTTTTTGGGTAGGCAAAATAAATATGAATATTGTTCATTTTCCCTGAGGGGGAATCGAACTCATGAGTGAAGTATTACAGCTCACACTCACAGCACACAAAGTCACATATCAAAACCTGTAGGAAAAGCAGCCTTTCAACATGACAAATTACAACAGGTTTAATTTCTTCACATGACAAATTACCCCGACTTCCCTCTTTTACATAAAAAAAAAAAAAAAAGAAAAAAAAAACTGATCCATTACGCACATCGGGAGCGTCTAAAGTGCTGAAATGTAATTTTCTGTATTGCAGAATGTGAGGCTGACACATATCTGTAAATATCACAGCTTTCCATAATTAACATTTACTGACCAAAGCCAATGTCCAATTTAGATGAAAAAAATGTTCAATCTACCTGTTAAAATAAATCTAAAAACAAATTAATAAAAACAAGGTGTAGGTGGAAATACATAGCCAAAGTTTGTGATGTATTCCACTTGAAATGTTGTTTTCGCATGCAGTCGTATTTTAAATATTGGAAGAAGGAGCTGATACATATATATATATATATATATATATATATATATATATATATATATATATATATATGGGATCAGGATGTGTCTCAGACCCAGAAAGTACAAGCAAAAATAAAAGCAGTGGCCCCCGGGACTTTTAACCACTTTCCCCCTTAATAACCAGGCCATATTTTGCTATTCTGCACTGCGTTACCTTAACTGACAATTTTGCGGTCGTGTAACGCTGTACCCAAATAAAATGAATGTCTTTTTTTTAACCACAAACAGAGCTTTCTTTTGGTGGTATTTGATCACCTGTGCGATTTTTATTTTTTGCGCTATAAACAAAAAAAGAGCCACAATTCTGGAAAAAAAAAAACAATATTTTTCACTTTCTGCTATATAACAATTAAAAAAAAATGTAAAAATCTAAATTTTTTAACATTTTAGGCCAATTTGTTTTCTGCTACATTTTTATTGGTAAAAAAAAAAACGCAATAAGCGTATTTTGATTGGTTTAAGCAAAAGTTATCGCGTCTAATAACTACAGGAAAGATTTATGTAATTTTTATTGGGTTTTTTTTTTTTTACTAGTAATGGCGGTGATCTGCGATTTTTAGCGGGACTGAGACATTGCGGCGGACAGATCAGACCCCTAACTGACATTTTTGACACTTTTGGGTGGACCAGTGACATTACTACAGTAATCAGTGCTATACATATGCACTGTTACTGTACTAATGACACTGGCAGGGAAGGGGTTAACATTGTGGGGGATCAAGGGGTAAAATGTGTACCTACGGGAGTGATTATAACTGTGGGGGGCGTGGTTTGTGAAATGATCATAGAGACCTGTGATCCTATATAGAAGGATCACATGGGCTCTGTGATCCTTCCAGAGAGAAGAACGTGAAGCTGTGTTTACAACAGCTGATCGTTCTTCTTTCTCAGCGGGGAGAGATCATGGGTGTCAGGCAGCAATCGGAGCCGCCTGCCCCGTGCATCAGAGTCCCCGCTGCCGAGTGGGGGCCGGAGCTCATCCCCTAGCTGCCGCAGTAAAAAGGTGGCGGGCAGTCAGGAAGAGGTTAAAGAGACATAATCCATGAATTAAAAATACATAAATGTATTGAATGGAATCACATACATTTAAAATCAAATCATGATAAATGATTGGCAGGTAAATTCATCAGTAGAACAATACATAAATAAAATACATATCCTAGTTAAAAGGAGAGAGGAGGTAATTGGCGCTGCCTGGATCTAAGAAACAGTGAAAGCCAATGGGAGATTAGTGGAAAAAAGATAAATGTGTCTCACCGATCCATAAATTTAAAAAGGTGAAAGTGCTAAAGTGCAAAAAATATTGCAAAATTTTGAATCATAAAACAATACTGATGGTGTGAGAACAGCAAGATATATAAAGTATCAAAAAACATCAATAAACTGACAAAGTGCAAAAACATGACACATGTGCAAAAATAAATAAGATAAAAAATCTAAATAATATGTCCATATAAGATGATGATAATCAAAATCACAAAAACGTGATCGTGAAAAACACGCGTGCTCCCCCTCTCTCCCAGGACCGCACTCACCAAATCACCAAACCCCTACAGGGGTAACGAGCATCAATGGTAATAAAGATGAGTCATGTATATGTGCCCAGCTGAATGTGAACCACGTTCCCAGTATAAAAGAGATCTTCTCTCAAAGGCCACAGATATATGGGAAGAAAAGCAACCTCATGGTGTGAAGCTACATAAAAAAAATAATTTATTGAAATGTGTACAGTATACTTACAAAGACATAAGAGGCAGTCGTAGTAAACCGACTAGTCTTGGAAACACTTCTTCCAGAATGCCATACGTTCCACAAGCCAGAAGTGAGCGGAAGTGACGTAGTGATGCTCTACGCGTTTCGTCGATGTGACGTCATCAGCAGCAGAGAGAGGAGAGAGTATCTCTTTTATTAATATTTTTATACAGGATTTATATAGCGCCAACAGTTTGCGCAGTGCTTTTATACTGGGAACGTGGTGCACATCCAGCTGGGCACATATACAAGAGTCATCTTTATTACCATTGATGCTCGTTACCCCTGTAGGGGTTTGGTGATCAATCACGAATAACCATTGAAGACTGATTACTATTTGTGATTTTGATTATCATCATCTTATATGGGTTCCAGCACTACATCACTTCCGGTTTGTGGCTGGTCGGAGCGCGGTGACATGCACAGTGGAACGCATGCTACAAGCAGAGCGGCGGTTCCCGGAGACTTGTCATTTTGGCTTACAGCAAGTGCCATTTGAGGCACCTACAAATGTGAGTGTATTACCTTTTAACTCTGCATTAACTTTTCAATAAAATATACTACACTATGAGAGGTTTTCCCGTATTTCTTGAGATCTAAGCACTATTAGATAGACGTGACCCTGACCAACACCTAGGAGGAAGTGGTTCCCAAGGAAAGAGGAGTCCTACAGACACTTTACGTCCTAGAGGCCTGAGTGCTTCTGGTGAGTGGCCACTGCTTACTAGTCGGAGGATCAGAAACCTGTTGCACTATTGCACTACTGAATAGCACTAAGGAAAGAAGGATAACACACAATTTGGCTCCACGTTTATGGACACTATTTTTTTAAATACGTTTTATATTTATGTATTGTGGCTTTGCACTATATTTTAAAGAATATTTTTTTACTGTTTAAGATACCCAGATACAGAACTGAGCAACTTATACCACACTTATATCATTGATTTATTTACAGAAAGCTTTAAACACACTTTATATACAGCACCTTTATTACTGTATATTTTAGGTCCTTTGGCACTCATATGTGCATGACACTATTTATGTAATTGCTAGATTCATTTATGCTAACTATTGCACAAATTTGGATCCAGCACGGTTTGAAAAAATATCACGGTCCGTCACAAGCACTTTTATTAATTCATTTTAACTACTATTTATTGTTTTTTTATTTTGACCACTTTTGAGTGAAAAGTCACACCCACCCCAACACGGGAGCTGGAGTCACCTATTTAATGATTGCATGAAGTGTATATCCTGCATATGTACCTAAATTTAGTGGATGGCCCACAGTAGTCACATGTGAAAGCACATACCCAACTTTTTGGGTTGAACCCATGGAGGATTCAAACCTGAAGTTCATCCCTAGTTGTAACCCTGTCACATAATTCCAATGGAGGCTAAAAGCATCTGTGTAGATGATTTTGCATTGCCGTGGTCCACTGCTGTTACCATCGGAAAACTCATCCTAAGCCAAGCCATAGACTATTCAAATCTTGGATGGTTAAGCAGGATGGTATGGGCAGGCTGAATGTACCAATTTGATTGATCGATCAACTTGAGTACAACCAGCCTGCTGATTATTTCTTACGATTATTGCTAGCCATAGCCGCTAGCAATAATCACTGTCTTCTCCCGACGGGGAATAAAGTAAAATCAGCTACCACAGTTGGAGCAGATTTCGAGGGGGTGCACTTACTAGGGTAATGACACCATTAAAAACTCATAAAGGAAATCAAAGCCTGCCTGGCTACCCAAAATAAAAATCTAGTAAGTGCTTCCTTATGTTTTATATCATATTTACCTTGTGACGTGTATGGGTATTTCATAGCCCGCTGCATATTTTAAGCAGTATTAAACCCAAAATTAAAAATGTATTATATTGCAGCTTACCAATCATTAGATGTGGTGGCTGCATTTTTTTTTTTTTTTTTTTTTGTGCGTTTTTTTTTTTTTTAGGCTTTATTTCTTCTGTTTTCATCTGGTGATCTGGCCAGTAACACACCTATAATAGAATGCCACCACTCTGGATGAAAGGAGGCACCTTTGAACGGCAGGTTTGTCAGCCTGGGGGAGGAATGGATGGTGAAATCACGTGATACGTGACGCACCACATTAGGGAGGGTGGCCCGTGACCTCATGCTTTGGAATGGTGGGTTGGCAAGACCAGATCTCAATCAACAGGTTGCCGACCTGCCATCCTTGAGCATCAAAGTGCATGAAGCCAGCACCGGCAGTGGAGGAAGAAAGGGGCAAAGGAGGAAGCAGAAGCCGCATAAGTCAATGCTTTGGGATTGTAGGTCGGCAAGACCAGATCTCAATCAACTGGTTGCCGACCTGCCATTCCTGAGCATCAAAGTGCATGAAGCCAGCCCCGGCAGCAGAGGAAGCAAAGGGCAAAGGAGGAAGCAGAAGCATAAGTCGATGCTTTGGGATAGTGGGTCGGCAAAACCAGATCGCGTTCAACGGATTGCCAACCCATCATCCTAGAGCATCAAAGTGCTTGAGGCCGCCACCGGCAGTGGAGGAAGCAAGGGGTCATAAGGGGAGCAGGATTCACATAAGTCAATACTTCCTCTGTAGCTCTGGCTCCTGTCCCAGGTGGAGAGACACCAAGTGTACTTCGCCTGGGACATTTCTAGCTGCCTGGAGAGCAATGCCAGCAGAAACTGAAAGGGGAAAAGGTCAGTGTATTAAATAGCGCATACACTAAACTCTTGCAATGAGCATATTAGCACTTATAAAAAAAGGGTTATTATGTTAGGCTGCTTTCACACTGAACTGCAGGTGCAGTGTAGCGCACCTGCTGCTTTCCTGCGGGTTACCTGCACTAAGCCATAGACTTTCATTATATCCTGCAGGTTTGGTGCACTTTCAGAAAGTGCACCACACCCGCAAAATGTAATAGAAGTCTATGGCAAAGTGCAGCTAACCTGCAGGAAAGTGTGAAAGCAGCCTTATAGGGGGTTCACTACAGCAAGGGCTCATTTACATTTGTGGTTTGGGGGGCAATAAAACCCTATAATTAACTGTGGCCCATGACCGGTTACCAAATCACTTATTTGGCCCTTGCTCTTCAAATGGCTGAGCATTCCAGCCTAGGGGATCTGAAAAAATGATTTAACTACAGTACTGCTAGGATTTTACAGCATCCCTCCTAGATAGGACTGCTTTGTGTAAATTTCAGAACTAGATGGATAAAAATACATATATGTACTTGATCCTCTCTGCTGCCTTTGATATGGTGGACCACTCCCTCCTCCTTACAAAACTCCACACCCTTGGTCTCCATGGCTGTACTCTTCACTGGTTCTCATCCTACTTATCCAACTGCACCTTTAGCATTAATTACAATTCTACTTCCTCCTCTCCTCTTCCTTTCTCTGCCGGGGTCCCCCAAGATTCTTTTCTTGGAATTTTCCTATTCTATCTACACCTCCTCTCTGGGTCAGTTTATAGCCTCCCATGGCTTCCAAAACCATCTCTATGCTGACAACACCCAAATGTATCTCTCTACCCCTTCACTTACTCTTTGATTCTCTTCATATATCACTAATTTACTAACAGATGTATTAGTCTGGATGTCACACCACTTCCCCAAACGAAATCTATCCATAACCAAGCTAATAATATTTCCTCCCCCACGTGCCTCTTCCCCTGATTTCTCTGTTGAGATTGATGGCACAGCCATCAACCCGTCCCCCCATGCCAGGGCGCTAGGTGTTATCCTGGACTGTGAACTCTTCTTTCCGCCCCACATCCAATCACTGTCCAAATATTGCCGCCTCAACCTCCGCAACATCTCCAAAATACACTCTTTCCTAAGCAATAACACATTTTACTTACCTTTATATGGGCTATCCCCTCTTCTGTCCTTCACAAATGCGGCTGCCAGGCTCATCCACCTTACCAACCGTTCAATGTCCGCTACTCCTCTCTATCAATCCCTTTATTGGCTTCCGCTCACCCAACAAATGAAATTTAAAATACTAACAACTTATGAAGCCATCCCTAACTCTGCCTCAAGCTACATCAGTATAGTCTCAAAATATCAACCTAATTGTTCTCTTCGTTCTTCCCAAGACCTCCTGCTCTCTAGCTCCCTTGTCACCTCCTCCCATGCTAGACTCTCCTACTCTGCCCACTTTTATACAATCCCTGAAAACCCTTCTCTTCAGAGAAGCCTATCCTGCCCCACCTAACAACTATGCTTTTATGTTCTCATTTGCTCATCCCCCACAGTTATTACCTTTTGTATCACTTGATCCTCCCTCCTAGAGTGTGAGCTGTAATGAGCAAGGCCCTCTGATTCCTCCTGTATTTTATTGCATTGTAACTGTATGGTCTGCCCTCATGTTGTAAAGCACTGCGCAAACTGTTGGCGCTGTATAAATCCTGTATAATAATAATATTAATAATAATAATAATCTGAGCATTTAGCTGTTTGTCTGTAATTCCGCTTTAACTTTACAGACACAACTTTTTTTTCTTTACTTTATGCTTTAATATTGAGGCCAACCGGGAGTCTTTGAGCTGTGAGTTCATGTAAAATTCTCAGGTTTTGTCCTTGCTATTAATATTGATCTATTGCATTCAATTCATTTATTCTGGGTGTCAGTCTCATTATCTGGTCTTCTCCAGCATAATAGAAGATTAACTGAAGGACAGTCATCTGACAGAGCGAAGTGAGTCATACTTTATAAATATTTGGTTCCAGACCAGCTTTTTATAGTTAAAATGTATTTGTTGTTACTTTCAGGTCTTGAAGTGCAAGTAGTAAGGTTTACTCTTACAACACCAACTAAATACTAATAGATTCACACATTTGGCTTAATTTACTAAAGTAGTTGAGCATGTTCATGTTGAGCTGAGCATGTTCATGTTGAGTTGAGCATGTTCATGTTCTAAACTGAAAGTATTCTACATTTAGTGAATTAGGTAAAGTAAGATGAAAATTCATGATGCAAAGAATAAGCCCCCGTTCACACTGAGGCGACCTGTCAGGCGACCTGGTTGCCTGACAGGTCGCCGTAGGTCGCCTTCCATAGAGAAGCTGCGGACCCGTTCTAATAGGAGCGACACAAGTCGCTCCGACTTAGAAAAAGAGTCCGGAGCTTCTTTGGGGCGACCTGGAGCAACCTGCATAGACTTCAATGTTATGAAGTCCCTGCCGGCTGCTCCGAGGTCGCGGGGCGAGCAGCGCGCCGCGACCTGTGAGGTCGCCCGGCAAAGTAGGGTCGCTGCAATGTGAACGGGGCCTCAATGTACAAAAAAAAAATTGCAAATAAAATAAATAAATAAAAAATCACTAAATGAATAAACAGGATTTTTGCTTGCATGCAATTGGATGATTGCAGTCAGCGCAACTTCCTTCAGTAAGTTAAATGTATTAAACTCAAAGACAAAAATTCATTTATTTTAATTTTACTTGGAGATGCAGCCATTAATTCTATTATTTTTCAGCTTCCTTTAACAAAACAAAATGTCCAGACAAAGTGGCAGTCTGAGTGTTTCCCCCCAATGCTGTAAGTTATGATGAAATGCGTTGGGTGGAGCTAATGCATGTGACGTTGCCCCGCCTCTCAGAATCTGTAGTTGTTTGTTGGAAATATCTGCCACAGTGTCCAGGATCATTTTAAATAATTAAGAACTTATTCATTGTACAAACATGAGTAGTTTTATACACCTTGAAGTGCCATAAGGGTTTTATTTGGATTTACACTATATGTATTTTTGTTGTTTTTGGTGAACTTCAGGAATTATCTGGTTGCCATTGATGCTAATATATATTGGAGAGCGTGCAACATTGTAGAGCTGAAGCCAAGCAGCGTGGGTCAGATCCCCTTATGATGAATTACAGGCTGATTTGACTCTGTAGTGGGGTCTCTCTGTTCCTGTAGGAGTCCTCATGGTTGGCGATGGTCCACGCAGTGATTTCAAGATCTGATTGAACAGAATATTTTCCTAATCATACAGTGGTGATTCTGTCATTCAGTTGGAACTATTATCACAAATTGTTTTACACTTATGACTTATGACTAATGGACTTATGATTTGATTTTGGATTTTATTGTGCCTGCACAGTATCACATTTAGTGCGGCAAGCTATTTATTAGTTAGAGGATTGAGGCCAGCCATTTATTACTACTTACAGTAGTCAGCTTTATTTCTTTTAATCTTTCTGGAACGCATCTGCAGACCAGAAGTTCTGTCTTCTCACTCTGGTCTTACTGTCTGCATGCTTGTCCTAGGTCAGAGACTCAGGAATAGTGATGACTGAGTCTGAATCCAAGTATGACCGAACCTTGAAAAAACTGTCATTGTCTGGACAATCAGCTTTGGCCAGGACTTATTTTACCCCACAACTGCACATACAGAAAGGGGCAGAAATGCTTGTGACATCATTGACCTAATATGGCCATGTGTCCAATGATGTCATGAGCGTCCCCATAATTCTGGTTGTATGCAGCTGTGGGGTGGGGAATTCTCCAGCTGCAGCTCACTGACCGCTGCCTCCTACTTTTAGCCCAAATCTGGTGCCGAGCCCAAGCTCATCCCTGCATGTACACATATCAGGCCAATGTAATTGACCTAATATGAAATCTTCTTCTGAAAATTGGAAGTTGCCTGGTAATTGTACTCATCCATTAGATTTAGATCCATCTGGAACACATCCATGGAAGCTCTGACTTCTCACTCTGGTCTTACTGACTGCAAGTTTGTCTTTAGGTCAAAGATTTAAGAATAATAATGAGCTTGGACCTACGTTTGGCCAAACCCGGAAGTAAGATGTGTGACATAATAAAAGGTGAGGTAGTTGAGGAACACTATGGCGTTGATTTACTAAAGGCAAAAAGAGAAAGTTTCTCCAGGACTTAGAAAATGAGCAGAATCTCCGCTAACTTCCATCATCCAATCACGTGCAAGCAAAAATGCTGTTTTTTTTTATTTTCCTTGCACGTGATTTAGTACTCTTTGCAAAGTGAAGCTTTACCTCCTTTACTAAGCTCTGGAGCACCTGCACTTGCAGAGGGCAACTGCACTTTGCAAACTGTGCAGTCTATTTGCATCCAGTCTGGGTTTTCCGGACCACCTTGGCCGTGTCAGATTCAAATTGGGTTTTGCTTCCTTCTTGTGACCAGCAGCAGGTGGGATAAATAAGGAAGGGCTGAAGGCAATAGTGCTCTGGCTTGCAACTCAGGAATCGATCTGAGAGAGACCTACAGTACATATGAAATCGCTCTGTAAGAGAAAGACAAGGTTTGCAAAGTGCTTTTTTTTTTTGGTGACTGGGAGAAGCCCTTCACATGCCAGAGAGGAATCTGCACTATTTAGTTAGTAACTGGGTGGCACTAACTGTGTTTTGCATTTTTTTTTAAATAAAACTAACTAATGGCTAAGTCAGCATTTTAAGAAAAGACCTGCCCTTTGGACTGCCTTTTTCCCCAAGGAAGGTGATCCCCAATTGAGCTAGTACCCACAGCTGTCATTGCCAAAAACAACAGCTTTGGCCGGGACCTCCCCCTTCCTGCAACTGAACATACAGAAAGGGACTGGGATGTGTGTGACATCATTGACCTAATATGACCCAAGTGAACATATTAACCACTTCCGGACCACCCGCTGCAGTTTTACGTCGGTATTTTGATGTTAAATACCGGGGTTATGGCAGTAGATAGCTGCCATAACCCTGGTATTTTCTTACAGGGCTGGCGGTCCGCTTTCACATAAAAGTGGTCCCAGTGGTGGATTCACCACGGGATCCCTTTTATGGGCGGTTGGAAAGGAGCACTCCACACTGCTTCCTGGTTGTTTTCTCCACTCCATCCATTTCCCAGGCAGGAAGTCGAGTGAGGGCAAGATGGCCCCCACTAGACTATGGCCTTGGAAGACTGCAGCAATGTCATATGTCGCTTCCTCCAAATGGCCATTTTTTTTCTTTTTGCTTTTAAGGGTAGATGTGAGACCTGAGGTCTTTTTGACCCCAGATCTCACATTAAAGAGGACCTGTCCTGCTTATTTCTATTACAAGGGATGTTTACATTCCTTGTCATGGGAATAAAAGTGATCAAAAAATTTTTTTTAAAAGGGACAGTGTAAAAATAAAAAATAAAAGGTAAAAAAAAATAAGATAATTAAAGCGCCCCGTCCCTCCAAGCTCAAGCGCAGAAGTGCAGTTGCGCCCACATATGTAAACGGTGTTCAAACCACACATGTGGGGTATACCCGTGTTTGTTAGAGTGAGAGCAATAATTCTAGCCCTTGACCTCCTCTGTAATGCCTCGTACACACGCACCGATTGTCGGCCGACCGATCGGCCGTCTTTTGTCCAGTGCTGTTGTGTTGGTTGAAATGTGCTCTAGACTGCACACAAATTTTTTTCGGCCAACAACAACCAACTTCTGAAGTGATGTCACGTGATGGTTTACTTTCCGTGTGTTTTTTCTTCTCTGAGCATGCCCAGTCTTGCTCATCTGATTTTTGTCTGCCGAAATCTGTACTGACTGACGAACAATCGGCCGTTCTGTTGACGGCCAACAAAAATTTTATAGCATGCACACCAGATTTTGTTCGGCCGAAAAGTCACAGTCGGTTGTCGGAAGCATCATACTAACAAGCTGACAATCGGCCGATCGGACGTTGGCCGAAAATTTACGGCCGACAATCGGTGCGTGTGTACGAGGCATAACTCTAAAGGGGTAACCTGTAGAAATTTTTAAATCGTCACCATACTGAGATTTTAAAGTACCAATGTTTGTCGCCATTCCACAATTTTGAAGCCTAACATGTTAGGTATCAATTTACTCGGCGTAACAATGTCTTTCACATTATTAAAAAAAATGTTACTGTTTTCTTATTTTTTAATTTTAAAAAAGGCATATCTTTTCCAAAACAATTGTGTTTTCAAGACTGCTGCACAAATACAGTGTGACATAAAGTATTGCAATAATCTCCATTTTATTCTCTAGGGTCTCTGCTGAAAAAAATATGATGTTTAGGGGTTCTAAGTATTTTTCTAGCAAAAAATACTGATGTTAACTTGTAAGCAACAAGTGTCAGAAATGGGCCAGGTCCTTAAATGGTTAATAGGTCATGATGTCATGCGCATCTCCAACCCTCTTGTGCATATGCAGCTGCAGGGTAGGGAATACCCCACTTGCAGCACTGACCAGCACTGACAGCTGCCTTCTGGGTTTTTCATCAACCTGAAGCCAAGCCCAGTCTCATCCCTATTCAGAAAGTATTGAAGCCAGAGAAACTAGGCAACTAGAACTTACAGAAGGAGGTCAGTACACTTTTACTTTAATGCAGGGCAAGAGCAGACAAACATTTCTGAGCAATTAGATTAGATAATTAGGTAATTTTCATTTTAGCAGCTCACCCTACTTTAAAAACGATGACACACATGTTAATCGGTCATATTTAAAGATATAAAAGCCTTTTCTATTCAGAACTGTACAGTCTGGAGCGCTACCCACAATGATGATAATTAGAAAATGAAAAACAGAAACCAAGTAGGATTGCCTGCATTCGCGGTTGCCTTTGATTACACATTTGTTTCTCAAAGTTACTTTTTTAGTGCATCAAGTTTCCGAAAGCATTATAATCTACTAAACAAAATGCTCGTGTAGTGGGAATCTTTAAAAGGAAGCATCAACTTATTTAGGGAAATAAAGCTGCTGTTCCTAGTGGTTTCCCGCAGAGTGAAGCAGGTTCACAATCCAAAAAAGTCAGGTGCCCATAAAGGCAGGGGAAGTTTCCCTTGAATGTAAAAACCTAGATATATAGGGAAAGTAATTGGTTTTGGGTGTGTGTGTGCAAATTTAAAATGCAGGTGCTTTGAAAGGGAACATAAACATTTTTTTTTTCTTAAATGAGGCGTTGAGGGCTAAAAGAAGGGTTGTAAAATTAGTGGAATTACTGACTGATTTTAACCAGATGATTTCTACAGTTGGACACCACTGTGTTCTCATAACAGGGCTTTAATTTACTAGCAATACTCCACATTCCACTTAAACCCAGCTGTTCCCACAGGTCCTAAGTCCTGCCACTTTCCCCTTCATCGGGACAGAGCTAACCAGTAGCAGCTGAAAAGAAAATGAGGCATATGTAGCGCACCCATAGGTGCTTGCTTTGATAGGTATGTGGATGCACCTACCTGAATCTGGTTACATAGTTACATAGTTACATAGTTAGTGAGGTTGAAAAAAGACAACAGTCCATCCAGTTCAACCTATGATGTGTGCGTGTTTGCTTTTAACCGTACGTTGTATACCCCTGTATGTTGTGGTCTCTAAGGTGTCCATCTAACAGTTTTTTTAAACTATCAATGCTCCCTGCTGATATGACTGCTTGTGGAAGAGAATTCCACATCCTTACCGCTCTTACAGTGAAGAACCCCTTACGCATTTTAAGGTTAAACCGCCTTTCCTCTAGTTTTAGTGAGTGGCCACGTGTCTTATTGTATTCCCTTACTCTGAATAGTATGTTCCTTATGCTAGGGTCGCCAGTACAGTATTTGTACATTGATATCATATCCCCCCTCAATCTTCTCTTCTCCAGAGAGAATAAGTTCAGTGCTTGTAGTCTTTCCTCATAGCTGATGTCCTCCATTCCCCTAATTATTTTTGTTGCCTTTCTCTGGACTCTCTCCAGTTCCAGCACATCCTTCCTGAGGACCTGTGCCCAGAACTGGACAGCATACTCCAGATGTGGCCGGACCAGAGTCTTGTAGAGTGGAAGAATAATCTCTTTATTTCTGGAGTGAATCCCCTTTTTTATACATCCCAGTATTCTGTTGGCTTTACTTGCAGTGGCTTGGCATTGCATGCCACTGCCAAGCCTGTTGTCTACCAGTACCCCCAAGTCTTTTTCCATCATAGACTCACCCAGAGGTTCCCCCCTAGTGAGTAGCTTGCTTTCTGGTTTTTGGCCCCCAAGTGCATTACTTTACATTTTTCAACATTAAATCTCATCTGCCATGTAGTTGCCCACCCCGTTATTTTGTTCAGGTCCACTTGTAAGGTTTCTGCATCCTGCATAGAAGATATTGGCATGCCTAGTTTAGTATCTGGTGATACCCTCGAAATCTAATGGCACAGTGAAATATGAAACATTATTCAGTGACAGCTGCACGAAGATTGTAAGAAAATGGTTAATACTAACAAGAGCAACAAAAACAATAACCAAAGGTGGAATTTCAATATTGGCATTAGAATAAGGGATACGTTTCCGTCTAGGGTAGACAATGAGTGTGACCTGAACTCTAGATGTTTACAGTTCAGGAAAATGGTGAATAGTTGTGATCATTCATTGCCAAAGCAGCTATTTCAGATCATGTGTTTTGGGCTTTGGTACTATAGTAAGGTGCCTTGGAAGAGACAATTTTGGAGATTGTTCAATGTGCTGTCCCTTACCTATAAAAGTCAGGGTTCCCAAGAGCCTTTGTTCAATGTGTGTTGGAAAGGATACGAAGTAGCTAGGTAAAGCTATTTTGTAGATTGGGAAGGGAAGAGGTCTCCTCCAACACTATTATCTTGTGACAGGACAACATTATTGTAAGGTAAACCGGATTTCAGGAAACCAGTGTGGACTTATGCTTATGCACATGCCCATTGCTGCTTGTACTTCTGGGGAAAGGGCAACACCAGACATGCTGTGATGACCCAGCACATGCACGTACGCATGTGCATATGCACGTAGCTATTGCCGTGCACACTTGGTGCCCAGTAGGTTATTTACTTTCAATTTATTCAATTTTCAAAGGTAACAAAGAATACAGATGTAGTATACCAACAGTGCTGTGGATAAAGATACAGATAGGTATACATTGGTAATATAATAAAAGTAGTAACATTCTTAAACAATAGGATCAGATCTAAGCTTTACAGTAGGTGAGGTGTCCGTTGCCTCCAAACACCCCGGGGGGATTAATTTGTTAGTAGGCTATTTAAATGGATGTGTCACTGGGAGTAGTTTCTGAAAAGTCTTCAGCTTGCTCTGTGTGTCCTGATACCTGATCCATTGTATTTGCCTACCTGTGTAAGATCTGGCTTCTCTCTGGACTTCACCTCTGTTCTTTGCCTCAGCCTTGTGCATCTGGTTACCCTGACCTCAGCCTGTCTACTGGACTAGTCTCTTCCTGTTGATTCTGTACTGCTTTGCCCAGCTGTTACTGATCTGCTTCCTGGCCCTGCTTCCATCTCAGACTCTGGTGCCAAGCTGCTTTGACATCCTATCCTGAGGACTATGATTTCCAGCTCTACCCAACCAAGGAATGGACATAACCAGCCAGCTACTGAAGCATTCATGCCACTCCATGCCCTCTACACCTTCAGGAGTGTTGGGCAGGAGGTGCAAGAGAGGTCTCCACAATGTTCCAGTCTTCACCAGGTACATGTTAATTATGCTCTGGACTTCTCCATTGTTTAGTTCCACATAGAAGTAACCCAGTAGTACATTATAGCAGCTTAGCAAGAGACACCTGCCTGGTTAAGGATGCAGCTGGATATATTGGGGTGGGGTTAGGACACTTACAAGGTCTAAGCCTAAGGTCTTAAGGTTACAGCGTACACTTAGCTTTACTTTGCATGGTCTGATGCTGACCCTCTTCCCTGCTTGGGCAAAGTAAGCTGCCCTTGTAAGGCTTCCATCCATATCCATAGCTTGGACCGTATCACGTCATTACGCTACCCTTAGGTGGAACGCAAGCCAGAAGTAGCCCATTGATTCCGCAAGGAGGATGTGCAGCCCGCACTACTGACCACCAGGGAGTGTTTTATACTTTACTGTTGTGTTCAGAACCCGAGGTATGGGTAATAGACTATATTACGCTATCTGGAGCTTTCTTCCCTCTCTCCCCATTTCATTGGGTTGATTATACCCTGGATCCCAGAGGAGCCACATCAGTCCATAGGATCGCTAAAAGGGGGAATCCTTTGGCCCAGGAGGCCACTAAAGCTTGAAAGGTCTCAATGTCATACGACATATGAGACCCACTGCATCTGGTAAGGGATCCAATTCTTTCATTTTCACCTGGGAGAAGGAATCAACACCATAGTTAATCAAGCCACAGCATTTGCACTTTTTTGTTGTGAAGAATTACTTACACTAAGGACAATTTTTTGGAGCGCCAAGTCACCATCTGTTTTTAAATTTTGGACTGTTTTATTGGACTATATACAATTAGGTATATTAGAGTTGGAAACGCTTATTAATTATGTCACAGTCACCTATGCACTAAGAGATAATGTGAGCACTAATCACTTTAAATAATTTTTGCCGTATATTGTGGATTTTATAATAATTTTATGCATCTGGTTTAACTAATTAATTTTAGGAACATTTATAACATGTTTTGTAATTGATTAGCAGGCGCTGTATTTGGCCCCTTTTAGAAAAGAGACCATTTTTTTTATACCACATCTTTTATTGTACAGCAGCTGCTTTTTGTATTGGATATCCTCTTATTTTTATATTTAATTATTCGATTTTTCTATCTATTTATTTATTTATACATCCATCTGGTATTTTATCCTTAGCGCGTGGTATATACTCTGTATATTTTTCCACACTTCCACCCATATCGCTTGAGACTACAGATGTTGCAATAGATGCTCAATATTTGTCTCATTACTTAGTAAGTTGCTGCTCTGGAACAATCATATTCATGGTAAATGTACAAATGGCAAGTTACCTTGTTTTCATATTTTAAATGAATTTTACAATACAATTTTTAACTATAATTGAACAATAGTACATTACAATAGTATCTAAAGATTAACATTTATTGATCTGGCTACAGGAACTTGCTTGGATGGTTTTATTTTCTGCAGTACATAACATCTTTAGTCCGAATTGTCATCCAGATGAACATATTTGTGAGATACCAGTTTCAGAACACAGGAACAAATGCCAAGGATTACTTTCAGAAAATTATTTGATTTTGAAGCCATCAACCAGCAGTGCATTTCAGTTAAACAGGTGATAAATTGCCCAGTACAAATATAATTGAAAGGAACTTCACTTATTATGTCTTTTAGTGGACTAGTATGATGGGTAATCAGCAAAATTGGCATGAACTAAGATTTGTCATGGACTACCCAGCCTATGATGACACATGATCCACCAGTAAATCTGGGCTTTTCCTGCGTTTAAAATCTAACCAAAAGTAGAATATTAAAGCTCCCATTTGAGGTTGTTTTACAGAGAGTATAAATGTGCAAGGTATTATCTGTTGCAAATAATAATAATCCAGTACCAAAAAAAAAAAAAAAAGAAGAGAAAACTACAAAACGAATAAAAGCAATATTTATTTAGATTGCAATATACTGTATTCAAAAGTGGATCTGTTTCACATTCGTTTAACCTATTCTGGACCGCCCGCTGCCTTTTTACTGCGGCAGGGCAGCCCTCCTGCACAAACTGATGTGGACCTATGTCCGTCCTGCGCCTGAAGCTAGGTGGTGAGCGTGCACCGCCGGCAGCGTGCTCCCGCCCCCATCTGGACATCGGGTCCGCCGGTCACACGCGCGGGGGGTCCATGACCGCGCGGGAGCGTGCCTCCGGCGACGCGCGCTCGCTCCCCAGAGCCTCGCAGGCTAGTGACGTAGACCTACGTCGCTCTGCCTGTGAGGGGCTGACTGCCGCAGTAAATATACTGTGAGCAGTCGGCAAGTGGTTAAATGTCCAACATGTATTTTTTTAAAGTATAATTAAAATTTTTTTATCAAGCAATATTTTCCACCCCTCTACCGAACAGTTATGAAGCTGCTGATTAGACTGCCATCTTTTTAGGTAGCCAAACTCTCAAGGAAAGTTGATTTGTCACTTTTATTTTAGAGATATGCTAAAACTGGATTTTTTCAGAGCAGGAAGTAAAATTATTATTCATAATGTCAGTCTCCTTAGCAATCAGTGAACATGTTTAATTAAAGGTCCTCTTTATGTGATCTAAAAAAAAAGCAGCAACACTGCTCTTTATAATTCATTAATTAAAGAGGAACTTTAGTCCACTTGTTCGTGGCTCCACCGCACCACCAGCACCGCCATTTTCAATTATGCAGCGCATGTGTAGTAGAGGTGTGCATGAAGGAAAAAGTTGTTTAATTTCAGATTTATTCATTAACAACTTCCATACAGAGCAGTTACACCCTCTTCCTGCCCAGTCCAATTTTCAGCTTTCAGCGCTCTCACACTTTGAATGATAATTACTCAGTCATGCAACGCTGTACCCAATCAAATTTTTTATATTTTTTTTTCACACAAATAGAGCTTTCTTTTGGTAGTATTTAATCACCACTGGGTTTTTTATTTTTTGCTATATAGGTGAAAAAAAGAGCGAAAATTTTGAAAAAAAAAAATTTTGTTTTAGTTTCTATTATAAAATTTTGCAAATAAGTAATTTTTTTAAATAAATTTGGGCCAAAATTTACTTAAACACATATCTTTGGTAAAAATAACCCAAATTAGTGGTTATTATTTAGTCTTATAGAGTCTACGAGCTATGGTGCGAATCATTGAAAGTTGATCACACCTGATGTACCGACGGGCGATCTCATTTCTTGAGGCCCTGAAATGTCAGGACAGTACAAATACCCCCCAAATGACCCCTTTTTGGAAAGTAGACATTCCAGGGTATTTAGTAAGAGGCATGGTGAGTTTTTTGAAGTTGTAATTTTTTCCCACAATTCTTGGGAAAAGGAAGAAATATTTTTTTTGTTTTATTTATTTACACAAAATTGTCATAATAACAAGTTATTTCTCAAACACAGTATATGCATACTTGTAATTACACCCCAAAATACATTCTGCTACTCCTCCTGAGTATGGCAATACCACATGTGTGAGACTTTTACACAGCCTGGCCACATACAGAGGCCCAACATGCAAGGAGCACCATCAGGTGTTCTAGGAGCATAAATTACACATATCATTTCATTACAACCTATCACACTTTTGAAGGCCCTGGAACCCCAGGACAAGGGAAACCCTCACAAAATGACCCAATTTTGGAAAGAAAACACCCCAACACATAATCTAGGAGGCATGAGCTGCAGATAGGTACTCAGGTACTCTTATGGGCTGCAGACAGGTACTCAGGTACACTGATCGGCTTCAGAAAGGTACTCTGGTACTCTGATGAGCTTCAGAGAGGTGCTTGGGTATTCTGATGGGCTGTAGATAGGTACTCGGTCACTCTGGGCTGGAGACAGGTACTCGGGTACTCTGGGCTGGAGACAGGTACTCAGGTACTCTGTTGGGCTACAGAGAGGTACTTGGGTACTATGATGGGCTGCAGAGAGGTATTTGGGTACTCTGATGGGCTGGAGACAGGTACTCGGATACTTTGATGGGCAAAAGACAGGTACTCAGGTACTCTATTGGGCTGCAGATAGGTACTCAGATACCCTGGTGGGCTGGAGACAGGTACTCAGGTATTCTGATGGGCTGCAGATAGGTACTCTGAAGGGCTGGAAACAGGTACTCGGGTACTCTGATGACAGCTACCCTGGTACTCTGAAGGGCTGGTGACAGGTACTCAGGTACTCTGATAACAGGTACTTGGATACTCTGATGGGCTGGTGACAGGTACTTGGGTACACTGATGACATGTTCTCGGGTACTCTGATGGGCTGCAGAGAGGTACTTGGGTACGCTGATGGGCTGCAGAGAGGTACTCAGTCACTCTGGGCTGGAGACAGGTACTCGGGTACTCTGGGCTGGAGACAGGTACTCGGGTACTCTGATGGGCTACAGAGAGGTACTTGGGTACTATGATGGGCTGCAGAGAGGTATTTGGGTACTCTGATGGGCTGGAGACAGGTACTCGGATACTTTGATGGGCAAAAGACAGGTACTCAGGTACTCTATTGGGCTGCAGATAGGTACTCAGATACCCTGGTGGGCTGGAGACAGGTACTCAGGTATTCTGATGGGCTGCAGATAGGTACTCTGAAGGGCTGGAGACAGGTACTCGGGTACTCTGATGACAGCTACCCGGGTACTCTGAAGGGCTGGTGACAGGTACTCAGGTACTCTGATAACAGGTACTTGGATACTCTAATGGGCTTGTGACAGGTACTTGGGTACACTGATGACATGTTCTCAGGTACTCTGATGGGCTGCAGAGAGGTACTTGGGTACGCTGAGGGGCTGCAGAGAGGTACTCGGGTACTCTGGGCTGAAGACAGGTACTCGGGTACTCTGATGGGATACAGAGAGGTACTCGGGTACTCTGATGGGCTGGTGACAGGTACTCGGGTACTCTGATGATAGGTACACGGGTACTCTGATGACAGGTACTCGGGTACTCTGGTGACAGGTATGCGGGTACTCTGATGACAGGTACTCAAAGTACCCGAGTACATGTCATCAGAGTAACCGAGTACCTGTCATCAGAGTACCCGAGTACATGTCATCAGAGTACCTGATGGGCTGGTGGGAGGTACTCAGGTACTTTGATGGGCTGGTGACAGGTACTTTGATGGGCTAGTGACAGGTACTCTTTATTGGGGGGTCAATCAGTGTGTTTTGGGGTGCACTGTAATCGGTAACTAGCTGTTACCGCAATCTCCTCCTCACACAGGATCAGTGTGTGAGGAGGAGAACACGGTGACAGCTAGTTACCGTGTTCTCTGTTGACATTCTGTGACCGGCTGTGATTGGACACAGCCGGTCACGTGGTAAAGAGCCAATTTCATTGGCTCTTTACCCTGATCAGGGATGACACTCCCCTGGGGCCTGGAGGGGGACTGGAGAGCAGCGGATCCGAGCGGACACCATATGACACCCGCCCGGATCGAAGGAGACTTCCTGCCAGCGTCATTTGTCTATGACCTGGTAAGGAATTGGTTAAGTAAATAATTTTGTTCCTCTGGAACAACAGTAGGTGTATTAGAGGTTTTCTATTTGTGTGTGTATGTGTGTGTGTGTGTGTTATTTTCTGTGTTGAACTAGATGGACTTGTATCTTTTTTCAACCAGATTAACTACGTAGCTATGTTTCATCATATGCGTTACATTAGAATGATTTGTTTTCTGAATGTGTTAGGGATGGGCGAACAGTTCAGCCCGAGCATGAGTTCGGGCCGAACATTTGCCTGTTCAGCCGTTCACCAAACACCCGAATTTGCAGGGTGTTCTCCGGGTGTCCTCCACGATGAACACCCTGCAATCCTGCGCCGATTGGGCAAGCAAAGCTTTGCCCAATCAGGGCCCAGTAAAAGCTGGTTGTGAAGGAGCAGGGCCTGGGAAGCCGGCCGCTGCATCCTTAACAACCGATGAGTCATCAGCTGTCAATGGGTTTCCCTGCTGACAGCTGAAAAAAAAAAGTGCTGGTTAAAAAAAAATCCTTGAAATATAATGCCTGGGGGCTCCCCTTAATGTATCTGTAAAGTGGCTCATCTGTACGATGTATAGATCTTGCTACAGAAAAAAAGAAATTTCTAAAGAAAAAAACTAGTCAAATCCTAATCCCATCTAAGATGACTCACGGTTGCAATTGCTGGCTCTCGGCTATTCAAAATTTAAAGAAAAAAATAGCATGAGGCCCCCCCAAAATCCAAAGCAGACCCTTATCTGGGCATGTTTCCTGGCAGGTGAGGAAATGGGGGGTGAGTGAGCACCCCCCTCTCCTGAACCATACCAGACCACATGCCCTCAACATGGGGGGGCTCTGCCCCCCCACCACAGAGCACCTTGTCCCTATGTTGATGGGGACAGGGGCCACTTCCGGTCCCTGTCCCCTTCAAATAAAATTGATGTCCTTTTTTTCCCACAATTATAACTTTCTTTTGGTGGTATTTGATCACCCGTGCGATTATTTTTTGCGCTATAAACAAAACATGAGCGACAAAAAAAATCCCAATAAGCGTATTTTGATTGGTTTGCACAAAAGCTATTGCGTCTACAAACTAGGGGAAAGATTTATATCATTTTTCTTTATTTTTTTGTTTTACTAATTATGGCGGCGATCTGCGATTTTTAGCGGGACTGCAAAATGGCGGCGGACAGATCGGAAATTACACCATGCTTGAAAGTCGGAGCTGGTTACTAAAACTGTTGAATCCCACCACTGGATTAACCCCTTAGGTTCCACAGTGAGTATAACAAGCATACTTTACTGCATATACAGACTGATTTTACTGTTGTGAGTTTAGTAACACTTTGAAGGGTAACTCCACTTTCGTGGGGGGGGAAGCAAATTAAGAAAAAACAATATAGCGTATACAATTGTGACACAAATCATATTGTAATTGAATGTTATTAAAAATTAACTTTCCTTTTCAATCTGCAGCTGTTGTAATTTTCTGAAAATGCAATACAATATGGCACAGAGGAACAAATAATGAATTCTTCAGAATAACAAAAGGTAGGAATCTGCAACAAAGTTTGTTATAATCCTTGTAATGTACAGAGATCACCCAGAGGAGATTGTTTTTTTTTCTCAACAAAAGTGGAGTTACGCTTTAACAAAAGGACTAAACTGAATACAAATTAATTTGTTGTTCTTGTCATAATTTAATTTTGAATTTGTTGAAATTTGAAATTACTATTGTGATACATCTGAATCTTCAAATAATGAAAAATGTGTTTGCCTTTTGTAATGAATGGTTTCACATATGTGTAATGTGTAGATATGCTGAAGAGCTCTGGCCAGCCTTCGGGACCTGGCGTAACCTTGAGGTGCAAATGTGCTCACGCATGTCTAAGAAATCTCTTTCCATGTGCCGTCTTCTTGCACATGGAAACTCTTGCATGCACAAATGAGACAAAGGTCTCTGCTGAGTCTCAAAGCCTGGCAATAGCAATGGGTCAAGCACCCCCCTGGGTTTGATTTGCAGCAGAACTCCCGAACCGGGGAAAAGTTCTGCCCGAATGGTGAACCCCCTGTTTAAGTCTATAGGAGCTGTCACAGGAACATCAAAAGTGTCCATTTTGAAGGCTTATATCAAAGTAATTAGCCAATAAAGTAGTATGGGGGTCTGGGTACTGCCCTGAGGGACATGTATTCATGCAATTTTTTTTTCCAAAAATGTTTTTAAAGGAGCAGTGATTTTAATGATGCCTAAGGTGCAACAATAAAAATAGAAAAATCCTTTAAATATAGTGCTTGGGGATCCCCTTAGTCTGCCTGGTGCATCTGTAGCATGCATAGAACATGCTGCAGTAAAAATTTAATTTCTAAAGAAACAAAATGAGTCAAATCCAATTTAAATTGATTCACAGTTGCAATTGCCAGCACTTGGCTATTTAAAAAAGGAAAAAGGAAAGAAATGGTGGGTCGCCCCCCTCCCCAGTCCATATCAGACCCCTTCGGGTCTGGTATGGATTTTAAGGGGAACCCCACACCAAAATTAAAAAAACGGCCTGGGGTCCCCCATAAAATATATACCAGACCCTTGTCTGAGCACACAGTCTGGCAGATCAGGAAAGGGGGGTCAACAAGAGAACCACCCCCTCCTAAGCCATATCAGGCCACATAGCAGGGTGCTTTGGGGCAGGGGGGCTCTACCCCCCCACCCGAAAGCACCTTGTCCCCATGTTGATAGGGACAAGGGTCTCTTCCCCAAAACCCTGGGCTGTGGCTGTGGGGGTCTGCGCCCCCCCCCATGTGAATGAGTCCAAAAATTAATAAAAACACAGACAGTTTTAGTTTCTGTTTGCTGAACATTTCTGGCACTAAAAAGAAGGGGTTTCACTGAGGACCTGGTCTGGAGAGTTCACTGGCGAAATGCCTGACTGATATTGGAAGAAGGCATCCAAGTATCCAGGGACATTGTGAGTACAGACCTGAATGTAGGACCCTGTTGCAGCTGTTATCCCTTGTGCATCAGTATTAGTGCTTGCCTGGCCTGGGATATTTCTGTTTGTGTCTGATGGAGTGCTGTACATTTTCCAGGCCATTGCTAAAGGGAATGTTCTAAGGAGTAGTGACAAAGTAATGAATGTCCTCTTATTACTGTTCATCATTAATGGAGTATTCCACTGCTCCCTGAGCCCTATCCAAGTTTATTCTGCAATAAATGTAAAAGAAAGCAACCCTTAGATTGTTCATTGAGCCAGAAAGAGCGACTGATGCTTTGTGCCTGGCTGCTAATGCACTAATCTAGAAAAGGAGCCTGTAGCAAAACAGCGGGTCCTTTTAGGGGGGAGCACTACAGGCAGAAAGTTTGTTAAAGGGATTGTAAAGTCTCGTTTGTTTTTGTTTTTTTTAAATACCAAGCATGTTATACTTACCTCCTCTGTGCAGTTGGTTTTGCACAGGGCAGCCCAGATCCTCCTCTTCTCAGGTCCCTGGATGGAGCTCCTCGCCCCTCCCTCCAGAGCTTGTTATGGGGTGCACCTGAGCTGAGCTGCAGCTCCATGTATCCATTCAGACATGGTGCTGCTGTTCAGCCCCGCCTCCTCTCTCTCCTGATTGGTTAAGTGAGTTTGATTAACAGCAGCGGGAGCCAATGGCGCAGCTACTGTGTCTCAGCCAATCAGGATAGCGGACCCGATGCTTTAGGCATTCGTGGACATCGTTGGTTAGATAGGGGGCTCAGGCAAGTGTTAGGGGGACTGCTGCACACAGAAGACTTTTTATCTTGTTGCATAGAATTCATTATAATGAAAAACCTTCTGACTTTACAACCCCTTTAATGGAATGGAAATTGGGTGGAGAGTAATTATCTATCAAAAAAGTACCAGCACAATCCCCGATAAATTGAATGCAAAAAATAGACCAAGTCTAACAGGGAAAACCGTGTAGACGAGGAAAGTGGGGATTTTAATGTGCCCAAAAACATCAGATGAAAAAAAAGGAAGGGAACCGAAAGACAGGTGACGGCATCGGTCAAGCACACAGCGGGAGAATGGCTGGAGGACGGCGGGGGATCACACTGGAAGGTAAGTTTGATTGTGGGGTAATCCCGAGTGTGGCTCGGGGTTACCACTTTTGGCACTGTATATTAAGCCTGAGCCACACTCAGGAATACCGCTAGGGAGGTTAAAGACAAGGTAATAAAAACAGCACATGAGAATACAACATCTAAAAAGTGTATCACATAACGCAGCACATCCTACGATGCGATGGATCGGCGCGTTTCACCCACGTTTTGGGCTTCCTCAGGATCCGGATGTGTGGCAAACTTTTTCAAAAAGTATATATACACCTTATAACAAAAAGAATAATGTGAATAAGCGATACACAAATGTATGTCAATATACATGAAGCTTTGTCTACACACTGTGATAATATACAGGTCACATATTCATAACAATTAGCAGAAGGGGAAGTACTTCAGGAGCAAATAAAACAATGGATGACAAAAAAAAAAAAAAATATATATATATATATATATATATATATATACTGTATATATAATTAAGATTATGTGGGGGGCCATAGAATGAAAATGGCCATGGGGGGGGGGGGGAGAGTGACAAAATCCTTTAATGGTGTATTTAACAGGCCAAAAGGGAGAAAATACAAGATATTTATTGTTTGGGTTTACATACATTCTAACTATTAAAAGGAGAAATCTTTATGGGTGTTACAAGTTACATCATCATTGCTCTTTGTAGCAAGCTATTACATAAGCCTAGGAGTTTATTTCCTAAATGATAACATTTAGACCACCCAGCTGATTTAGATGTTAGAGGACACAGCATTCATAAGCACTTCATGGAATAGATGTTTCAGGGACAAATTCCCTTGTATTCAAGGGTGATTGCATGCCAGTTACTGTTAATGAAACAGGGGCATCAGTATACACAAAAGACAAATGGCATACAATTTACATCATTTCTGTGTTAATTACAGAATAAGGAAAAATAGCCATATCTTAATGGTCTTCTCATTTGGCATTAGCTTCCACCCTGTTTAATTGGCTAATTAATACCACTGTGCGTAATGGAGTGAACTGGAGGTTGGATGTCTTCCCTTAGTACTTCAGAATATAGAGGACACTTTTTTCATCAAGAAAAAAATAAATAATAGTGACACCTACATTTGAAAAATATAGGACCTTTCTTAATAAAGAAGTGCAAATTGCAGTAAAATAACTTAGAAAGCCCAATTAAAAATAATCTTCACTTGTTCTTACTGATTTAAACTCAGGTAGGTACAACCCTTTTGGCTGGTGTGGGTTATAAGGTTAATTATTCTTTTAATTTGAAGGAGTAGCATTAAATTGCTTTTACTTTTAGTGGCCTTTAAATGGTAACTCCACTTTTGTAGGGGAAAAAAAATCAGCAAATAAAGAAAAAACAATATAACGTATACAATTGTGACACAAATTATATTATAATTGAATGTTATCAAAAATTACCTTTCCTTTTCAATCTGCAGATGTTGAAATTTTCTGAAAATGCAATGCAATATGGCTACCTGGAGCTGTCCTGTACACAGAATGTATACTGACCCCCCCTAATTTCCTGATTGTGTGATTGGCTCACCCATTTTCCCAGAAGTCTGCCTAAGATACAAGTCAGATTTCTGGCATCCCCTGCAACAAAAATGTAATTTGTGGTGAGATACTCCCTATAGGAACACATATAAAGGGGTGCAGGCCCAGCAGCTTTCCTCATTAGAGCCCTGCAGCTGCCACAGCTGATTGATAATTATGAATCCACTTCCATTTGACCCACTCAGCACAGAGGAACAAACAATGATTTCTTCAGAATAACAAAAGGTAGGAATCTGCAACAACGTTTGTTAAAATTCTTACAATGTTATTATTATTATATAGGATTTATATAGCGCCGACAGTTTACGCAGCGCTTTACAATTTGAGGGTAGACAGTACAAATACAATACACTTTAATACAGTAGGAATCAGAGGGCCCTGCTCGTTAGAGCTTACAATCTAAGAGGGAGGATTAAGTGATACAAGAGGTAATAACTGTGGGGGATGGGCTGATAGAGAAAATAAAAGTACAAATGTTAGGTGGATGACAGATAGGTTTCTCTGAAGAGATGTGTTTTCAGGGATCATCTGAAAGTAGACAAAGTAGGAGATAGTCGGACAGGTTGGGTTAGA
The DNA here is from genome assembly GCF_965119305.1 of Pelophylax lessonae. NCBI lineage: Eukaryota > Metazoa > Chordata > Amphibia > Anura > Ranidae > Pelophylax > Pelophylax lessonae. The sequence continues at coordinate 33,913,425 of NC_138771.1, read as the reverse complement.
GCATTCCAGAGGATGGGAGAAGCTCGGAAGAAGTCCTGGAGGCGAGCATGGGAAGTGGTTACAAGGGAGCTAGAGAGCAGGAGGTCCTGGGAGGAACGAAGAGAACGAGTTGGTTGGTATTTTGAGACAAGATTAGTGATGTAGCTGGGCACCAAGTTATGGATGGCTTTGTAAGTTATGGTTAGTAACTTGAATTTGATTAGTTGGTTGAGTGGCAGCCAATGGGGGATTGGCAAAGAGGGGTAGCAGACACAGAGCGATTTGCAAGGTGGATGAGCCTGGCCACAGCGTTCATGATGGAGTGAAGCGGGGATAACCTGTTTAAAGGTAAGCCAATGAGAAGGGAGTTGCAGTAATCGAGCCGAGAGATGACCAGGGAGTGGATTGGAAGCTTTGTGGCATCATTGGTTAGGAAGGGACGTATCTTGGAGATGTTGCGGAGGTTGAGGCAGCAAGCTTTGGACAGTGACTTGATGTGTGGCCAGAAGGATAGTTCGGAGTCCAGGGTTATACCTAGGAACTTGGCATGGGTGGACGAGTTGATAGTTGTGCCATTGATTGGGATTTTAAAGGTACCGTTTTAACATAACCAATATGACACAGGAAATTGTGTGATCTATTATATTCTTAAAAATATAGCTTTATTGTATACAAATAATCCCAACAGTGGGCTGTATGATCATATATCAAATAGACATAATGACAGACAAAAAATCATAAAATACAATATAAAAATGTGCCATGATGGCGAACATCACAGTATCAACATGTAGTCACAGCCTTATTTGAGTGGGTGGACTCCCCAAGAGGTTGCTGCCGGCCTGGGCAACCCTAGCCGATATGCAAACCTCTAGTGTATCCGACTTCCACTACCCGACATGTTTCGCGGTGCTTCTGTGTACTCAATTAGGGATGTGGTACCTCACGACAAAATTCACTATTCTAATGAGCTAATTTTGTTGTTGTGCCATTGATGTTGACAGAGAAATCAGGGGAGGAGGACCGTGGGGGAGGAAATATCATGAGCTCGGTTTTGGATAGGTTGAGTTTGAGGAAGTGATGTGACATCCAGGCTGATATGTCTGTTAGTAAGCTGGTGATGCATGAGAAGACTGATGGAGTGAGCTGAGGGGTGGAGAGATAGATTTGGGTGTCATCAGCATAGAGATGATATTGAAAGCCATGGGAGGCAATCAGCTGACCCAGGGAGGAGGTGTAGATTGAGAAAAGGAGCCGTCCAAGAACAGCACCTTGGGGGACCCCAACAGAAAAAGAAAAAGAAGAGGAGGTAGTAGAGATGTAAGTAGCACTGAAGGTGCGTTGGGAAAGGTAGGATGAGAACCAGTGAAGAGTATGGTCACGGAGGCCAAATGAGTGGAGATTTTGGAGGAGGAGGGGGTGGTATACTGTGTCAAAGGCAGCAGAGAGGTCCAGGAGGAGTAGTACAGAATAGTTTCCATTGGTGTTTGCTGTTAGTAGATCGTTTGTGAGTTTGAGGAGAGCAGTTTCAGTGGAATGTTGAGGGCAAAATCCGGACTGAAGGGGAATCAAGAAGATTGTTCTTAGTCAGATGGTCGCTCAGTTGGTGGTAGACCAATCGTTCAAGGAGTTTGGAGGAGAAGGGGAGAAAGGAGATGGGGCGTAAATTGTGAAGATTTGTGGGGTTCAGTGAGGGAGTGACTAGCGCATGTTTTAGAGAATTAGGGAAGATGCCAGAAGAGAATGAGAGATTGGAAATGTGAGTTAGAGAGCGTACAACAGAGTCAGAGGGTGAGCGTAGCATGTGTGAGGGAGCAGGATCCAGGGGGCAGGTGGTTAGATGGGTGTTAGATAAAAGTCCAGCAGCAACCTCATTAATATTAGCAGGGTGGAAAATATATAATAAAATATAAATTAAATTAAATAATCCATTATCGATTCTATTCTAAACTGTTTGTTAACAAATTAAAGTTAATATCTAGTTAAAATAAATTAATTAATTAATTAATACATAGCCAGGCCTGTTTGCAACATCCTATGCAAAAACATTGTCATTTTGCCGTATTTCAGTCCTTCCATCTCACATCACAATCATGTTTATTCAACATATTTCCTGTGAGTATAGGATGTCACACCTAGATAGCAAGGATAACTTGCCACAAATGAGTGGCAGTGTTGAACTGTAAGTCTGTTAACTTGCTGCACACTTTCACTGGTAAGTTGTACACTTGCAGAGCACTTGAAACACAAGTTCTAGTTGACACTTTTACAATTTGTAGCAAATTAGTGTGGCAAGTCTCTAGCAAGAACAAAGTTGCCGAGATGAGTCTACAGCAAGAGCTCTGCAAGTCACACTGCCCCCTGTGGTGGGAGGACTATTGCACAACAAAACTGACTCAGAACTTGCAGCAGACTTGCAGAATGTTTGCAAAGAAAGTTGATATGGAGTCATGCAATGCGGACTTGCTGCAAGTGTTCAACAAACTTGTGAAGCCTGGCAAATCTAGAAATTTTGCAGCACAATTGCTTGCTATCTGGGCAGACACACCTCCTAGAGTTCCAACAACACTTTGGCCTGGTTATGACATAATGTTATAGCTGTTCTCTGCCCAATGCTGCAGAGAGAAAAGGAAGAGAACCCAAGGACATTACATGACAGGCCTTGAAAACTGCTAGATTAAAGGCATGTATCAGGGGTAATTAAAAAAAACATGTGTATAGAATTATTTTTTTTTAACTAGAGATCTCCTTCAAAGCAAAACTGAGCCCTGCAGCTTTTAGATATATAGAGGTAATACTACTGAGATCCACAATAGACTAGCAAAATGTGGAGGCCCGGGAATGTTCCCACACAGAGTTTGGATAATTGACAGCAGTAATAGTGGCTATGGCCCAAAGGCACATTCTCTTTCGTAGAATATTCATGAGTACCTGTAAATTTTCAGATATTTAATGAATATTATTATAATTATTATTACTGTACGATATAAATCCTTTACAATATTTAGCAAACCATTGAAATTCAAGTATTTTTTTTTTTTCACATATAAATTAATCTTCCAAGATCTAGCATTATTAATGGACAGATGTAGTGCATACCCCAAATGAGCTGCTTAATGTGTTGGGTCCCCTGTTCATATGCCCATGACTCTTCAAAACATCACAAACTTTGAACCACCTGGATAGGTGGGAAATGGTTATTGCAGATTTCTATATATATATATATACACACACTTATGCTCAGTTCACACTGCCGTGACTTGGGATCCGACTCTTGTGACCTCAAATCGCATGACATGTGAAATTCAATGATGGCAGTCTTAATAAGCACTTCTGAAGTTGTTTCGAGTTTAGAAAAGGTTCATGTACTACTTCAAGGCGACTTCAATCTGACTTGTGCCCATAGACTTTAATGGAAATTGCCTCCAAGTCAGATCCTCATCTATATTGATGTGATTTGGATCCGACATTACAGGAACATTACCCAGGCATTCCCTGAAAGTTTCTTCAAAGTCTATTCAAAGTCACATCAAGCAGTACTCAAGTCACCAGAAAATCGCCAGGAAGTCACCTGGCAAAGTTACAGAGTGAGTTACATGACATTCAGGTTGCGACAGTGTGAACTGACCCTCAAGGTGCATAGACACCAGGATCGACACAGCAATTAGTTAAAGCATGACTCCACTTTTGTTAAGAAAAAAACATTCCCCTCTGGATGATTTATGTACAGTATATATATTGTAGGGACTCACATCACATTTAGAGCTTATAGGACCACACCACTTTCTGTTTCTTCTTTTCAGGGCTAAGTTTGCCCATTTTTATTAAAAGAAAGTTCAGCAAACAAAACTTGAGTTTCCCCCCGCAGGGGTTTTGATGAGCATTCCTTTACTCATCAACCTAAACGACATTGAGTCCTTTTGGCTCTCACTTGCAGCACTGCTTCTCTGGTCTTACACTTCAGGCCCTTGTCTGTCTCCTACAGACGGTTATCTCACCAACAGGGTGCACACAGATAGCAGCTTTGTGCTGTACTGACTCCCACATGGAGCCCTCCTGACTCCTGGGCCAGACCTCCTGTCTGCCGGGGTGGAGCCCAGAACCATGGTCAGGTCATTATTAAAAGCCCAGCACACACCTGACCAATTAGTATGCTGGCTATACTGAATAGCTGGACCTAGGATTGGAGATTTCATCTCACCAGGATCACTTAGAAATCTCCAGGCTCCAGGTCCCTAATTGGATTTTTTAAATAATTTCACAAGCTCCCTGGAGCCCCTCAACCTGCCTGGTTGGGAATTCTGGCAATTCTAGGTCACAATTGCTTTCTAGACCCTGGCAGGGCAACGCTCTGCCACAATGTATATGTATCAATATATATATATACATATATATATATATATATATATATATATATATATATATACCATAATAGCTGTTCAGCAGTGAGCAATATACTTCTCTTTCTCTCCAGCTGGCCAGCTCATTGGGGCCCAACTGTTATGGTGGTGCACTCAAAGTAGTGTCCCTTTAAGGAAAGATGCAGGCACTGCCCCTGTATTTCCTGCAGACAATTCTGTCCCTCTTTATCAAATCGTAAGGGTTGGCCTCTCACCAACTCTGTGTCAGCAGAGGATCTCTTTCTGCTTACTAGGCAAAGTATCCTTTGGACAGTTTTTTCAGCATCCGGTTCCCCAATCAGACAACAGGCTCAACCAGCATTCAGGACGTCCTTCAATGTTCCAGAATGGCTGCCACTATGTCTCTCCTTCTTTCAGCAGTTCTCTTGCAGGCTCTGTTCCTCTGTAAGTCATTCCCTCTCCCTCTCCTGGGAAAGTTACAACACCCCTCCTTCTCTCCATCATAGTGCCACTAGGAGTTGAAATATGTTCTTTTTAGAATCTAAACTACACCTCCCACAATCCTACACACTTCTCCCCAGATTTTCTAGCAGTCCACATTCCCAGTGCGCCCCCTAATGCACGGAGGATGGCTTAACACTGGCTGCTCTATATTCTGTAATATTCTGTAATAAGAGATTCCCCCTGTAGCTGTGCCTGTGTAAAGTCTCCTCTGCTGCCAGACACAGAATCATTTTCCTACCAGTGCTGCATACTGGGCTACACATATGTACAACTATCACTGTAGTACCTACCACTCTGTGAAGTTTATTATATATTATATTATTATTATCATTTATAGTATATTTTGTTTATTAGTTACAGATGGTGCTGTGATGTTGGTATAGCAACTTTGCTCTTTTTTTTTCATTTCTTTATTTTCTTCTATAACTATTTGTTAGCATGTTGACGGTACTTTCTCTTATCATTTTGTGATGTTATATTTGTCAAACTATTTTCAAAATAAAAACTCAGCAAAAAAACAAAACTCTACTACACTATATACATTTCTCCCAGGGTTTCTTTGTAGGAAACTTTGAAAAATGAGATAGGAATCTCAACATGTCTTTCCTTGTAAAGTCTCTTTATATAAATAAATAGCCAAGATGGATGTTATCTTGCTTAAAGAAAATATTGTATACAATGGAATGGTATGGGAGTGTTACAGTCAGTTCTCTGTCTATCTGATGTAGACTAATATTTATTATGGTTCAAACTAATTGCTCCACTATGTACTGTAATCCCAAAGTTTACTTCTGCCATGTTAATGTTCAATATCAACCAGAAGTGGCGCATAATAACTTTACTATTTAGAAATAATAGTAACTTTCAAGTTCAAGATAGTAAATAATTATTTGATTTAAATATTTAAATGAAAAGATATTCACATACTTATGCCCAGTACACACGATCCGAAAATCAGGCGACGTTCCATCTGTTTTTTTTCGGATTCTAGCAGCTCTCAATAATATTCGCTAAACGGGAGAGGTTACTCACGATACGAATTTTCTTGGACGATAATTCTTAGCTTCCGGTATGCGTAACCACGCTGTAGCGTGTGAGGGGAAAATGATGTCTACTGCTCATGCGCTGTCTACTGCTCACCATTTTTTTCGGACGAACAACATACTGATAATACGATTATCGTACGATGTGTTATAATACGATCAAAACTTTTATGCTTGCACGACCGGATAATATCGGGTGAACTGTCGTGATCGCCTCTCGTAAGCTGTGTACTAACGATCCGATTATCGTCCGATCCTTTCACAAGCGTTAATTTTCGTCCGATTTTCGGATCGTGTGTACGGGCCATTACACATATTTATTTTCCTTTTTTATTGACTGTCAGAAACTATATTTACTAATAACTGTGCTATTATTAATTCATTTATTTTTTCACTTTTTTTTTAGTGGGGAGTTAGGCTTCTTTCACACGGTCCGCCTCCGCAGGCGGATCCGTGTTGCTCAGCGGGGATCGATCCACGATCCCCGCTGAGCCGGGTGGATGACAGCTCCGTCTCCGCTTGCAGAGCGGAGAGGGAGGTGTCTCAGCCCCCGCTGCCCTCTATGGGGGATCGGAGGAGAGCGGACCGCTTGTCCGCTCTCATCAGATCCGCTCCGCTCCGATTACTGAACGGATGGAAAAATAGGGTTTCCATCCGTCCAGATTTCAGCACAGGATCGGATGCGGATGGCAGCGGGTGTCAGCGGAGGTAACCTCCGCTGACACCCGCTGCCCCATAGAGCTGCATGGAGGATCCGATCAGATCCGCCTAAAAAACTGACAGGCGGATCTGATCGGACCGCCCGTGTGAAAGAGCCCTTATACAGTTTGTAAAGTTTGTTTTTCTATCTATATGTAGGCAGGTACAGGGTTCCCTTTGTTCTGTAAGTGGCACTGTGCCATTATTACAGATTGAGTGGAGTCCCCTCATGGAGTTCACAGAGAGAGATCGGCTGTCCGATTGGACTCTGTACTCTCTCAAGATTTCCAGCGGCCCTCTTGTCGTGGAATCATATTTATAAATCTAAAAAATATACTTTAAATTAATTTCCTTCATTTTTCAAAATTGAAATTGGGAAAAATCAACTTTAAATGGAGAGAAATTGTCCAAGGCCAAATAAAAGATTCCAAAGGGCACTCAAAACAGGCTAAAATTCTAGCAAGTATCAATAAGATTTCAATAACGCTTTCTCAAATTAAAGTGATAGTGCACAGGTAAAAATAGCGATAATCACAATAATAATTATCAAATGTGTTTTATAATAACAACTTTATACAGTCCAGTAAACTAGGTTGGTACTCTATATTCGAAGGTCAACTCCTACCAAAAAAAAAAAGGTCTCTTAACCCCTAAACTCCTAGTTAGTCTTTTTTTCTGCTAAAATCCAGAATTGCTTACCTTAAGAGTCCTTTTCACACGGTCTGTTCAGTTTTTTTCTCCGTTCAGTCACTTTTTTTTTAAACTGACACAGATGCACTTTTGTAGGGTCCGTTCCGTATGTCCGTTTTTCATCCATCCGTTTGCGGATGAAAAACGGACATATGGAATGTCTATGGGATTACGGACGTTAGCAGATGACATCCACTGACATCAGATTTTGCATCCGTTCTGTTTTTTTAAACTGAAGAAAAATAGGGTTCTCTTCCGGAAAAAAACTGAACTGAACGGAATGGACGCAAAACGGATGTCAGCGGATGGTCATGTGCTAACGTCCGCAATCCCATAGACATACTTTATGTCTGTTTTTCATCCGCAAACGGATGGGAGGAAAAACGGACATACGGACCGCCCGTGTGAAAGGACCCCAATTCACTGCTACATAACCCTTTGAGGTGCCTCTTCGCATGGTAATGACCTGCGGTTGCCTGCTTCTCTCTGCCCTTCTCTTCACACGACTTTTTACTCTTTACAGCACAATGCTGATCTTTAAAATTATTATTATTTTTTTTTTTTAGATGTATAATTAGAATGTTTATTTTGCAGTTCTATCCCCTATGGGACAAAGTACGTATTTAGATTCCGAAACATGTTGGATATAAATATCTGTATCAAGAACCTATGATCCACACTCTCACACTGGGCTATATGTAACACTATTTGAACATGTCTATGTGATCATGTTCTTTAGTTTTTTACTGTAGTATGTGGTTTTGTCATTATATGTTTACATTTTAATATGGAAAAATAAATGTTATTTTTTACTTATTTTCCTACTTCTTTATTACATTACTCTACTCAGCCCTGTCCAACTAAATTCCCCAGGGACACTGTTTTGGTTTATTCTATGAATTAGTTTGGGGGAGGGACAGTATTATTATTATTATTATTATACAGGATTTATAAAGCGCCAACAGTTTGCGCAGCGCTTAACAAAATGAAGGCAGACATTACAGTTACACTACAATTTGGAACAAAAGGAATCAGAGGGCCCTGCTCGTTAGAGCTTACAATCTAAAAGGGAGGGTCAATTGATACAAAAGGCATTAGCTGTGGGGGATGAGCTGATGGAGCAGGTGAAACAGCGCGTTATTAGTTAGTAGCCGGGTAGGCTTCTTTAAAGAGGAGGGTTTTCAGGGATCGTCTAAAGACGGATAGATTAGGGGACAGTCGGATAGATTGGGGTAGAGAGTTCAAAAGAATGGGAGAAGCTCTGGAGAAATCATGGAGGCGAGCATGGGAAGAGGTGACAAGGGAGCTAGAGAGCGGGAGGTCTTAGGAGGACCGAAGAGAGCGCCCAAAGAGTGCCCAAACACAGTAGGCTGTGTTTGGGCACACTCATGTATCGACCCCATATGTGCATATGGGACAAAGTACAAGCGGTAACTTGTCCCATATTCTAAAGCTGGATACACACTATCCAACTTTTGTGGTTAGATTTCCTTCAGATTTACCTTTTCTATGTAGTGCAAGGGCCTGCCAGATTGCATACAAATTGAAAGTGTTTAGGTTTAACCTCATATTACAGTATATGGTTTTGGTAAGTCTAAAAGAAAAAGTCTTCAGAAAATCTTATAGTGTGTATGGCCCATAAGTGATTTGTAACCCTAGTTATGAGCACCAACTTCCCCCCTTCCTCTTCTGCCATGGGCAATCTGACAACAGCTTTGAAAAAGACGGCTGATTCAAAGCTGCTGCTTGTCTCAGTTGTGAGCACTTTCCCTGCAAGAAGATTGCAGAGGGAGGGGGTGTTTATCATGTTCAATGAAACAAGGTACCTCCAAGTGCAGTATATCACGTTTAATAAAGCATAAAATGTATAAAAACACTTACAAGAAGTAGAGCATTAAAAGCTGAAGGAGGAGCTGGAGTGAATCAGTGGCATTTTACAAGGATCGTAGGAGCCGGGACTTGGTAACCGGATGTCCAAGAAGCTGCTTCCTGTATTGGTGTACAATCAGCATGGATTCAGAGGTCTGATGAAGGAGCTGTGCATGCTCTGAAACATGTAACCAACCATACACCCACACTAGATGCCAGCTGCTTGCATTGCTGGAAGTTGAGCCACGCTGATTGTACACCAATATAGGAAGCAGCTTCTCGGACATCCGGTTACCGAGTCCCAACTCCTCCGATCCTTGTAACATGCCACTGATTCACTCCAGTTCCTCGTTCAGCTTTTAATGCTCTACTTCTTGTTAGTGTTTTTATACCTTTCATGCTTTATTAAACGTGATATACTGCACTTAGAGGCGCCTTGTTTCCTTGAACATTTCCACAGAGCTGCTTCTCCTCCGGGGTGCTGCTCAGGTGCATATATCCCCACACCACCCATTGGATCCAGGACCTTATCCTACGGAAGCACCCACACACACCTTGTCTACGGGTGGTTATCAGCCATTGCATTGTCATTGCTTGTCTCTGGAAAGTACTTACAGATAAGACAAGCTGCAGCTATGAATCAGCCATCTCCTTCATAGCTGTTGTCAGATCGAAAGCTCCTGCTATGACCAATCTGACAACAGCTTTGAAGAAGATGGCTGATTTAAAGCTGCAGCTTGTTTTGGTTATGAGCACTTTCCCGACAAAAAGAATGCAGAGGAGAGTCAGCCAGCCACTGCATTCATCTTGCCATTACTTGTCTCAGGAAAGTGCTTACAGATGAGACAATCAGCAGCTATGAATGAACCATCTCATGACTAAAGGATTCGTCAACCTGGGTCCTAATATTACAAAATAATGACACGGACTGCGTGACATGGGTTTAATACGGCCACAGCAGCCATTTTTTATTAACCAAAGAATAAATAACATAACAATAAAACATACCAATAAGTGTAAATTCAACAATATAATTCTAACAATGCTTAAGCCAGAAGGGGTCTTTGGGTGTCCTTAGACTCAATTTTAGTTTCAATAGATTTTTATTGAGTTTGACAAGTAAACAAGGGTAAACAGCCAAGTAAAGCGGTACATATGGGTCAAGGTGTAGCAGGCATGACAAAAAGATAGATCAACTACACATAACATTATAGCATAGCATACTAATACAGTCGGGTGAACATATCCATAAGAAGTCTGACATCGCCCCCCGGGCACCCCAAGGGGAACAAACTGTGCCCCGGGAGGATGGTATAAGACAGATCAATACAGGTTCACAGACCTCCAATGCGAACAATCTTACAAACGGTGAATCAAACAACATGCTCAAAACGTAGAGCCAGGTGCCTAAGGTCAACCCAAACGCTAAGGTAGAGCACTTGGGGGAGGCATAAGCTGGAAAGGCAAAATGGTGGGAAGGAGAGATAATGGGAGCAGGAATGGAGGTAAGGGAGAGCAGAAGAGAGGAAAGAAAGGGGATGAAAGAACAGGACAGGGAAAAGGTCCAGCTAGATCCAGATAACAAATTCACAGCAACATATCAGTCTAAAACCGTACACTTGGGGTGAGATAGCCAAACTTCCCACCTCCTCCGGAATGAGGAAGCGGCAAGGTTGACCACCGCTAGCGTTCTTTCCATCAGACAGTGGTGGTTAAGTGCAAGGATGACTTCACTACAGGAAGGGGTTACAGGAGATTTCCAGTGCGTGGCTATAGCAGTTTTTGCTGCGAGAAGCAGGTGTATAATAACCGCTCTGTGACAAGGCTTAAATTCATGAATATTGACATGCAAAAGGGCCAACGCTGGAGATGGGGAGACCTTCTCTTGTGTTATATCCGAAATTAACATAAATAATTTATTCCAAAAGGACCGTAGTGAGACACAAGACCACATGGTGTGATACAGAGTACCTATTTCTCCACACTGTCGCCAGCACAGAGAGGGGTGTGATGGGTAAAACTTAGAAAGCTTGAATGGGGTGAGGTACCAGAAGTGGAGCACCTTCTGGTACTGTTCCCAATGGGTAACACATTTTGTGGCCGCATAGGTGTAGGCAAAGGCTTTCAGCCAAGAGGTATCAGAGTATGAGGACGACAGGGTACTTTCCCATTTGGTGACTGACGGGTGTTTAGAGAAAACATTATGGTTATTGTAGATGGCGTAGAACAGCGTGATACCTTTTATGTGAGTAGCTGTGTTTTGAAGGAAAGGATATACCAAACTGGGGATTTCTACACAAGTGGGAAGGGGGTATTTGTGGAGGAACGATTGGATCTGGAGGTAAGAGAAGATTGCCCCCTTTGGGAGGTCGAAGCGGGTTTGTAAGTTATCAAACGGGCTCAGGCGAGATTCGTGGAACAGGTCGCTAAGGAGTAATACTCCCTTGCGCAGCCAAGGTTGTATATTTAGGTGCGGGAGAAAGTGGCACAGCACCTTTAGTGGGACCTGTATTTTGTACATGGAAGCAGCAGGTGATTGTAAGCGACAAAATTCCCTCCACACCGAGAGGGAGGCTTGAACAATCGGGTTCTCGGAAGTCCCAGACCAGTTTCCCAGTATAGTAGCAATGAGATTCAACTGTAAGTCATGCCCAGGGACCTCAGAGGACTCAATGGAAGCCCACGTCTTGTGCGGAGACGGCGCCCACCAAAATTTAAGTTGGTCTAGAATACACGCCTTGTAGTAGGCGGTCAAATTAGGGACTCCCATACCTCCATGTCTTCTATGTAAGACCATGGTTTTAAGGGGGCACCTTGGAGGCCTGGCATTCCATATAAAACGGGTCAGTTGTTTTTGGAGAGCAGAGAAGAAAGACACAGGCAAGGGTATGGCAAGGGTCCTAAATAGATAAAGTAGCTTTGGGAGGACAAGCATTTTAAAGGAAGCTATCCGACCCATAGTGGACAATTCATGCGTATGTAACTGTTGTAAAAGTGAGGGCAGGGAATCTAAAAAAGGTTTAAAGTTGTGTGCATACAGTTGTGACGTATGGGGTGTAAGGTGAATACCGAGAAAGGGGATAGAATGTGAGGACCAGATAAAGGGAAACCTTCCGGCTAGGGAACTCTGTAGTGTGGGCGGTATATTAAGGCTCAGTATTTGTGATTTGTTGGCATTTAGTTTATAGTAAGACACCCTACTGAACTCATTCAGGAGGGTGTACGATTCTGGCAAGGAAGTGGCAGGGTCTGTAAGCATAAGCATAACATCATCTGCAAAAAGGCTTATCTTATGTTCCAACCCGGCCACTGACAAACCTTTGATGCAGGGGTGAGAGCGAAACCGTTCTGCCAGGGGCTCCATGAGAAGGGCAAATATGATGGGGGACAAGGGGCAGCCCTGCCTAGTACCATTTGTGATCTGGATAGGTTTCGATTTCATACCTGAGTTGAGAACAATCGCGGACGGGTTGGAATACAGAGACAGGACTGCTGACCGTATCCATCCTCCAATCCCGAAGGCATCGAGGACTGCCCGTAGGTAGCCCCAGTGGACTCGGTCGAACGCCTTCTCCGCATCTAAAGAGAGAAGCAGAGAAGGCGTCCGAGCAGCCCCAACTCTGGAGATCAAGCCGACAAGCCGTCTCGTCCCGTCCGGAGCTTGGCGGCCCGGGACAAAGCCAACCTGATCCGAGTGAACCAGAATAGGTAGAATTTTTTGGATCCTAAGGGCCAGCAGTTTAGCAAATACCTTAACGTCAGTATTTAAAAGCGAGATTGGCCTATAGTTGGCCGTAACCACAGGGTCCTTGCCTGGCTTAGGAAGGGTCACTATCACAGCCCTCAACATTTCCGGAGGGAGCGTAGATGAGGAGGAAGCAAGTTCAAAAACAGGTTGCAAGTGTGGAGTAATAATATCAACCAAAGCTTTATAATACTCATTGGGGAGACCATCTTCCCCTGGGGATTTATGGTTGGGGAGCCCGCGGATGGCTGAGCTAATTTCAAGGGAAGTAAAGGGTTGAGAAATAGACTGGAGTTGTTCGGTCGTGAGAGCGGGGAGCTTAACCTTGTTAAGAAAATCCGCAATCAGTTCAGGACAAGGCTGAGGAGTGGCAGGGTCCGATCGCAGGTCATAAAGCGATTGATAATAATCCGCAAATGCGTTGGCTATATCTTTTGGATTAGCCACAGAGACTTTAGTGTTGGGATGTATCACCGAAGCAATTTTACGTTTAGCTTGTAGCGTTTTGACCCGCCTGGCTAGCCACGCCCCAGCCCTATCCCGGAGACCATAGAATTTGGCCTTGGTGTATTTCAGGTGATTCTCATATTTATAGAGAAGTAGGGATCTTAATTTTTGCCTGTCAGTTACCAATTCCTGGGTAAGAGTAGGACTCGGGTTCGATTTATTGGTCGCCTCTTTGGTTTCTATAGTAGCCAAAAGTTCCTCAACTTGCTTCCTCCTGCGGTTCTTAAGACCTGAAGCAAGTTGGAGTAAAATACCCCTCATATACACTTTATACGTGAGCCACAGGGTGAAACGTGAAACATCATCCTTATCATTGAATTCAAAGAAATCATGGTGAGCCTGCACGATCTTTTGGTATGAAATCTTGTCCTCCAACAAGGAGGTATTCATCCTCCAAATAGGGGGGGGGGAATTGCCAAGCTTATCATCAAATTCCAGTGTTATCGGAGCGTGGTCGGACCAAGATATCGTACCAATTTCAGCGCGCAAAACATTTTGCAGAGACCTTTTGTCGGTCAAAAAATAGTCTATCCGGGAGTAGGATGAATGGACAGCAGACAGAAAGGTGAAATCCCTCTCGTTCCCATGGAAGCACCTCCATACGTCGTATAGATCATGTTTCTGCAGCAGGGAGGAGAGAGAGCAGGACGGCCTTCTAGCTTGGGTAGTAGAGTCCATAGACGGTTGTACAACAGTATTGAAGTCCCCTCCAATGAGAAGTGTGCCTTGCACAATACCTTCCAGTGATGTAAAGAGGTGGGTGAGAAATGTCCTCTGCCTGGTATTGGGAGCATAGAGATTCACCAGTGTGAAAAGGGAACCGTTGAGTTCACAGATAAGAACAATATACCTCCCCAATGGGTCCTCAATGGTGCGTATATGCAGAAAAGAGACAGAGGCGTTAATGGCGATAAAAACCCCACAGGACTTCTTGGGAGCATTAGCCATATACAGGTGAGGGAAGTTGGAGAAGGACAACTTCGGGCACTTTTCCTTGGCAAAGTGGGATTCCTGCACAAACAGAACATCTGCGCGGAGAGACTTTGCTTCTCTCAATAACGAGGCCCTTTTAGCAGGACAGTTCAGGCCTTTAGTGTTTAGTGACATGAACTTCAATGGCATGGCAGCATGGGGGGATTACTTGGTAGAGTGGCAATGAGACATAACAAGAGAAGATGCAATGCAACTGCTTGCCAGTAGAAGATCCTGTACTTGGATGGATTAAAGGACAGGAAGAAGAAACATCCAAGGGAGTAGCCGTCATGATGGTATTGGAGCAGTATTGCACGGTTGAAGCAGAGCAGGAAAGGGATGACAAGCATAACAAGCCACTGTGGGTGCTGGACCAAAAAGAAGAGAGCAAAGGAGGGGGCAGGCAGGGAGAAAAAAAGTAAACAAAAACAATACACAAGTACATATAAAAAAAGCCTGAGCATGCAGGCGCAATGGGCGGCCGTGGCCGCTAAAGTACAGCGGGGGGGATGATGAAGAGGCATCACTGAGGATCGAGCGTCCAGTCAAAACATTGGACTGGCGGGCATCCGAGGAAAAAAGGGAAAAAAAGAACTGGAGAAAAAGGATATAGTAGAGGGTTCCCCGGCTCATCCATCCTGTGGTAGCTGAAGGAAACGGGGAGCAGAGCATTCAGGTTTCCATTCCAGATCCGGCTTGGCTCGGGCGCTCGGGGGGAGACCTCCCGGGAGGCACAGAATCCTCCGGCAGTAGATGCCACTGTTTAAACAGCTGGATGCCCTTATCCACACTATGAACAGGATACATTTTACCATTCCATGTGACTAGCAATTTGGTGGGGAAGCCCCATTTGTAGATAACGCTGTTGTTACGAAGAATTTTCGTGAGCGGGGACAACTTCTTTCTATTGAGAGCCGTTTGCTGGGATATATCGGTGTAGAGGGTGATACCCGCAAATTCATCCGGCACCACCGGGTCGTGCTTGGCTGCCGCCATGACCCTCTCCTTAACGTGATAATAGTGAATACGGGCCAAGGTATCCCTAGGTGCAGTGTCAGGCAGGAAGTTAGGCTTAGGGATGCGGTGGGCCCTATCCACACATAGCTCAATATCACTGAGAGATGGTATAAGGGATTTCATAAGGCGCTGAACAAATTTGGTCAAGTCTTTATGTGGCACCGATTCAGGAATGCCCCGGAATTTAATGTTATTGCGCCTAGAGCGGTCCTCTAGATCCGCAAGCTTGTACTGGAGGCGCTGCATCTCGCTTTCTTGGTCGGCATAGGCATCAACAAGGTCATTGTGAGCAGTGTACAGATCCGCCATTTTGGTCTCTAGATGCTGTATCCTGTCATCATGTATTTGCACAGTATCATGAAGTGGAGAGAACATGGTGGCCAGCTCACTAAACAATGTGCTTTTCATGGATAGGAGCATTTTCTTCATAGTGGCCTCAGAAAGAGCCTGGTCTGTGGCTGGAAAGGCCTCTATTGGTATACCTGGCATAGTGTTAAGTAGGGCTTGATAGGCTGCATTATAAGCTCCAGGGGGGGCTTCCCCCTCATGCCTGCGGTATTTCGTCTTGGTGGGGCTGCTTGTTGTAGGTGACAAGGGGGGGGAAGTCTCATCCAGGGCAGTCTGGGGGGGTCCCAAGACTCTAGCAGACAAGGCAGTGTCGGGTGGGTTACCTCCTGAGGAGCGCGGGAGGCCGATCCCGGGGCCGGCGCCATCTTGCCGTCCCCTGTGAGGAGCCGCCGGAAAGAAATCAGTGAGCCGCTGCGGCGGCTTGTTGTTCTTCCGCCGCTTTGACATGGCCGGGAACGATCGGCGGGATTCCCTGGAGGCTGCGGGTGAGTCGTGGAGGGAGAAGCTCGCTTCACTCCGTTGCTGAGAGCCGCTACGAGGAGGGAAGGCAGGGAGCTCTCGCACTAAGCGGCCATTAACATCGCCGGCCGGACACGCCCCTATCCTTAGACTCAATTTTAACTGTAGTCGTCCATGTACTCAGCCACGCCCCAACTGGCACAAAGACGTTACGACACCACACATACTTCCATTTTTTCCCCCCAGGGGACCTAGCTCCTGGGAGGACCACCACTAACCAAATGAAAGCACCATACCTTAGATGGGCTCCACAATTCTTTTAACAATTTACTTGCCCAGTCAAAGGCCAAAGATCCCTTGACCCGCCGCTGCTGTGACAAAGTGTGTAAAAAGTTCATCATTGAAACAAACAAATCAAGCAAATGTTTTTTATCTTTTTAATAAATAATTAATAAATTAATTAATTATATTTTTATATATAGATATTTTTTTATTTAGTAATTACTTTATTCAATTTCTCTCATTTTTTTTTTTTTTAAACTGCATCCACGTTCCTTACACCAAACAAAAGCAAAACATGACCACCACCCACATACTTTAATAATCACTAACCCAAGGACAGGAGGGAAGTCAACTCTTCTCCAGAAATTCTTCAGATTGACTGGATGGACCTGTCTGGACCCTGCTCATACAGCCTCTGCCTCCAATCAGGTAAGGCCTACTCCCCTTCACACTACACTGACCTAGCTGACCCTTCCTTGACCCTGTTCCCCTATTCCTCCCCTAGTCATGCCACCCTTTCCTCTATTCTCTCCTACAGGCCTCACTGTCATAGCTGTTTTTGCATCAAATGCTGCAAGAGAGAAAGGGGGCAGGCCAAGTTTCTCTAGCTTAGTTGTGTTTTTTTTTTTTTTTTTAATAAACAGTTTAAACATTTATCCACATAGATGAGCTTTAATAAAGTGATTAATATTATCAGTATAATGTGGAAAAAAAATAAAATACCTATTATTAATTATAATTATAATTTATTATATAAGTAATGCACTCTGTAAAGTGCTTTGAAATATGTTGGCACCATAAAAATATGGGAAGCAATAATAACAAAAAGTTCCCTATCCTTAGAACAGCTTCCATGGAAAATGCATGTTGCTGATAAAGGAGATGTGATGTCACACATGTGTCCTCATTTGGGTCATTACCATACATAATAAAGTCTAAATATTTCAAGCAATCAAATGTAGTCTTTCCTACTATTGTTCTCTGTTGCTAGACAAAGCAAACAGAGGATTCCATTAATGTGCATGTAAGTTTTGTTAGTATGAGCAATAGCACAATGGAACTCTAGGCTATAATTTAGAAGACCAAATACCTCTCTTCATGTTTCAAAGACTTTGGAGAATGTATGAACAATACTCCCTGGAAGGCTTTCTCTCTAAACTCCATCCCAAGTGGCTGCCTTGCCAGATGGAGTTTGTGAAGATTATTAGGATACAATTTTAAGATAAACAACAAACCTGGATGAACTCATGTTGTTCCAGATGTACTATCTGCTAATCTTTATTTAGGGGAAATTTATTAAGGTTTTACAATCTTCTCTACAAGCAGCTCCCACTTCATTTTAATGTGCAGATAATTTGTTGGCTCGGCTTTTCATTTGGGATTGCATTTTTACTCATTACTTCAGAGATTTTTCATAACCAAGTATTCTATGAAAAATATAGGTATGACTTATGATGGTATAGTTTTAGTAAGAGAAGCAAAATACAAAACAAAAAAAAACAAACAAACAAACAAAGACCAAAAAACACGTATTTCTAAAAGGGAAGTTTTACTATATTAAATATCTTCTCTCTGTTCAGTTAATTATTCTTGTATTTAAAAACAGCAACATAAAACCTTAACGCGGAGGTGCATGCGCGGAGGACTCCAAGATGGGCGCTTAGCCTTGGATCTCCGCACCGCTCCAGTCTTCTGATCTCCGCCACAGCTTTCAGAGCACTCATTTCTGTCCCGCTCCACCAGAAATAAACCTGGAAACCCCCAAGGAATAATCTGATATCCGGTGGCTCTGCTAGGAGGAACCTATCCAGTTAGCTGAAGCACATCCCGTGGCAGGTCGGTGTATCCAAAATGGCTGCCACATACCACACGAGGCACAGGATGTGATACAGAGGAATTCATAGCTGACCAAGACGCCTCAAGCCTTGCAATACCTACTATAGTATATGTCACAGTGAGTAATCAGCCCCATGCTGCTCCGTTCCCAGCATCTACTGAATCACTGATTGGGAGGACATGTGAAGACTATATCATGACACCCATGAGTTACTTTCTGGCTACCCCAGATGCATGTGAGAAGGGGGCCCACAATCCTCATATCACCCCTACTGATTTCCCTTCCATGATAGCCACTTTTTCCACAATGCTGTCCAGGGGTCTGGCCCAAACAGCTGCACAGATCACCTACCTCCATCCATGATGAACTGCAGCATTAGGAATCATGGATGGAAGTCATGGAAAAGAAGGCTAATCAATCTGTAGCCAGAATTAACCAAAACACGTCCAGAATACAGGATATCCAGGGTCAGTTGGAAACTGCATTGTCCAAAATAGATGACCTTGAAAACCATTTAAGACGACACAACTGCAGAGTCAGAGGACTCCCTGAATCAGTGAAAGAAGTTAACCATGCAATTCGTTCCTTCATCAAGGACTTAATCCCAGACATCCCAGAACACTGTTTGGAATTGCATAGAGTGCACAAAGCCTTGCAACCAATGAGATCTGATGGTCTAACAAGAGACATAATAGTTAAACCCCAATTTTACTCTGTCAAGAAAGAGGTGATGAAATTGTCCAGGAATTCAGGTGGGCTCACTATTCAGGGACATCGGGTCCAGGTCTTTGCGGACCTCTCCCCCTTTACTTTACAAAAACATCGCTCTCTGAAACCCCTCCTTCAAGTTCTTGCTCAATAGGACATAACATACAGATGGTCCTTTCCATTTTGCTTAAACTTCCCGTATCGGAACAAGGCCCACAGCTTCTCATGATTTGCTGAAAGTGAACGGTTGCTCCTACACATGTGGCTGATTACCCAAGAGATCCCTCCTCCTTCCACCACCAGGGGTCCCTCATCTGCCAAAGACCTTCTCCTCCTGGTCCACTTACTCCGGTTTGGCAGAAACAACAACGGAAAAGGTCAAGGGACTCTCAATCTCCCAGAGGAAGTAATTTGGATTAAGGACAAGTGGATCCTGTTTTGCACTTTCTGGAACTGATCTTTGAGATGGCTTTCCTCCCCCCACAATTTCTGCTAGCTTTTAGCATGAGTTTGTCTCTTTGTTTCCTGGGGAACTCCTCCAAGAGGGGTGGGAAGAGAGGCCTGGAATTTCTATTCCCCAATGTTTGACGAGTTCAAAACCTAGTCTGTCTTAAAGTTTTCAAGGCTTTTTGTATACCTTCCCTTAGTTATACTTGGGCATATTTGTTGTTAAGGTACAGCTGGGATGTCATCCAGTGTGGCTCCTAGGGTTCTCCCCTTTGGTGGGGCAAACTCTGAGACCAACTATACTCACTGGATACATTACTCTATGGAATATTATGATTGATCCTTTGCAGTTGCCCCTTGATGCTTCAGGTGGGTAACAAAGAATCCTTTGCTTGACAGGGGTTAGGGAGCAACCTGGCAACAATTGTTTAGGCCCTATTCCTTCCATGTTTTAAGGAACAGTGCTCTGTTTATTTGAAGTTATCTATTATATCTCTAGGCGGATGAACCAAAGTGGATACAATGTGTGCTCCATTTGCCGCTGATGCGTGTATGTTTTACTCTCAGTGGCAGAGTGATGTTCCCCACTTTTCGGGGATATGACCATTCTCAGTTTTTTGGTGGGAAGTGGCTGAACCCTTCCTCACCTAGGTGGGTTACTGGGTTTTTGGTTGCTACCTCTTTTCTTTTTCTTTCTCTAACCTCTCTCTTTCCTATGGTCTGCCTGGAACCCCTCCCACATCGATTCGCAGGATTGAGACATTGGAAAGGCTGTGGATTCACTGCTCGGCAGGGCTACCTGTCTTCACTGGGAGAGTTTTTTTTCCATTTTGAGTTGTCCAAACCTCTGATCCATGGCTAATTGTAAACCTTCCAATATGATCATGCAGATTATATCCCACAATGTACAGGGTCTTAATTACCCAGTAAAATGGAGGAAATTGTTTCAATTATATCAATTATATTCAGGTGGGCTCACTATTCAGAGACATCGGGTCCAGGTCTTTGCGGACCTCTCCCCCTTTACTTTACAAAAACATCGCTCTCTGAAACCCCTCCTTCAAGTTCTTGCTCAATAGGACATAACATACAGATGGTCCTTTCCATTTTGCTTAAACTTCCCGTATCGGAACAAGGCCCACAGCTTCTCATGATTTGCTGAAAGTGAACGGTTGCTCCTACACATGTGGCTGATTACCCAAGAGATCCCTCCTCCTTCCACCACCAGGGGTCCCTCATCTGCCAAAGACCTTCTCCTCCTGGTCCACTTACTCCGGTTTGGCAGAAACAACAACGGAAAAGGTCAAGGGACTCTCAATCTCCCAGAGGAAGTAATTTGGATTAAGGACAAGTGGATCCTGTTTTGCACTTTCTGGAACTGATCTTTGAGATGGCTTTCCTCCCCTCACAATTTCTGCTAGCTTTTAGCATGAGTTTGTCTCTTTGTTTCCTGGGGAACTCCTCCAAGAGGGGTGGGAAGAGAGGCCTGGAATTTCTATTCCCCAATGTTTGACGAGTTCAAAACCTAGTCTGTCTTAAAGTTTTCAAGGCTTTTTGTATACCTTCCCTTAGTTATACTTGGGCATATTTGTTGTTAAGGTACAGCTGGGATGTCATCCAGTGTGGCTCCTAGGGTTCTCCCCTTTGGTGGGGCAAACTCTGAGACCAACTATACTCACTGGATACATTACTCTATGGAATATTATGATTGATCCTTTGCAGTTGCCCCTTGATGCTTCAGGTGGGTAACAAAGAATCCTTTGCTTGACAGGGGTTAGGGAGCAACTTGGCAACAATTGTTTAGGCCCTATTCCTTCCATGTTTTAAGGAACAGTGCTCTGTTTATTTGAAGTTATCTATTATATCTCTAGGCGGATGAACCAAAGTGGATACAATGTGTGCTCCATTTGCCGCTGATGCGTGTATGTTTTACTCTCAGTGGCAGAATGATGTTCCCCACTTTTCGGGGATATGACCATTCTCAGTTTTTTGGTGGGAAGTGGCTGAACCCTTCCTCACCTAGGTGGGTTACTGGGTTTTTGGTTGCTACCTCTTTTCTTTTTCTTTCTCTAACCTCTCTCTTTCCTATGGTCTGCCTGGAACCCCTCCCACATCGATTCGCAGGATTGAGACATTGGAAAGGGCTCGGCAGGGCTACCTGTCTTCACTGGGAGAGTTTTTTTTCCATTTTGAGTTGTCCAAACCTCTGATCCATGGCTAATTGTAAACCTTCCAATATGATCATGCAGATTATATCCCACAATGTACAGGGTCTTAATTACCCAGTAAAATGGAGGAAATTGTTTCAATTATATCATACCCTAAAGACAGATGTTATTCTCCTACAGGAAACTAATTTCCCAATCTCTTACAACCCCCCCCCCCCTTCCTTGACCAGAGCTTCCCCCAATTTTACCTCGCTAATGCCGTACAAGACACGTGGAGTAGCAGTTCTATTTTCCAAGCGTTTCAATTTCTCCCCTTCCAAAACACTCAGGGCCCCGGAAGGTCATTAACTGTTGGTGGTGGGTACCATCGATGGAAAGACAAACACTGAAGCCTATTTACAGGGCACCATAATTTTTAGAGGCAACTCCAATATAGGATTTGATCTCTCATTGGCTAAATCAAGTAAAGGGATACCTAAATCAAAATGCCCCCCCCCCCCCCCAGACAAAGTCTAAAAATAGCAAAGATTCTTCACTCCCTTGGCATGATAGATATCGGGAGGGAATTAAACCCCCATGTCAGGGACTACACGCATTTCTCTGCCCCACATCACACATACGCCAGGATAGACCGTATTTTCATTAGATCTTCCTCTATTCCCCTAGCCATAACATCCAAAATTTAAGACACACTCCTATCAGACCACTCCATGCTGACACATTCCCTCCAATGCTCTTTACGGGATGAAGGCCCATTCAAATGACATCTCAATGAGGCCCTCCTGAGTGACCCTATACAATGTAAAATCCTAGAAAAAAGTCCTAAATGAAGTTTTTTACAGACAATGACAATACCAGTGTTTCGCCAACAACACTTTGGGCAGCCCACAAAGCAGTGCCGAGAGGGGAATTCATTCAAATTTCTTCCCAACTGAAACATGAATGTATAGCTGAAATCCAGAAACTGAATGAGGAATTCCTTGATCTGAGCAAATGTCACAAAGGTAACCCTACCAATACTACCCTTTCTCAGCTAGACTCTGCCTAGGTAAAATTAAATCTAGCTCTGACTACAGAGTGCATTTGTGAGGCCAGGCAATGACTTGCAGTCTCCACTCAAATTCATCCTAAAGGTGTTCTATCAGGTTGAGGTCAGGACTCTTTGTAGGCCAGTCAAGTTCCTCCACCCCAAACTTGCTCATCCAGGTCTTTATGGACCTTGCTTTGCGTACTGGACCAAATCATTTGGTGGAGGGGGGATTATGATTTAGTTCCTTTTGTTCCAGTGAAGGGAACTCTTAAGGCATCCGCATACCAAGACCAAACTGTAGCTCAGTTTCAGGGTCTTGGCAATCTTCTTATAGTCTGGGCCATCTTTATGTAGTGCAACAATTCTTTTTTCAGATCTTCAGAAAGTTCTTTGCCATGAGGTGCCATGCTGAACTTCCAGTGACCAGGATGAGAGAGTAGAAGCAATAACACCAAATTTAACACACCGGCTCCCCATTCACACCTGAGACCTTGTAACACTAACGAGTCACATGACACTGGGGAGGGAAAATGGCTAATTGGGCCCAATTTTGACATATTCCCTTAGGGGTGTACTCACATTTGTTGCCAGTGGTTTAGACATTAAAGGGTGTGTTTTGAGTTATTTTGAGGGGGACAGCAAATTTACACTGTTATACAAGCTGTACACTCACTACTTTACATTGTAGCAAAGTGTCAATTCTTCAGTATTGTCACATTAAAAGATATAATAAAATATTTACAAAAATGTGAGGGGTGTACTTACTTTTGTGAGATACTGTGTGTGTGTGTATATATATATATATATATATATATATATAATATATATAATTTCATTGTAAAATAATTCCATTTGTATAAGACACAGTCATACGTCCAATATTTTTTAAATTTTAAACTACTTTCTTGGTTTGTTACATTATATTTATTATAGGTTGTAATTCAAAATGCTACACTTAGGATGACTATAATTTTGCACATTATATTTCAGGAGGACTTGAAACTATTTATTGTAGCAGCTGGGTTTTTTCCACAAATGTTTGATTGGTTTAAGTGTTTAGAAGTGCAGACAGTTGTATGTTATTATGGTTTGTTACATTGCTAAAGATAACAGGTACAGCCTCTCCATCTCTACGTTCGACTTACATTGCTCTGTAAGAGGTCTAAGTTTTTCAAGTAACATAAACCATTTCAAATTAGCCTTTATCATTCATAGCAGCAACATTACTTTTTCTTGTTGGCTAGTGAGGTAGTCCATGAAAGTCATGGGCCAATAGAAATATATAGGAGGCAGAAGAGAGAAGGTAATTTTTTACCCTACATGATACGTCAATACATAGTATAATTTACATAGGAGATTATTTCATATTGTTCAACAATATGTCCCAAAAAAGGGTATAACCACATAATATGTCCCTGCATGGCATGCAAATGCCATTTTTTTCCCATCAGAACGATCTGATATTCCGTCATAATGAAGGGGATGGGGCTGTGCAAATTAAAAGGAAATTGGAGCAAAACGAAGCCAAGAACACAGAGACTTGACCTCGAACTAGCAGGAGGAAAGTTTAAATTGAATCTTAAAAGTATTTTTTAAAAATAGACTAAGGGTCCTTTCACACGGGCGATCCGATTCGATCTGCCTGTCAGTTTTTCAGGTGGACTGGATCGGATGCTCCATGCATCCCTATGGGGCAGCGGATGTCAGCAGAGACATCTCCGCTAACACTCGCTGCTATCCGATTCCGATCCTGTCCTTGAAATCCGGACGGATGGAAACCCTAAATCTGATCTCCCCATAGAGGACAGTGAGGATCTGACAGCTCTGTCTCCACACACAGAACTGATACAGAGCTGTCATCTGCCTGCTCAGCAGGGATCGGCGGATAGATCCCCCGAGAACGGACCTGATTAGACGGTGACGGTACACCGTGTAAAAGGACCCTTACAACAGAGGTAGCAAGTCAGTGCGTGAATTCAAACATGCTCGGGACAAGCATAGATCTATACTTAGACAAAAATTTAAAAACAATAAAAAAAATATATATATATATATATATATATATATATATATATAAATAAAAAAATGGGGCAGACCAAATGGACCAACTTGTCTCTTCCTGCCATCACTTCTCTCTCCTGGTGCTATTTGCAGGCACTGCTAAGTTCCTGCACTTAACACCGCAACACTGAGTCACTTTAAGAAACGTTTGCTGTACTTTGTAGTAAATCAGAGGAGGGCATTTTAGTTCCTCACTATAACCGGTATTTAAACAAAAAGTAATAGCTGTGAGGGATAAACTGATGGTAGAAATAAAACAATCAGTTTTTAGCTGCTCATAAAGCTCTGCAAAACCAGAAACATATATTGTCACTATATATTTGGGTAATAATACTGGATCTTTATTCTTGATTGACTTATTATCATTATTATTATTATTATTATTATTATTATTATTATAACCATACAGGATTTATATAGCGCCAACAGTTTGTGTAGCGCTTTACAATGTGAGGGAAGACAATACAGTTACAGTACAATTCAATACAGGAGGAATTAGAGGGCCCTACTTGTTAGAGCTTACAATCTAGAAGGGAGGGTCAAGTGAAACAGAAGGCAAAAACTGTGGGGGATGGACTGATGGAGAAAATGTAAGTATAGTTGTTAGGTGTGGCTAGGATAGGCTTCTCTGAAGAGGAGGGTTTCCAGGGATTGTCTAAAAGCTAATAGAGTAGGAGATAATCGGACCGATTGGGGTAGGGAGTTCCATAGGATTAAAGAGGCTCTGGAAAAGTCCTGGAGGTGAGCATGGGAGGAGGTGACGAGGGAGCTAGAGAACAGAAGGTTTTGAGAGGAACGAAGAGAGTGATTAGGTTGGTATTTTGAGACTAGGCTAGTGATGTAGCTGGGGGCTGAACTGTGGATGGCTTCGTAAGATATTGTTAGTATTTTGAATTTAATTTGTTGGGTGATCGGAAGCCAGTGGAGGGATTGGCAGAGAGGAGTAGCGGACACTGAGCGATTGGTAAGGTGGATGAGTCTGGCAGCAGCGTTCATGATGGATTGAAGGGGGGATAGCCTGTGTTCATTTTGAATGACTTGATGGTCATCCTAATATGGTTCTTGGTTGACCATGCACTTTTCTAGTCAGAAGGTTTCAAATAGCAGCGGTTACATAATTATTAGTGTCAGTATTGTGTTTTAGGTACTTATAGTTTTGTTGGGGTTTTATGTTTATGGCATTTATATGCTTAGTTTATTTTAAAGTTTTTTGTGGTATAAGCAAGGTAACATAAAAATCTCTGTAATGTATTAATGTGCTTTGCTTTATTAAAAATGCTACAATTTAAGATATGCAAAGTATTGCAAAATGTACGCATACAATATACACGTGCACCAGCTATCTATCCTTCCTAGGTAATGTGCATGGACAATGTATGTGATTACACTAAACAGCTACTTGTTTTTTTTTTCCTGGTGATGGAGTCTTCTTTCTGACTGCTCCTTGCTTCTCAGAGTCCTTCAGAAATCCCAGTTCATTTGAGTCCTCCCCCTACCTCCTGTAGCAATACTTCCTGTCCTGAGCTCATGAGCCAGTTCAACTGGTTCATTAGCTTATGGATAGGATAATCTTATATATATTCTATACATATTTATGCTATTAAAGCACTAAAATAGCCAGAGCAACACATTATATAGCTACAGTATATATTATAAGTGGTGTAATTGGCTCAAACAAATTATTAATTTTACAATTTCCACAGCAATTTTGCAAGCAAGAAATCTGCTCCAGCTGTGGCTATTCTAGTTGGGGAGGGGGGCTTCTGAATGATTATTGCTTCACCTTCTAAAAGGTTTAGATTAATTCCTCTTTACTGGAATCACAAGGCTGGTAGTGTGTACTGGTATGATTTTATTGAAAATAAAGCTGATGAACTATAACTGCTACAGCCTTCATATTTTCTCTTTCTATTTCTATATAATTTCACTGTGTTATTATAAACATGTAGCAGGTACTATTCTTCCCTACCTCTGATTGTTTCCTGAATCATAAGTAACCATTCCACCATTGGTAGCATACAAACCTATGAAAGTGATCACTTTAAACCCTTTTTTCACTGATGTGATGTCAGAAAAGGAAAAACTTGATTGGCAGCAAATGACCTGGAATGTTTTTCCCAGAAAATCAAAAAGTGCCCAAAAATTTCAAAATATGCAAGCTCTCAAAAAACTGTCATTAAAATTTGATTCTACATACATTTTAAATGTTCCTAGCTTCAACCCCTTTCCCAGTTTCAATGGAGAAATGTAACTTTTCAATGTGGTTAAATGGCCAAGACTAAAAGTCAATTGATGTTACCATAAAATGAGACATAGCTAAGTCAATCATGAATTCTCAAAGCAAGGCAGAACATTAGGACTACTGGCCTGGGTGGCAGTGTCATGTAAATGTACCAGATGCTTACAGCCATACCCGAATTGTTGCTATTACTTATACTCTCATCTACTTACCAAAGTGGGTCAATAATAGACCCCGCACAATGATCAGCCTGCTGTGTTTCACTTGCCTAATATTTCCATAGATCTAACTAATGTTTTCATCATTGATGTGAGAGCAAAAAGCTTGCACAGTAAAAAAATGACATTTTTATACTCTATTTTATTTTCCAAATCTTCACAAGTCTGTCTATTGAATATATGATCTGGCTCTAATAGGACTATTCCTTCCCCAGCCGCTGGTGATATAGTCTAGTCTCAGCTCATAAATTGAAAATGTTATGTCCATAAATCAGAGTAGATCATTTCCAGGGACATCCTAAATTCCCGGTCAAATCTTACGGATTATTCTAAATATTTTATTTTAATGTCACATTTAGGTTATCCTTTCATTGAAGAGACTATATTGAGGTCTTAGTTAGTTATTCATCATCAGTGACCTTCTAAAGATACTAGAGAAACAATCTGTCTAGTAATGGACAGAGTGCTGTAGTAAAGCCAGATGTATTATTCAGGCTTCCTATAGTCTTTAAAGCCTCACACAGAGGTTGTAGAGAAGGCACCGTGCTGTCATCGCAAGTGTGACATATTTTTTCCCTTTGATGTGCCATGCAGGACCCTAATCAACTGTAATGTACCCTGCAACTGAGTGCGTCTTCAGAGAAATTGCTTTAAATAGTCTTTACATGTGATAGGTATGTATGTCACAATGATATATATCCAAATAGATATTATTAAAGCTTCTTTGCCTTGTTCAGGTGATATTATTTGAAAAAAATAAAAATAAATGGGCTTACTGTTCAAAATTATTTACAGTGTATTTCCACTTTTTCAGTCAGATTTGGGAAAACCGCATTATATGTTTCAAGTATTATACTCACAAAAGCAACAGAACAAAATCGCATCACCGATCTCAGTAAGTTCCATCCAATGTATCAAAACCTATAGATACAACAGTCACAGAAGTCCCCGTGGGCTGACGCGTTTCCAGGAATTTGTCTCGGGATAATGCACTAGGTTGGTGCGCCCTCTGTGTGTTTTGTATAGTTGCAGTGTTATTTTTGACTTCCCCAAGTCTTTGAGGGCAGAAAGACAGTGGTTACCCATTTTTAAAAGCTATGAAGATATAAGAATATCTATCTGGAGGGGCCATTTTCCTAAGCGCAGGAGGTATTGTGTGTGTGACTGTCTCAATATATGTTTATGTGCTTCCGTTCACATAGCACACATGTGTCAAACACAAGGTCTGTGGGCCAAATCTATCCTGCCAGGCCATTTTATGTGGTCCTCACACCTCACCTGTAGCTGTGGCACCCCCCCCCCTCCTTTCCACCACCACCTTGTCTCAGTACCCTCGTATCCACCACCACCTTGTCTCAGTACCCTCGTCTCTGCCACCACCTTGTCAAAGTAATCGGCTGCAGAGAGGAGAACAGAGCTCCTCCACCAGATCATGCGCCTCTCTGTACGGGTTGTTTCTGCCCCCTCTCCCCCTTCCCTGGTGTCAGCAGTCTGCTGCAGAGAGGACAGAACTCCTCTTACAGATTCTGCACCCCTCTGTTCAGCCACAGCACCTCTTCCTCTCCGCCTTCCCTGGTCTCAGAATTCAGCAGACTTTGCCAGCTGACTCCGGCTCTCCTCTAGTCTTTCTCCAGACCCTGCACTTTCTGCTCCCAGCTTCTTCCCACAACAGCAGCACAAGATAAGGGGGGTGTACTGTGTAAGGGAGAGTCGGGGACTATTGACTTCTGATAGTGGAGGGGGGGGGGGGCTTTTGACATCTGACAAGACAGGGTTTTCTGGACTTCTTCTTATAATTATGAGAATAATAATGTTCTATGCCAGTTGAAAAGGAGGGTCACACACTGCTGCTATCATTCACGAGAAACGTTATTGGAGACTGTTTAGACAGAAAACCATGGCAGAACCATGTTTTATCTGAGCAGTTCCCAATAAAGTTTCTTGTGCACATGCATCAAACACAAGGTCCTGGGGGAGAATGTGGCCCTCACACATCTCCTTTAGCTGTGGCAAGCCCCCCATTGTTGCCCTCACCTTGTCTCAGCAGTCAACAGCAGAGAGGAGGCCAGAACTCCTCTACCAGATCCTACACTTCACCATGTAGCCACGGAGAGGCTTTTATCTGCCCCCCTCCCCTTCTCAGCAGTTAGTAGCAGAGAGGAAAACAGAACTCCTCCTACAGATCCTGCGCCTCTCTGTACGGCTACAGTACTCCGACCCCTCCACTTCCCCTGGTCTCAGTATTCAGTAGACTCCAGACCTCCTACACACACCCCCTGATTAATACACTGCCCCCCCCCTTGCAGCTACTTAAGCTACTACTTAAGCCACTTTGTTATGCTTACACAAATGTCCCTGTTTGCTAATGACAAGTATCCCAGTGCCTGTGTTTTAGTAATAAAATGTCGCCATATTCCTGATTTCCGAGTGCCGCTCGGCGCTCTCATGACCAGACAGCTTTCTCCTCTTCTCCTCCTCCCCTCCCTGCTAACGTCAGGGGGGGACTCTCAGCCCCTCCTGCTCTAGCTGTAAGATCTGTAGCAGTGCTCAGAAATCAGGTATATACAGTGGGTACGGAAAGTATTCAGACCCCCTTAAATTTTTCACTCTTTGTTATATTGCAGCCATTTGCTAAAATCATTTAAGTTCATTCTTCTTCCTCATGAATGTACACATAGCACCCCATACTGACAGAAAAACACAGAATTGTTGACATTGTTGCAGATTTATTAAAAAAGAAAAACTGAAATATCACATGGTCCTAAGTATTCAGACCCTTTGCTGTGACACTCCTATATTTAACTCAGGTGCTTTCCATTTCTTCTGATCATCCTTGAGATGGTTCTACACCTTCATTTGAGTCCAGCTGTGTTTGATTATACTGATTGGACTTGATTAGGAAAGCCACACACCTGTCTATATAAGACCTTCCAGATCACAATGCATGTCAGAGCAAATGAGAATCATGAGGTCAAATGAACTGCCTGAAGAGCTCAGAGACAGAATTGTGGCAAGGCACAGATCTGGCCAAGGTTACAAAAAGATTTCTGCTGCACTTAAGGTTCCTAAGAGCACAGTGGCCTCCATAATCCTCAAATGGAAGACGTTTGGGACGACCAGAACCCTTCCTAGAGCTGGCCGTCCGGCCAAACTGAGCTATCGGGGGAGAAGAGCCTTAGTGAGAGAGGTAAAGAAGAACCCAAAGATCACTGTGGCTGAGCTCCAGAGATGCAGTCAGGAGATGGGAGAAAGTTGTAGAAAGTCAACCATCACTGTAGCCCTCCACCAGTCGGGGCTTTATGGCAGAGTGGCCCGACGGAAGCCTCTCCTCAGTGTAAGACACATGAAAGCCCGCATGGAGTTTGCTAAAAAACACCTGAAGGACTCCAAGATGGTGAGAAATAAGATTCTCTGGTCTGATGAGACCAAAATAGAACTTTTTGGCCTTAATTCTAAGCGGTATGTGTGGAGAAAACCAGGCACTGCTCATCACCTGTCCAATACAGTCCCAACAGTGAAGCATGGTGGTGGCAGCATCATGCTGTGGGGGTGTTTTTCAGCTGCAGGGACAGGACGACTGGTTGCAATCGAGGGAAAGATGAATGCGGCCAAGTACAGGGATATCCTGGACAAAAACCTTCTCCAGAGTGCTCTGGACCTCAGACTGGGCCGAAGGTTTACCTTCCAACAAGACAATGACCCTAAGCACACAGCTAAAATAACGAAGGAGTGGCTTCACAACAACTCCGTGACTGTTCTTGAATGGCCCAGCCAGAGCCCTGACTTAAACCCAATTGAGCATCTCTGGAGAGACCTAAAAATGGCTGTCCACCAACGTTTACCATCCAACCTGACAGAACTGGAGAGGATCTGCAAGGAGGAATGGCAGAGGATCCCCAAATCCAGGTGTGAAAGACTTGTTGCATCTTTCCCAAAAAGACTCCTGGCTGTATTAGATCAAAAGGGGGCTTCTACTATATACTGAGCAAAGGGTCTGAATACTTAGGACCATGTGATATTTCAGTTTTTCTTTTTTAATAAATCTGCAACAATGTCAACAATTCTGTGTTTTTCTGTCAGTATGGGGTGCTATGTGTACATTCATGAGGAAGAAGAATGAACTTAAATGATTTTAGCAAATGGCTGCAATATAACAAAGAGTGAAAAATTTAAGGGGGTCTGAATACTTTTGTACCCACTGTAGATGCATTTTATTAATAAAGCACAGGCACTCGGACACTTGTCATTAGCAAACAGGGACATTGGTGTAAACATAACAAAGTGGCTTAACAAACATTTTAAAATGCCTGCGGGCTGGGTGCGCATGAATTCATCCTGTGCACTGATGATGAGCCTGGACATTTAGCAGCAGTGGGCCGGGTGCGGCCCATGGGCTGTAGCTTGCCAACCCCTGAAATAGGTAGTTAAAGAACAGATGACAGCATTAGCCTATAACAACTAAGAATCTGGACCACACTTCAAGGAGACCTAGGACATGTAAGTGGGTCCACTAGGTCAATAAGGAGGCAAATATAATGGAAGTGCGCTACTCCCTTTTACATCAAATAATCATATTTTACAAAACGGATTGCCCAAAAACAATCAATGAATATCCTGTGTCAATTACACATAAGTGAAATGAATAGATCCAACATCAACAATCAAACAAATTATTTACAAAGTGCCAGTGCTTGAAATAAGGGGCAATCCGTGATTTCATGAATAAAATTATATATATATATATATATATATATATATATATATATATATATAAACCGAAAAAATAAATAAATAAAAACGTGCTCTGCCACTCATCAGAGGGGATCATGTTTGGGAGACATTCCAGTGGATCGGGACCATCCATTGCTACAGATCAATAGTTGAATATAACCAAACATAAGAGATTTCCTGCAGCTTGCATTTTGTCATGATCTGCTGGTGCTGGACAAGTTCCTTTTTAAAGATGATCTAAACCTGGATCCAGTTGCCCCTTATGGTACACTAATACTTACCTGGAAACATCTACACTATGACAACTGAATGGAATGTTTACAATGTGATTACATGTCTGTGGGTCTATTATCTGCGATTCCAATTTTATAAATTTTTTACAAAAGCGTCTGCAGGCTCTTTCCACCAAGATGAGACACCTCCATCTTTAACCCAATACATCATAGGGAAGCAATATCCATAACTCCTGTATTTTACAGTGAAACATGTTGAGAAAGATCATAATTGATCTGTATTAATTGTTTGATGTAAATGCAGAGATTAAATATACTGTATTTTCTGGCGTATAAGACTACTTTTGAACCTCAAAAAAATCCCCCAAAAATGGGGGGTCGTCTTATACGCCGAGTATAATATCTCCAAGGTAACTTAAGTATAAGTATTACCGGTAGATGAAGATTTGGGGGGTCGTCTTATACACGCAGTCGTCTTATACGCCGGAAAATACGGTACATGGATATGTATTATTTTTAATATGTCTTAATAAATTTTGAACATTTTAAACAAAATTGGTTGTGTCATATGCACCTTAAAAGCCCTATGACATTTTCCTGCTAGTTCTTTTCAATTAAGTAACTCAGGGTGTGGTGCATTATATTTCATTTTTTTCCTTTTTGGTACATCCATCCTTAGCTGTTTTTCTAAAATCAAATAAATAGTTTACAAAGTGCCAGTGCTTGAAATAAGGGGCAATCCCTGATTTCATAAGAAAATTATATATATATATATATATACTGAAAAATCTATACTCAAATAAAAAGTCTATTGTGAGTAAAAAAACTGCAAAAAATAAAATGAATAAATTGCATTTTCTGTTAAACAATGCCAGTGCTTAAAAGGTGATAGTTCAGAGCTATTCCACTTCAGTCTACTCTGTGTGAATAGTGCCCCTGCCCCAATGGGTCCAGACTCACCAAATGTAGTTGACCTCTTGTGCCAAAAGAAGATCGAAAGAAAGCTGTCCACAGCTCTGCTGTGCATGGCGGTGTCCTTAATGCTGTCTCCTTTTACATAGACCAGGTTTGGAGCTTTCATGCATACAAAGCAGAGAGGGATATCATTGTGCAAAAAGTCTTTAATAAAAGCTGATTAAAACATTTAAAAAAAAACACTCACATTTTTATGTGCCTTCCCACCACCCAGGAATCATCTGCCAAAAATTATAAAAAGCCGCCGGCTGCTGCTCTCAATGCAGGAGCCGATACTCTCTGTGCACAAACTCGGAGACCCGAGAGGATCGCTCACCTCTACTTGTACTGGTTTTGTCTAACAATCAAACATCATAAGGAGGCGCAGCACAGAGTAGAGGAAGTGGCTGAGTCGACTATTGCAGTGGAAGTATTGAATATGTAAGGCCTTCCCAAGAAGTGGAAGACTCCGAATGTGCTCCAAGAATGCTTGACATCTAGAGATAAAACGTTTGGTGTGAAGATGGAGCAGAATAAATCCATAACTAGATTTTCCTAGAATAACTCCGGTTGAATCTGTTTATAATGTCCATTTTTTTTGAGTACAGCCCTTTGAGTTACTAGTAGGAAGATATGGATCCAGTTGGAATCTCATGTAGGTCTCTCCAGTTGGAGAACTGTAATTTAATTGTCAGGACCATGAAGGATTGTTATTCTTTACCCCAAAAATGGGTAAATAGTCCCCTCTCTATTCCCGACCCCTGCTGCTAAACTAATGCTAAACTTACTTAATTGCTGGGAGCCATGTGGGGGGGGGGTGTTGCGGTACCCTGCATGGAGCCCCATGATTTCTGACGGTGGCCCTGCATACAGGCATTGGCTGCAAAGAGGCTGCAAGGATTCAACAGTACTGAAATGCAAAAAAGGATGAAAAAAAGTTAAAAAAGCAAGACTCGGAGCTTAAAAAAAAAAATTAGCGTAGGGCAGACATGACCAGGTGAGGAGGGGAGACAGGTCAGGAAAGAGTTAAATTAAGAAAAGGTATAGTTGAGTAAAATGGGGGACTATTTGATTGGAGGAGGTGATGTCTGGTGGGGTTTGGGGCAGTTTAGAAGGGGTGGTTCCTATATTGGCATTCAGAGGGAGATCAATGGACGCAGAGGAAGGAGCTTTTCACCCAAAAATGACACTGGGAGGGAAGAGGTTAACTTTATTGGAGAGGGAGGGGCTAGGTGTGTCCCTAGGGGTGTGCTTCTAACTGTGATTGGATGTGGCTGTGTATGTAACAGCAGAGATCAACGGTCCTACATAGCAGGACCGTATGATCTGTGCTGTTACACAGGGGAGAATGACAGGCTGCTTTGTTTACATTAGCCGCCTGCCTTTCTCCCGGTGTAACCGACGATCGCGAGTGACCGGCGGACATCAGGTCTGCTGGTCACTCGCGCGGGGGGGGGGGGTCCGTGAGCGCGCGCTCGCTCCCTAGAGCCTCACAGGCTAGTGACGTACCCATACGTCACTTTGCCTGTGAGGGGCCGCCGTATATAGTCGTACGGCAGTTGGCAAGTGGTTAACTGGAATTTAAAATGGTTGCACTGCGGGGAGTGTGTTGTCTCTGAGCCGGTGTGTTGCGGCTGGAGGCCTATAAGGATAAAGGTCCCACAGTGCATGATTGGAACATTTTGGGGGTGCCTCAAAGACCAACAGGCTTAGCAACTGATCTGTTTCTGTTTTAAGGAATTTTTTCTCTTTTATGTTAATTAAAGTTAAAATTGTTAATAAAAAGGCTGCTATGGCCAATTTTTTACTCCACTGGTTGTGTGGTCTCATTTATTGAGTTAAAAATGTGAGGTGTTTTTGGGGTGGGGTAGAGTTTGGCCTTTCAGCCAGGGTATAAGGTTGGGGACATCTATTCTACACTGGTCATGCATTTTATTTAAAAAGAATGGCAATTATTTATGATACACAGCGAATGTAATATTGTTCAGGTGTAAATCTACTTTAACCTAAACTGTTGCCAATTTTTTTTACCTCTAGCATTCCATTTATGTCCTAATTCCTCTTCAAACATGGCTGTAATTTTGTCGGCAGCAGTTGCCACAAGCTCCATACCTCAATTGCATCAGTTTTCAGTCACCGTGGTGTGTTTATGTGTGTGAAAATTGTACATGTCTAAATGTTTCCCATCAACAGCGCAAAGCAATTTGCCGAGTTCTTTCTAGTAAGATGATGTATCATTAATGTAAGA
Organism: Pelophylax lessonae; assembly: GCF_965119305.1. NCBI lineage: Eukaryota > Metazoa > Chordata > Amphibia > Anura > Ranidae > Pelophylax > Pelophylax lessonae. The sequence goes on along the minus strand of NC_138771.1, from coordinate 33,878,076 downwards.
AGGAACATGTGGTTTCCTCAGCCTGAAAAATACCATTTAGAACTCATCAGCACCTGGGCTTAATTTATTATTTATGTCAACTTTGCATATTTGTGAAGTTCAAGGGTTTATTGCCCTGGCCTGACCCAGCTAAGTCAGAACTCACATGTGGTTCTCTAGTAGCAATTTCTTTCTAATAAACCTTGCTTTAAACATAAAACGGCATATGCAATTGATTTTGCTAGTGATTAAAAAAAATGGCACCGTGGTCATTGTTCGTATTTGAAGTTCAAAATGAAATATGTCATTTTATTGCTATTTAATTGCACTGTAGGTCAGGGGTATGCTGTGCGTTGTTATGTAGCCATAACAGGCAGTTTAGGAGAAGACGTTTGTGAGTCATCAGGAGAGAAAGCTATGGACATGTCATCATTATCAGTGTAGGGAGAGGAAAGCAAGTTCCATCTGGAGGTCAAGAAGTCCAACAAACAGCAAAAGCCATGACTAATGACCGCTGCATATCTCCTCGCCTCTGTTTACAGTATTCGCCAATTTTTGATTATTGCTTTCAACTGATACATTCTGCAGAGCTTTCATTACTGAAGGAGAAGAAAGTGTAATCTTGTTGTGGTTGCCATCCCCTGTAAAAGGAACATCCTGTCTATGCAAGAGTAATTCCAGATTACCGAATTAAACACGTACATGTGCATGTGTAAAATACTAAATATGGCTCTGAAAAAGATTGGTATCCTTAAAATGACAGCTAACTGAAACAGAGGCCTTTCAAAGTAAAAGAACAAGTATGAGATTTTTCTTGCAGCACAGACCCTATTGTAGGACAACCTATTCTATGCCCTTGCCTCAACCATAGATGAGTTATTAATATTAATTAAAAATACAGCCAGATCCCCTCAATGGCGTGATGTTGGGATTCAATTAAAAGGAATAGCTTAAAGCAGGAGTTCCCAAACTGTGGGTCGGGACCCACTGGTGGGTCACAAGCTGCATTTAAGTGGGTCGCGCTGAGCTGGAAATCACTGAGAGTGGGCCCACTTAAATTGTGCTGTGCGAGCCCGCGCAAATTACGGGGAGCCAGAGCAGTCAAATCGCAATGGATTCAGGACCCCGCCCACGCCGTTTACGGAGGATGGTCTACATTGCGAGAAGGATACTTGCATCAGTGACTACGTATGTGTTATGTAGGTTGTAGGATATGTTCATGGGGTGCAGAGCCAGCTCCTCGGTCCTGTGGGGGCAGCGGTGGTGGCTAGACTGGCGGCGGGATTCTCTCAGCTATAGCGGGCAGAGACGGCAGCCTTGGTGTCATAGGAGGACCAGGTGGCCTGGCGGTGTCAGTAATTCATGGCAGCTTTTTTTTTTTAATTTAACACCCCCCTCCCTTTAAAATATGCATTATTATTATTATTTGCATTTATATAGCGCCAACAAATTCTGTAGCGCTTTAGAATATTCAATTACAAGCATGTGGGTCACGAAAAATAACTGTATTCAGAAGTTGGTCTCAGCCCAAAAAAGTTTGGGAAGCCCTGCCTTAAAGGATTGCTTGGCTCACAAAGTGATATTTTTTTTAAAGAGTTGTATTGCCATATGTAAGCAATGTACACTGAATAATATATGAGGGTTCTTCAAAAAGTTTCCACACTTTTTTTAACTCTATTAAGTATAAAAAAGTGCGGAAACTTTTAGAAGACCCCTCGAACATATTACATAGCCAGATATGTGGAAATCATGTCACTCATCAAGAGCCATACACTTTTTAGAGAGCATCATACAGCACACAGTATGAGATACAGTTGGACAAGGTACTCATAGTAAAAATAAAAAGGTAAAGGAGATGGAGAATAACATGAATCCAATTAGAGCACTGGATACCAAAGCTGTCTCAGTTACATTTAGCACTATTTAGGTTTTTTATATGTATGTATGTATATGTATGTATGTATATATATATATATATATATATATATGTATGTGTATATATATATATATATATATATATACATATATATATATATATATATACATATACATATATATATATATATACTATATGACATTAAAGTTGTATAAGGTATCAAAAATACATACAAATGTGTTACTTCTCGATTTAAGAAATAAAAGTACAAAACTAGGTACAAAAAAAAGTTACATTCACATAATGCATTGATTAAGTATATAATAATACTATTATTATACCAGACTATCGAGGTTGAGCAGCCCTCCCCACCCCCCACACACACCTGTACTCAATCAGTGTCCACCATCAAGTGGATATAGGAGGAGTCCCCTGTAGTGCATTTGCACATTTTTCCCAGCAAGGAGTATTATCTCCATGGGTTAGAAAGGCTGGATTCATCTCTTTTTCATGGATAGTGTAGGACCCACTGATAATGGGGTACTTTGACGCAGTAGTGGGCTTGAGCACGATATGGCCATATGGTGGGACCAAACCCCCATTTTTATTTATGGACTCTCTTCAGATTTGGTAGTAATTTCCTTTGCATTTGCGCGCTATTCTTTTTTAATAATAATACTATTGTCTTGTTTCTGTTTTAAAATATAAGAAAAAAAAAAAAAAACAGAATGCAATGTTACAAAATCAGGCCTTGCAATCTAAATACCATTTGGAATTCTATAGATAAATCAAGTATCCCAATATGGGTCGAAAGATCTCTTCGTATTATTAAGTGTATGATTTTTTCCATAATCATAGTTTCATCAATGCTAGCAATAAATTGAGGAAATGGAAATACAGCAGTTTTCCAATGAAGGGCTATTGCCCAGTGTGTTACTACTAGTCAGTATAAGGTTTGTTAGAGAAGAGGGTATATTCAGGATATCTTTGAATATTAAACAATTATTGTATGTCAAAGTAACCTCTTTGCTTGCTAAGGCATTAATTAAAGCAAAAACCTTCCAGGTAGGTGCCAATCGTTCACACTTCCAGAAAATGTGTAGTAATGTACCCCGGAAGGGAGTAACCTCTAAAACAATAAGGAGACATGTCTGGGTAGATAGTATGTAAATGAGATGGAGTATAATACCATCTGGTGAATAATTTCACTTCTGTCTCGCATATTTGTATGGATTTTGTACATTTACGAAGGTCAAACCACATAGAGTCCCACTCTTGGTAGGATAATTTATCAACTGAGGTAGAAGAGTTGAGTTTATTGTATAAGGTTTAAATAAGACCCCTTCCTCCAGGGTTCTTATGACATATGTGTTCATACATGGTGAAAGAAGAAGCTTGAGGTTTAGAATAGCGGGTATTATATTAGAGTTGTATTGTGAATAGTTTATGTTCTGATTTAGTGCTACTAAAGTTCTTTTATGAAGTTTAATGAAAGAATGGAGTCCTTTTTAAAAAAAACTCTGTCATCTTGGGTCATTTTATTATCTATCCACCATTGGAAGTTTTGTACGGAGGAAAAGGCAGATTTGAATCTAGGAAATCCCAAAAAAGGAGATACCTGGTGAAGGGTTCAATGTTAAGGTCTCAGTGTAATTCTTTAGGGGCTCTCAGCCACCGTTCCAGATGAACCGACCCATCTGGACCATGTTTTTGTCAATTTTTTCAGGCATCCCCTAGCCTCATACGTCATCCTATATAAAGGGATATCTGAATGAACCAGTATTTTTCCATGCAGACAATCTAAGGATGTCTATACAAGTCGAGTTACAAAGTGATATTTTAGTTATAGGCAGAACTGTGTCAGTTGACTGAGCCCTTGGCTTATTATGTGTCTCATACTTCAGCAGCAAGATCTGCATGCCATAACTCTTGACTCCCATTCACGACCTCTTGGGAGATTTGAACATTCCTACCTACCTGTCAGGAATACCAAGCAACCAGACAGCTGCGCGAGCGAATGCGGGAGCTAGCCATCAGAATGGGCATAGGTGCACAAATGTTCGCATTTGTAGGAATATTCGCCAGAGGCGCACACATGCATTAAATGTTCTTGCAGCCTTTTTGCATATAAAAGGTTAACAGATGCACTAGGGCAGTGCTGTAGGATCTTCAGTTTTTCCTGTATCCTGTTCCTGTATCTGTCCTTAATCATATTTCACCCGGCTTCCTGACCATCCTGTTTTTCTCCATTCCTGACCTCGGCTTGCATTTTGACCTTGATTTATCTTCATCGACCTGATTCTCTGCGGCCAAACCTCTGCCTGAGCTTTGGCCATTCTTTGCTTGCTGTCTCTTATGTTTCAGATCTCCGGTGTATAACCTGGCTTGTTTGACTCTGCACCCATCTTCACAGTTTCCAACATCTTCAGCATCCCTGCATCCACAGCACACCTGCATCCACAACGTGCCTACATCCACAGCAGATCAGCACCTGTTGCCTCTGCTTTCATCAGCTTCCCCTGTCTGCCGACCAATGGAGAAGCTCGCAGGCACTCGTACCCCGCCATGCTCTCGCTGCCACTGTTGCAAACCTCAGTGGTTCTTGAACCAAAGTGGTACGAGAGGCCTTCCTCTGCTCATCAGGGTCTACCAGAAGGTACGTGACACTACCTTTGCAACTAAAAGGTAAATAAAAGTGACTAAAAAGTCATCAAGGTTCAAATTCTTCTCCAAAGTAAAAACGACATTGACACTTTCTTCATTTATAGTATCCTCATGAATACATATATCAAATTCCTTAAACACTTTACCACCGGAGGATTTTGCTGTCTTACGTCCATGCCACTTTTTGCGATTCGGCACTGTGCGACTTTGACTGACAATTGCGCGGTCGTGCAATGCCATACCCAAACAAAATTTACGTCCTTTTTTTCCCACAAACAGAGCTTTCTTTTGGTGGAATTTGATCACCTGTGCGATTTTTACTTTTTGCGCTATAAACAAAAATAGCGTACATTTTGAAAAAATAACAATATTTTTCACATTTTTTTATATGAAATTCCCCCCCCCCCCCCCCAAAAAAAAATGTAAAAATCAAACTTTTTTTAAATTTTTTGGCCAATTTGTTTTCTGCTACCTATGTTTGGTAAAAAAAATCACAATAAGCATATTTTGATTGGTTTGCGCAAACGTTATTGTGTTTACTAACTAAGGGAAAGATTTCTGTCATTTTTTGTGTTTTTTTTTTTTTAACGAGTAATGGCGGCGATCTGCGATTTTTTTTGCGGGACTGCAACATTGCGGCGGACAGATCGGACCCTTGACTGACAATTTTGACACTTTTGGGGGTACCATTGACATTACTACAGTAATCAGTGCTATAAATATGCACTGTTACTGTAAAAATGACACTGGCAGGGAAGGGGTTAATTTTATTGGAGAGGGAGGGGTTAATGTATGCCTGGTGCTTACTAACATGTGTGGGGGGAGGTGACTGAGTGACACAGGGACAGATCGCAGGTTCAGCTATGCTGAACCCTGCAATCTGTCACTATCTGTCACTTAGGAGATCCGCCCGCTTTGTTTACACAAGCGGGCGGATCTCCAAACTTGATTCCCTGACGATCGGGGAAGAGCAGCGGCGATCGCCTCCGCTCCTCCCCTGGCCCGACTCCCGCTGTGACTGAATACAGTGGGAGCGAGGTCTACGTCGCTGGACGGGAACTAACCGCTTTGCCGCAGTAGAGCTCCAGTGAACGGCCGGCAAGTGGTTAAGATTTGGGATTCATGGATCACATGCTGTTACCAAACCCTTTTCATGAGGAGCTTGACAGCCTTATGATGAAGTGCCTACTGTACTGACTGGGAACTCCCCATGTCACACTTTCCTCCCATTACTCCTACTCATTAGCTATCTTTTTCTTAACTGTCCACTTTTCATCCTTTTCTACTCCTATTATATACCCATAACCACTCAACCACCTGGATAACACTACTCAGTTTTCCTCGGCCCAATAAGCAACGCCATTTGTATCTTCAAGACCAAGCACTTGGATGAACAACCGCATAACACTCTCTCTTGTTTAACATTCTGTTTATTGTTGTTTCACACTTTGTAAAATTGGTTACAAATCTTTTGAATCTCAAACAGTTGCTAGTAAAATTAATAGAAACTATTGAAATGAAAAAGCCAACAAGGAAAATAGAAACAATTCATATACTAACATAATTCTCAACTCCCGTTTATGACCATTTGGGAGTTTGGAGTGTTTGTATGTTCTGGCAAATGAAAAGTGACTAGCTGTACACTGCTGACCCAATCCAATAAAAGTCCTTTATTCATCCACGATAGGACAAACAGCACAGGGACTTGACTTACAGTTAACGCGTTTCACACATGATCTGGCACCTTTTATTGCATTCTCTCTATATACGTAATTAAATAGCCATCAATGAGAATAGAACCCCTTCATAGGTCCCAACAAGACCCAATACATTAAGTGCAGAGGTTTCAAAAGTTACGTTAAAACAAAATGTTAGATGATAATGCTGGCCACACACTTAGATTTTGATATGTATGGACATTTTGAGAAAACATTTATTAGAACATTCTTTCTTGCATCATTGAGTCATCTCATTTCCTTCAAACCCTACAGTATCTTATCCAGACCTGCTTTTTGAATGAAATCCCAGATGTATCAAACAGGTTTTATGATAATTTACAATTTTTCCCAAACTAAAAATTAATTTACAGATAGAGTTTTGTTCATTTGATATTTCCATCCTGCTCCTTCATATTTTTTCTTTACTACTGTAGAAAACGAACATCAATTTAACCCCATTAGAAAATTAAACTAATGTTCAGGAAACAAATTCTAGTGGTGTATGGCCTAACCCTTCAATATTTACCAATAAATGAAATACCTGTATTGGAACTGATTGACCTATTAACCAGTTCAGCTCTTTGGGCGTACTATGTACATCCAAAGAGTTAACCTTTGACCACAAGCTGATGGCTGCAGTAGCAGCCATGAGCCGGGGGGGGTTTTGTAGAGCCAGCGACCGACAACTGGCTTCAAGGTAAAAGTAATGCAGCAGTCCCATGCTTACCGATGCCCGCTAACATTTCTGTCAGAGGAGGGGGAGAGACTGCAATGAGACCGAGGCAAATCCGTGCCTCGATCTCACATGCAAACAGTGACATCACATCCGGTTTCATATGCACCCTTTCCTGGCCAATAAAGCCAAGAGACACATCCAACCAAGCCTATTTGCGCTTGGTTAGATGGTGTGAAGGACAGGGGAGACAGAGTACCTCTCATCTGCCCAATGCTATAACATAGGGGTTTATTAACACCTTGTGTTAGCAATCACATAAAATATAAAAAGAAAAGAAAAATGTAAAAAAAAAAAAAAATGATAATAAAATATATTAAAATAAAAAAAAGAAATAGCCAAAGCCCCGTTGTCCCACACACCTGCACACCCAGGGTGCGTACGTGTATGTAAACTGTGGTGGCACCACACATGGCATATCGTCGCGAACATCAGAGTGAGAAAAATATTTCCAGCACAAGAGCTCCTAATTAACTTTAAATTGATGAGATGTAACGGCTTTTAAAGCGTCACCTATGGTGATTTTTGGGCACCATAGTTTTTGGCGATATCACGGGCTCACGCAATTTTAAAACAAGGAACGTTAGGTATACACTTACTCGATTCAGCCTCATCTTTTATATTTTAACCTAAAATGGATATTATATGATGTGGTTTTGCACTAAAATCCATTTTAATATATTTTTTCCAGAAAATTTGCGTTTAATAAACAGTTGTGCAAATATCACGTGAAACAGACATTTGCAACTATCACCTTTTTATTTTAGAGGGCCTCTTCTTTAACCACTTGCCGACCGCCGCACGACTATTTACTGCGGGAGTCAGCCCCCTACAGGCAAAGTGACGTAGACCTACGTCGCTCGTCCACGAGCCTGTAGGGGGTGAGCAAACGCCCCCGATCGTTCCCTGCTGAGCCGATGGCCGCCGGCCACTCGCGATCTCCCGCAGGAGAGGGAGAAAGACAGACGGCTGATGTAAACACAGCCGTCTGTCATTCTCACTGAAGTAGGCACAGAGGCTATGCGATCCTGCTATATAGGATCACATGTCTCTGTGGTTACTTCACTAGCCACGCCCCCTAACAGATAGAATCATGCCCCAAGGGACACACTTAACCCCTTGATCACCAATAAAGTTAACCCCTTCCCTGCCAGTGTTATTTTTACAGTAACCGTGCATATTTATAGCACTGATTACTGTAGTAATGTCACTGGTACCCCCAAAAGTGTCAAAAATGTCAGTCAGGGGTCCGATCTGTCCGCCGCAAAGTCGCAGTCACGCAAAAACAATTGCAGATCGTCACTATTACTAGTTTAAAAAAAACAATAAAAATGACATAAATCTTTCCTTAGTTAGTAAACGCAATAACTTTTGCGCAAACCAATCAAAATACGCTTATTGCGATTTTTTTTATCAAAAATATGTAGCAGAAAACAAATTGGCCTAAAATGTTAAAAAATTTTGATTGTTACATTTTTTTTGGAGAATTTCATATTAAAAAATGTGAAAAATATTATTTTTTTCTCAAAATGGGTGCTCTTTTTTTGTTTATAGCGCAAAAAATAAAAATCTCACAGGTGATCAAATACCACCAAAAGAAAGCTCTGTTTGTGCAAAAAAAAAAAAAAAAAGGATGTCAATTTAATTTGGGTACATCGTCGCACGACTGCGCAATTGTCCGTTAAAGTCACATATTAACCTCCTAATAGTTTTCCTCCAAAAGACCCATGTGTGCTAAAACAAATGAAAAAATGGTGAAAACAATGGCAGTCTTCTATGACCCCAATATCTGGCTGGTCAAGGTGATGGCCTATCTTTCCAAAATCTTGTCCAGCACATGATATGCTGAAGTCATATTAGCCTGAGAGTCCAGCATTGTTTATTGGGTGTTTTTGGTTATCAAAACACATGGCTTGTATGTAAAGATTTTCCTCTTGTTTCTCGTGTATTGACCAAACAAGTTCCCAATATGAAAGTGCAGCGCACAGTGTCTGGTCATCATGTTTTGAGTTGCTCTGTCTAATGCAATTTGGACATATTATTGGGTACTCAGCAAGTGCATGCACTTTCAGATGCTTCTTTTAACCATTCTTATCTTTACTGCTTGTCTGTTTAGCAGAGAATTGAAGATCTTTATCAAAATGCCAAAGGCACTAAATGGTTTATCAATGAAACATGTGCTTACAGCCATTAATCTATAAAGCTGGGAAGCTGCATTCCAATACAATGCAGAGTTTACTAAATATGATGTGAAAGTATAATATATATGTAAAATTCTGCTTAAATTATGACTCTATACAAGTGCCTGTAATAAATAAAAATAAATAAAATATACATTTTCTGCTAACTTAAAAATATAGTATTCCTTTATATTCAACTATACATCCCATAAATAGCCTAAACCTACAGCCGATCAGCAACATGTGAAATGGTAGGACTAGAAACATTGGCCAGTGTGTCTTTTATTGATGATGGGCACATGGTCTTGTTGGTGGGGTTGTGGAGACATGAGTATATTTGGACTTAGTTGAGTCCAGATCAGAGGCATGAATAGAACCTTCAGGGCCCTGTGCAAGAAACCATGAAGGGCCCCCTTATCCCTAGGCCCTTTACTCCAGTGTGGCAGCAAAAAAAAAGGTTTCCGCATGACTTTTCTTTGATTTTGGTGTGATTTGAGTGTCAATGACTGTAATCTTAAATCACAAAGGTCGCAAGTAGGTCACAAGAAAATTGAGAGAAAAAATGCAAGCAAGTCACACGACTTTGGGGTCACAGTAGTGTGAACTGAGCCTCACAGTCCCACAGCAGGACCCTTTCACATGTTCTGCAGCAGGCCCCCTTCCTGCCATCTTGGTGCCCCCCCATGGTGGCAGAATGCCAGACCCCGGTTGCAAATCGTGACCTTTGCAACCCTAGTAGTTCTGTCACTGGACCAGAAAAGTGTACTTGCATCATCATAACTTAGTACACCCTTAGAGCTGTATGCTGCTTCATCAATAGAAAGCATGCTCCCTTATTGACCCATTTATAAGAAAGGGCTCATCATTATCCCGAAAGCATTGCAAGTAGAGGTGATTCTGTGCGTTCTGCCAATGGAGTGGAACCAGTAAGGAGTCCAATACATCTTTATGTAAGTTTACAATCCAATTCGTTCACCTGGAGTGAATCAGTTATCTCCAATGGTCATTATCAGTCATTGTACTGTAAATCTAGGCTTATTTGAATTCAAGTTCAATCATATTACAGTTTACTGTAGGCAGATCAACTGAGAGATAGTTTCTGGCATGATGTGGATTACTTTGATTCACCAGGACTACCCTTTATAATGATTAAATAAATTAAATAAGTCTGATTGTGCTGGTTGAGGGAAGAAGTAAGCTTACTGGATACATACTGTACGGCTTCCAATACCATCTCTACACCAGTGACACTCAAATCTATCTGTCTACTCCTCACCTCACTCCTTCAGTCTCCTCTCGCATTGCTAACTTACTTACTGACATATCAACATGTATGTCGCACCACTTCCTCAAACGAAATCTCTCTAAAACTGAGCTGGTAATGTTCCCTACCGCCCGTGCCCCCCTCCATGACTTTTCTATCAAAATTAGTTATGCAACCATCAATCCCTCTACTCATGCCAGGGTACTAGGTGTAATCCTGGACTCTGACCTGTCCTTTCAGCCCCAAATCCCATCATTGTCAAAAGCTTGTAGACTTCACCTCTGCAACATCTCTAAAATTCGCCCCTTTTTAACAACTGAAACCACTAAGCTACTCATTCATTCCCTTGTTATTTCTCGCCTCGACTATTGCAACTTCCTTCTCATAGGCCTACCACTCCATAGGCTATCCCCTCTTCAGTCTATCATGAACGCTGCTGCCAGGCTTATCCACCTTACCAACCACTCAGCGTCTGCCTCCCTTCTCTGCCAATCCCTACACTGGCTCCCGAGTTCCCAGCGAATTAAATTCAAAATGCTAACCACAACCGACAAAGTGGTGGTAGGTGAATAGTTGAATGGGCAGAGTGAACATAAAAAATGTTATGTTCACTCTGCCCATTCAACTATTCACCTACCACCACTTTGTCGGTTTCCACACTTCTTTCACTTATCTGTCATGGTCTTTTTATATAATTCATATTTCCCCACCTACACATTTATTTTTTTATTTTTTCATTTTATTCATTTTTCAACAGCACATATTTATATATTTATATATATATATTTCCTATGTCCTTATTTCTTTCTCTTCACCCATCCATCTCATGATTATTTCTCACAATCACACATTCATTTTTAGGATCAGCCGATTGTCTCTGGATCCGTTTCTATTATCCATCAGCTTAGGGTACACCAACAGCCACCCATGTGCCTTGTTATTTGGACGGATTGGAAATTATCAATTAATTAACTTTTCTCTGGTAAGACATGTAATATACAATTATTGTATCTAACATTGTATTATGTTTTACACATATCAACATTATTACCAATATGTTATTCATATATTTGGAGAACTGATTTCTTTCTATATAGAAATCTCCATTTACTTTTATGTCTAACTACAATTTCATTACATGTCTCACCCCTTTAGACCAATCCCATGGGATTACTGAGTTTCCATCAATCCTCTGGCCCTTTTATGGTCTGGGTTACTCCCTTGCTCGCCCTCGGGGAATTTTTCCCACCTTACGATCCTTGGTCCGTCCCGTTTTGATCCAGGAGTGGTTAAGTTGCAGGTTGGTCTTTTAGTTTTGGCCTATGCTCTCCCCTGTGACCTCCACATATCAATGATTACATTATGTCAAATAAATTATGTTTCCTATGGTATATCAATATATTTACTTCTTTTTCTTTGTTCCTTAGTAGCAATTGTGATGTTCTTATACCTCTCAAAATGCCCCTGAGGAAGCAGTGTTCCACGAAACATGTTGGTCTAGTTTATAGGCATCAACGTCTACTATATATAATCTATCAGTATTATCATGATATCATTACTTGTGCTCTTGGCATTACAGCAATTTTTATGTATGTTGTCTATTTCAATAAAAACATTTTATTTATCTATATACCTTGATTTATTTATTTGATGATGGTACTTCTATTAAAGTCCCCCTGCCCCCCCCCCCTCTTCTTTTCTCTTTTTTATCCTTCATGTATTTTTATATTTTTGTTTTCTTCAATCAGTGCCTCCCGCTGTGTCTAAACGCCGCCGAGACTTTGTGCACGAAATCACGTTATTTTGCACAGCCGAGCCCTGCTGCAGTAATACTACGGTGGGTGGTCGGCAAGAGGTTAACCCAGTGTTTCTCAACCCCGGTCCTCAGGGCAAACTAACAGGCCAGGTTTGCAAGAAAACTGAAATACATCACAGGTGATATCATTTGCTGCTCAGTGATTGCAGTATTCTAGTCTGCATCTCCCCAAGGTAATACTTAAAATCTGGCCTGTTAGGCTGCATTCACACTTGAGCGTAGCATTTTCGCACGTTTTTTACCGCGATTTTACCGCAATTTTCAGGCGTTTTTTTTTAGGCGTTTTTGGAGGCAGGCATTCGGAGGCGTAACTAGAACCTTCAGGGCCCCCAGTGCAAGAAACCATGAAGGGCCCCCCCGGACCCCTGGCCGGGGCCCTTCCCTTCGAGCCTGGGAGCTCTTCCCACTGATCCTGGGGCCCTTTACTCCCATTGCGGGGCCCTTTATTATGGTCTCGCAGCGGGACCCTTTCACAAGTTCTGCAGTGGGCCCCCTTTCTGCCATCTTGGGGCCTCCCCACGGTGGTGGAATGCCAGGGCCCGGTCGCAAGTGTGACCTTTGCGATCCTGGAAGTTCACCCACTGGTGTCAGTAGTTTTTATTTTTTGGTATTTTAATTGTATTCTTTTTTACCATTTTATTTTATTTTTTTTTACAATGTCACTGACTATGACTCTGTCCATTCAGAAAAGGAAGGAGCTGGTAAATTAAATTTTTACCGACCCCTTCCTGGTTCTCTATTGTGACACATCCCCTGCAGCAGCTGGCAGGAGAGGGGAAGGAGCACAGTGGGGGGGGGGGCAGCACAGTAGGGGGGGGGGGACCAGGGAAGCACACAGGGGTCCAGAGACAGCAGAACACAAGTTAACTGGATAGGAGGAGTGGTGGGGGCAGCATACAGAGGAACCAATCTCCTCCATTTTCCTCCTGCAGCTACAGGAGGAAAAAGGAGGACAGTGATTTCTCTACATGCTGCCCCGCTGCCCCTCCAATCCAGGTGTAAAGGTGAGCCATACAGGCCCCCTGGCGCATGGGGCCCGGTTGCAATTGCAACCCCTGCAACCCCTGTAGTTATGCCCCTGCAGGCATTGACATCTATCAAAAATGCTGGTAATCAGCCCAAAAAGAAGCTCATGTACTTTTTTCAGCTACAGGTGTTTTGCTTCAGGCGTTAAAATGCTCAGATGTGAACAGGGGCGATTTAAATGAATGGGGTTTTACTTGTTGGGCGTTTTGGAATGTTTTTTTTTAGCGTTTTTGGAGCTGAAAAACGCTCAAAAACGCCCAGGTGTGAATGGAGCCTTAGTGTTCCCTGAGGACCAAAGTTGAGAAACACTGGTTTAACCCAATGGTGGATGGTGAAGAAAGCAACACAGGGGTTTTTACCTTGAGGAATCATTTTGAAGATTCTGTGGATTATTTAATGAGAATATGGACTACTATATCGATTGACTACTGTGTATACATTTTGTGGATGACTTTATTTATAAGGAGTATCCTTTCTAATTTTTAATACATTTTTAAAAATTATTTATTTTATTTATTTGGTTATTGGTATATGAAATATTAGCACGTGTATAATTAACACAAGCAATAATTTGCACTTTATAGTAGCGCAGCACTATAAACTAGTGAGAATAATATTATACTAATTTTCATTTGGACTCTAAATTAAAATGTTAAACTTGAAGTAAATACTGGAAATAAATAAATAACAATAAATAAAGCGACAAATGAAGTCATTCTTAAAGTTGTTTGTGAACGGCTAAATTCAGCCAATTAATTACTGTCATTTTGCTTTCTTCCACAATAAGCCTAGCTCAAAAAAAAAAAAAAAAAAAACAATTGGAAGGTATAGTTTATGGTTTGCTCACAACGTGTTTGACGTCTTTCCCTCTTGGCTCAAGTATCTTTATATGAGAAGGGATAAATACATAAGACGCCACTTAGGAAATGCACACAGTCAAGTGGTAACTCCAGTGTTTGCGTCCGTTGGAAAGGAGATCTTTTGTTTTTCTTTTTCTATCTGTGTTTAAAATATGCTGGCCACACCGTGACCTCTTGTAACCTAGCGGGTTGAAAATTACAACCATCCATACAAACAAGCAGATGGAGGTCACGGAGAGCAGGGTCTGCTAAAAGTTAGGGATCATACATTAATTCCTGGACATAATTCATCACAATAAGACACCTTTATCTTGCAGGAACCTTTTCACCTATTACAACAGGGTCAATTTGCAAACCACTTGAGTATTGGAGTTTGGTACAAATAGCATGCTCTCTTCATCTGGGATGGCCTAACTTGGAAAAAATGCCTTTGAAGTTTTAAAATCTTACCAGATTTAGATATAATTTAATCAATCAAGTTAAAAGTCTGCCTCCCTCCCGAAAGGATTTCGTGTAGATCTGTCATCTACTTCTTTTCAAGGGGTGACTGAAAATCCATTTGTCAGGCTGCTTTTGTCAGGCCTAAGCGGTATGCAGTTGGCTTTACCTGTCAAACAGCTGAAAAAAAAAAAGAGAGTGAAACAATGTATACAGAAACCTGTTTCTGCCAATAAGATAGAGCAGTAAATTACTTCTTTGTTATGCCAGTTAGTTAATGATGGCCAAGTTTATTTCAGTTGTAGTTTATTGTGTTTTGTGCGAGTAGAGAAAACATTGTCTCTATGAAAGGGATTCCGTACCGACTATACCAGTTTATGAGCAATTGTAGGATTGTTCATTTCTTATAACAAGCAATCAAAATCCTTCTTTTACTGGTTTGACTTCAGCGCAGCAAATTTTTACTTCTATAAGGGTCCTTTCACATGGGCGATCCGCAGGGCTGCTATTAGAAATTATGGGGCCCCTTACAGCCTACCTGGTAGGGCCCCCCTGAATATATCATGACAATATTTTTACAAAAAATACACTAAAATCATTATTAGCGGACACAAACATAACAGTGAGCTTGTGTAAATTAGCCCTTTTTTATTGTTTTTTTTTACATTTAGAAGAAAAAAGTATAATTTATTTTACAAAAGGTTAAAAATGTTTACAGTTATTTTATTCTACAATTTATTTAAATTAATTTATTACAATGTTTATTTGTTGTTTTTTTTTTTTACAATTTGGTATTTTTTTTTGGTCCCCCCCTATCAGCAGCCCTGGTCCTGTGCCCCCACACTGTAATGACCTCTGACACTTTCTCATCACCCCTACCCACCCTACAGTAGTGCCCTCTGCCCTCCCCATATTAGTGTCCTGTGCCCCCAAACTGTAATGACCTCTGCCACTTTCTCATCACCCCTACCCACCCTACAGTAGTGCCCTCTGCCCTCCCCATATTAGTGTCCTGTGCCCCCACACTGTAATGACCTCTGACACTTTCTCATCACCCCTACCCACCCTACAGTAGTGCCCTCTGCCCTCCCCATATTAGTGTCCTGTGCCCCCTAAAGCTGTGTCATGTGCCCCCCCCCCAAAGCAGTGTCCACTGCCTTCTTTACATCACCGCCCCCCCTATACACATACACACACACACACACATACATATATAGTTCACTGCTCCTACCTTTTCTGGTGTGCAGCACAGCAGGGAGCATGAGCATAGTTTGGACAGAGGGTGGGAGCAGGAGCTGCCAGAGTTACTTTTCATGTTAACAAGCTGGTGATTGGTTAGCTATGACCACCTTGTGTCCTAGCAATCAATAACCTGCCGGTTAACTTGAAAAGTTAGGTTGGGCAGCTCCTGCTCCCGCCCTCTGTCCTGGGCTGTGCTGCCTTCCGCTCTCTGCTCTGAAATGAGGATACGAACAGTGGAGGAGGCTGGGAGGAAGAAGTGGCACCTAGTGTAGTTGGCAAAGCAGGAATGTGCTGGCAATCTACCCCCAGTCAATGGGTTGCCAACCCCCACTGGGTTCAATTATGCACAGTAAAATGTAATCTACTTCCAGTGAGCCCAGGTTGTCAATTACGCAGCTCCTGGATGCACTCAGCTACAGTATGTAGCCTGAGCTCATAGGACAACACTACATACTGTAGAATGGAGATCACATACCATTCTACAGTTTATCCAGGAGCACCCACAGGCAATAACAAATACATACAGTTATTTGAAGTTCTCGTTTTTATTTCCAGGGACTTTTCAACATGGTGAAAAATTTTGCATCAAAAACTATCAATCCTTTTACTGCATGTCAATCCTCAGTGTTATCTAGAGGTTAGAAAGTTGCTGCTGAAAGATTTATGTAAGCTGCCTTTGCTGACCTAAAGCTACTCCTGCCGGCCACCCATCCTCCACCTTCCCCTCTAACCACAAAACTTCTAGATAAATGCCTTTCAAGCTGGCCACACACCAATAGAACTTTGTTCATACATTTTTGTTTTCAGAACGTTCGTTGATTTTCTAATAGTTAATTTGGTCAAAATTAACTTTGATTTTTGACCTTAGTGATGTAAAAATTCAAAGGAGCGGGATGGAATGTTTTCTCATAAATGAGCAAAATTCAAACTCCAAATGTGGTTTTTGTTTGGGAAAAATCATTACTGATTCCACAGATTTAAGGGGCATTTTCATGACACTTAAGAATGTCATGGTCGTAGAACTCCATGCATCATGGGACATAGTGTTTCTTGAAAAATACGCCCAAGAAAAAATGATTCCCAGGAGTCTAAGGTGGAATCTCAATCCGGATCAAGGAGACAAGGAACTATTAGAATGGTTCCAGTTCTTTAATGGAGCAGGGATGAGTCTCCTCAATTTTCTGAATAATCTCAACTGTAACAACTGGGGCATCAGATTCTCTTACAAATTTAGTTACACATCTATTAACTATCTTGACCTGGTGATAACTAAGAGAGGAAATGGTTCTGTAACCAAAACCTACTTCAAACCCACCGACAAAAATGGGTTTATCTCAAGAGATAGTTGCCACCACCCGAATTGGCTCAGAGCAGTTCCCAAAAGTCAATTTCAGAGGATCAGAAGGAATTGAACGGAAGGTCAAGACTTCCAGATACATGCATCAACCCTGAAAGAGAGATTTGTTGAAAAAGGATATGATCCCAGAAGTTTAGAAGAAGAAATTGCCAATGTTGGAAAGTTAAAACAAAAAGAGATAACCGTTCAAAGAGATAAAATTAGACCCACTCAAACCAATACTGGATATGAATTTGCATTCTTCACCAAATTTTCCAGCCACTATAGATGGATGAACCACCCATTTACCACAGAAGTAAATTTCTTCTTCTGGTTTGGGGTTTCCAAGGATCAGGCTTGGAGACTGGTAGGTAAAGCAGTAAAGAGGCTTCTACCGACCAACAGGATAGGTATACAACAGGTCATCCTGGTGGATGACATAGGCTCACCTGGAGCCTAAGCCCTAACCAGTACCAGAGCTCCTGATGGTGAAGCTGCATGTTAGTACCAGGTTGAGGTCCTCGGGATCTCCCCACCAGGAGGTGAGCATGCCGGGGTCTAGTAGCAGATATAGCAAGTAAAGATCAAGCAGTAAAAAAGCAAAGGTTTAGTAACCAGTGGTTCAGGGTTGGGATCAAGCAGAAGCATTGTCCAGGAACAAGCCAAAGTCAAGGTCAAATCGACATTTGTTTTCAACCATAATTATGAGAGATTTTTGAAGGAGCAGGAGGGAACATTTTTCTACCTGTGAATGTGGTTTTCCTTCATACAAATTGTAAAGAAGCCTGTATCCTGGAATGTTTTACCCCCTTCATTACAAGGGCATTTTTTGCTATTTAGCACTGTGCTGCTTTAACTGGCAATTCTTGGTCATTTTATTTTATTTTATTTTATCACCACTGGGTTTTTTTTTTTTTCATTATATTAACGAAAAAGTTTGAACATTTTGAAAAAAAAACTGTGATAGTTTCTAATTTTTGTTATAAAACATATCCAATAAAAAATAAAAAATAAAAAAAGTCTTCATAAATGTAGGCCAAATGTATTCTGCTACATGTCTTTGGCTAAAAACAAAACAAAACAAAAAAAACAATAAGTGTATATTATTTGGCTTTTGCGAAAGTTACAGTGTCTACAAAATATGGCATATATACTGGAATGTATGCAGCTATGACGCTTTACTGTTATGGCAGTGATCAGAGACTTATAATGGGACTGTGATAGAGTAGTGGGCAATCTGGCACTAACCGACCCTGGCTGGGAGGTACACCAACTGACTAACTAACATTGATGTTACTAGTGACACTAATACAGTGATCAATGATAAATGATCACCAACCTATTTAAGAACTGTCAGAGGGAGGAGCAGGCATTCGGCAGTTAGCCTTCGTCACGGGTGGAGCGTTTTTTTTTGTCGGGTTCGGCAGTTTGGCGGGCATCCTGATTGACGATCGATCTACATTGGGAACTTTTTTTTTTTATTTTTTTAATAAAGGAATTTTCAAAAACTGCCTCCTGTCTTTATGTTTGACACTGTATGACAATGTATGCCATACTCATTC
Organism: Pelophylax lessonae; assembly: GCF_965119305.1. NCBI lineage: Eukaryota > Metazoa > Chordata > Amphibia > Anura > Ranidae > Pelophylax > Pelophylax lessonae. The sequence goes on along the minus strand of NC_138771.1, from coordinate 33,859,382 downwards.
ACATAAGGGGGGGCCGGGATCTTCCAGGTGCCAATAAGCCCCCTGCCTGCAGACCCCCACAACCCCAGACCAGGGTTGTTAGGAAGAGGTCCTTGAAGACTTCTGGTTCCGGCGCCCATGTGAAAGGCTATGTGGGACAGTGGCCCCGGCATTACCTGCATATAAAACTGCTCCTCAAGGTCCAGACGAGCCTTCCGACCCTGTGACCCTCACCTTCATCGCCTGGGGATTGCGCAGGATGGACCGCTTCCTTCACAACGGCGGCACCTCCGCCCCGCTGCAAATAAAGCCCGCGGCTTCAACTCCGGGCCTACACAGAAGCGGACATGGCGGACGCCGCCCCTCTACCCGGGCAGCTTTGCAAGGTCAGTCACCATCTCCATTGCCTAACACCCAAATAGCCTCCCTGGCACAAGCAGTGGCCAGCCTCCTCTCTCCCACCATAACTGAGGCTGTGGATAAAGCCATTGCTCTGGGGATGGCCCAGCTGCAGAAAGAACTGGGGGAACATTCTTGCAGATTACAGGACCTTGAGCATAGGGTCCCTGATATGGAGGATGAAATACAGGGATCTTTCTCTATGGACCAACCAGCCAGGCATACCCAACTATATCTCCTGGATAAATTGGATGATTTGGAGAATCGGTCCAGGAGGAATAACCTCCAGATCATAGGCCTCCCTGAATCTTATGGAGCTGACACCCTACTAGATTTAGCCATGACTCGCCTTCCCCTGGCCCTGGGGATCAATACCACGTGCACCGTGAAGCGGGCTTATCGCCTGGGGGCCCCATCGAATGAGAGACGCACCCCTTGTCCTGTCATAGTGAGATATCTTAACTACATGGACAGACAGAATATCCTCAAATCGTTTTGGAATTCTAAATCGTTCCAAATTGATGGCCACAAACTGCTGGTTTTTGGCGACTGCTCGCAGGAGGTTACCAAGCGTAGAAAAGCTTTCCAACCACTGTGCAGGCCCTATACCATAAGGCCATCAAATTTACCCTGGCGTATCCGGCTACACTACGCCTGTCGGACTTGTCAGGGGAACAAAAGTTGTTCACGCACCCCGATGAAGCTGCACAATTTCTCCAACGTCACTTCAATATTCAACTGGAACCCCCAACAACCCCTTCCCCCAGCGCCCCCAGGGGGCCAGGGAACAGCGAAGCCCGAGGAAAGATCCGGCGAAGAAGCAACGTACTAACAGCTCCTCATCCCGCCACAGGCATCGTTGAACACTAACAGCAGTTATCTTGTGTTGGCCCATCTTCCTTATGGTGCACTTTGCCATGGCAGAAGCTCCTCCAACAGCTTCATATCCTTTTTGTTGTTTAGTTGGACTACCTGTGCTCATACTCATGTCTAGTATGCACTGAACTGCACAGGATCTGCGGGTGATGTTTATCTCTGATGTTATTAAGTAATACGTTTATCCCCAATGTTTTAACTGCCTCTAATTATCCTTTCTCATCCCTCGATTCAGGTTGTTAACTTATATTTTCAGTACAGGCAGCCTTACGGTTCTCTAGAATCTGGCACTACCCCAGACTTCTATGGTCTGCATTTCAATAATGTCATAGAGTCGGCCTTTGCCGTGCACTCATTGTCTGACATGGACGCCGATCATAGAGCACCTGGTAACGCTGTCTGTCCGTATGTATATTTACATGAGGAAAAAAGCGAAGTCTATGTGTTTCATGGTTCATACCCTTTACCTTCTTTCCCGAGCCCCTGTTGGGTTCATGCTGTTCTTACCTCCCCAAATGTTCTTGCTGGATGTACTTCCTCATATTTTGCACACCAGATGGTTCTCAATCCAGCAGTTAAATACTTCTCAACACCATCTCACTCCTCTTGTAATCTTAAGATATCTCACAGCTCAATCCATCCCCATGAATATAATATTGTGGAATGTTAAGGGTCTTAGGTCACCACCCAAACGAATGGCTGTCCTCAGACATCTGAAACGTCTGAGGGCAGACATTGCAATTTTACAGGAATCGCACCTGGAAATGAAAGATTTCCAGCGTATGCAAAAACTCTGGGTGGGGCAAGTATATGGCTCGCCCTTCGGTAAAGGGCAAATCGGGAGTGTGACGGTGGCGGGTATCAGACCCTTGCCTTCTCATCCAACTCGCGACCAATGACCAGGCAATCTCATACCCTGCCGTCACATGCGTAACAATGCCACTCTCAACTGCACACCACAATTTAGATGCCCACAGGCTGAGAGCAATTGTCACCGGGCTAATTAAGCAATTAACCCTTTCTCTGCCACCACCGCTACGTTTGAGCCCAGCGGACGCTCGTAATTTTAGAAATACCAATTATGACTTTAGAATAATCATTTGTAACACACGCTGTCACCGCAGACAGGAGTGTCCAGAGGAGTTATTCTAGACAGTAGCACTCTTCAAGAGACAGGTTCTTTGGTTAGTTTGCGTTAAGAGCTTAGAGACAAAATTAACACTGTTCAAAATAAGGTTTAATTATAAAAAAGGTTAAAATTGGTGCAAATAAAAATATTTACAGAAAAATGGGTTACAAAGAAATAGAGACACAATTCAGCAATGTAGAAAAATCAGATAAAGAATTAGAAATGAAGATACTTGCATTCAATGTCCTTGTATTATCAGAGTTCAGAAGCTGAGCCGGTTCCCAAAGTGATAGATAGATGTTTCTTCCTTGATGTTAAAATGAGAACTGAAAACTCATCTGCTTCTCTCCCTTTTTCTCTGACCCGCAGGGGGTGTCACCAGAGGTCCTTGACCAATAAACACAGGGGCCATGGGCGGCCCTGAGGCTCAGAAAATGCCAAGGAACCTCCCGATTAGACAGATTTATAACAGAATTCATATCTTGAAATACGTAAGGGTTACATTCTTTAAACTGCTAATTCCTCACTCCGCATGTGATTTGCTTTCAAACGATACCAAACATGAATATTTTTATCACACAGGGAATATCTTATCACTCTTTTCTATTCCATGTGGGATAGGGGGATCATGCATGGTCTCGTTTCGTTCAGTATTTTATTTGGCACTCAAATATATAGAGACATATTTTGTTTGGGTTTAAAGTTCTGAAGTTGTGTGTAACTGTGGTAATTTTCCTAATGAACAATTTGGCAGTGAAATACAACACAGCCTGGTCAGCCGTAGTGGACATCTGCTCCGTTTATGACCCGGACTGTCCTGTCCTACACATCTGTCAGGCTTCCTGTTGATAAGGCTCTTAGATAAGGTTCTTTGAAGTAACAGCTCTTTTGAAGTCCAAGCTCTGCATACTAACGTTAATTGGGGGTAGGGTGGGGGCTGGTGAATGAGTGGCCTTTAGGTCTAAAACTGTCAGGCTGCTGGAGTCACGCAAAATGGTTGCTTGACAAAATGGTGTCCCAGCGCACGATACCATTACAGGGAGTGCTGATCTTAATACATAAAAACTACCCAGCTACAGTCCACTCCTCCTACTTTGAAAAGGAGGGCCGCATAGCCATTTTACAATTTACAAATGCTCAGCAGGACTGGGCGGTTGCAGAAGTATATGCCCCCACGCACGATCTAGCACCTTACCTGCATCTACCATTACTGGTCGCAGGAGACTTTAATCAGCTTATGCACCCTACAGAAGATAGATCCCAGGCTGCAGGTACTTTGCCTTCTAAACCATCTTATCACTCCCCCTTACTGCTTCATATGGTGGAGAGTCTACACCTCACAGACGTTTGGCGTTTATCCAATCCGGCTGGCAGGGAATATTCCTTTTTCTCCCACCCTCATCACACACTCACGAGGATAGACTATATCTTCTCCAATGACAAATTACTCCCTAATACCAGCTCACCCAAAATTCACGATATAGCCATATCTGACATGCCCCCGTTTCCATCAATGTCTCTCTTTACGCCAATGCCCATTCCTTCACACACTGGAGATTTCCTTCTTACTTAGCCAAAGACCCTGGGGTCGTCTCACTCATCAGAGAAACATGGACTGAATTTGTGGAAAATAATGCCTCTCCTTCCATCTCTCCCACTCTATTATGGGAGACTGGAAAGGCAGTCCTTAGGGGTCGCATTATATCTTATGCATCGGCCTATAAAAAGAATATAGCCAAAGCCTTCCTGGCAGCCAGCACCTCTTTGAGGAGGGCCCAGGCCGACCTAAATAAAACCAATTCCCCTCTCAACAGGGAATGGGTGGCGTAAAGCGAAGGCGGACTTTGACGAGTGGGCCGAGACCAGGGAACGCCTTTACAAATCACACTTAGACTGGAAATATCACTCCTTTGGAAATAAGCCTGGGAAACTGATGGCCTCTCTCTGCCGCGGTCCCTTTGTACCCACACATGTGACCTCCCTCAGAGATACCGATGGTCAGTTAGTGGATTTGCCTTCGGAAATTAACAAGGTTTTCGCAAAATTCTATACCTCCCTATATGGTCATGAGCCCTGTGATGATGTTACAGCTACACGATGGCTATCCACGGTTGACCTCCCTAAAATTTCTCATGACCAACTGACCCTCCCGAATGCTCCCATTTCTCTAGAAGAAATATGGAAATCTGTCCGCTTGTCACCTGGGAAATCCCCTGGCCCAGATGGTTACACCCCAGAATTTTACAAACTGGCATTAGAAGACATCGCTCCTACTCTACAACTAGTGTTTAACCACATTATTTTGGGACACCCCTACCTGCCCACGGGCTACCAGGCCCATATTAAACTAATATATAAGAAGGGAAAGGACCCTAAAGACCCCGGCTCATACAGACCTATCTCGCTGCTGAATGTGGATTCCAAGCTGCTCTCCAAAATAGTGGGGGACAGATTGGCTTCCATATTGCCATCCCTCAAACACCCGGCCCAATCGAGGTTCACCAAAGGCCGATCGGCCACATCCAATATCAGGAAAGTCCTAGCGGCGCTCGAAATGTTGAAAGCGGAGCCAAACAACCAAGCAGTCATAATCACCCTTGACGCCGAAAAGGCATTTGACAATGTCAATATCCAGTGGTTAGACAAAGTACTAGTACACTTAGGGTTTTTGGGCCCCTTCCTACACTTGATCAGAACTATGTATGATTCCCCCGAAGCACAGGTTGTAATAGCAGGACATATCTCGCAGTCATTCAGGTTGAATAAGGGAACCCAACAGGGGTGTCCTCTATCGCCCCTGCTTTTCAATCTGGCCCTGGAACCATTGTCGAGATACATGCTAGAGCACCCTGGGCTCCGGGGCATCAAAGTGGGTCAAGAGGAACTGAGGAGAGCAATGTTCGCGGATGATGTACTGATTTTCACATCAGACCACGAACATGATTTGCCCATCATACAAGAGATCTTTGAAGAGTACCGCTTGTGCTCGGGCTTACGCATAAACTTTGCCAAGAGCGAGATCCTCCCACTAAATTCCGTTCACACTCCTAATTGGGCCTCCACCTCTATCTTACGTGTCAACACTAATCACATCATATATCTTGGTATCAAAATAGGGTGCTTCCCGTCTTTCATATACCATTTAAACTTCACTCCTGTCATCGACAAAATGATAGCGGAATTGAAAGATTGGGCGAATCTGCCTCTGTCCTTCATTGGCAGGTGTCACTTATACAAAATGGCATCCTTCCCCAAACTTCTCTATCCCCTACAAACAATCCCACTCCTCCTCAAGCATACCAATGTACACAGACTACATAAAGCGGTCTAATCTTTTATCTGGAAAGAGAAACGTTCCAGAATATCAATGAACAAACTGCACTTGTCCAAACGTGAAGGGGGTCTTGATCTCCCAAATACACGCATTTACAATATAGTCTGTCTCCTGAGGGCTTGTATGGATTGGTTGAGCCGTGAATTAAGGTATACTAACTACACCCTAGAAACGCAAATGACCTTATGACTTGGCAGCGCTGTTGCACTGTGGAACCGGGGATTTCCCTCTGCCCTTGTGCCAAAATCTGCTGCTCAGGGACATTGTGATGGCATGGAGAGAGCTGCAGAAGCAATCGGGCATGCCCCAACACCTTTCCAAATACTTACCTATCTGCAATCATCCCATGTTTCCGCAGGCCCAGCAGTGCTCCGCTTATGGGGATTGGTCAAAGCGGGGTGTTACTCAATTTGTTCACCTGTTCAATGTTCACAATGGCAAACCCCTTCCCTTTGATGCATTCTCAGCTAAATTTAATCTCCCAACCGGCCACTATCTATACTACCGGCAATGCATCAGTTTTGTGGACTCCATCTGCCAATCCTCTCAACATCGTTTCCAGTCCTCTCTTCTGGACACCTGGCTACAACAAGGCAAGCACAAGATATCGCACTTGTACAAACCTTTACACACGGAACTTTTCCAAGGGCTGTCCAAACAGATAGCAAAACCCTGGAACAGGATGCTTCATTCAAACACCGCTCAGCATCAAATCTTGTCAGGATACTTAATCACCCGCCAATATATCACAAATGAATTCTGGAGAGAGCAACAATTTAAAATCCTGCATAGTGCATATATTCCTCATATTCGGTGGTCTTCAGATGTCTCTCACCACTTCTGTATGCAATGATCGCTACCCCTCCTTACGTCACAAATTCTGGCTATGCCCCTCCATATCCTCCTTCTGGGACAAAGTGATATGCTATGTGGCCAGACACATGGACCTGACGCTACCGAAAGGTATATATCTCTTTTTGTTTGGAAATGTATCCCATTCGAGCCTGGACTTGCCAAAGCAATCTCGGAAACTCTTGTCCAGCCACAAGCCTTGGCTGATATCCTGTCTTATGATAGCCCGAAGATTGATACTTAAACATTGGATGGACACTTCCCCACCCACGCTCACCAAACTGACTAACAATTTATACCTCCTACGGGACCGGGAAGCAATGGGACTAACTCAAAACTTTCCCAATGGCCATACCTGCTTTGTCAAGAAGTGGTCCAACTTACCTCCCAGGGAAAGCAATTCCCAATTTTGATCTGACCTAGATCCTCATTATTGGTCTTCTTGATCTTCTGAACGTTTTTCTTTAATGCTGATGACACTTCTCTCCACTTTCCTCAGTAGCCCTGATTGGAGTCAAGTGTCATCGAAAGTCCCCCATTTATGAATAATAGCTGTATAGAAACACTATTAGCCAATGTATGATTCAAACTTCTCAAGAGGTAGTTGAGATTACGGTATCTGGTGATTCACACTCTGACGTCTTGCAGTACATTCCCTATTGCCGATGTACCCCCCTTCACCCACTACCTACATCCTCTTCCCCTTAGTCCCCCCTCCCTCTCACCCCCCCTCTCTTCCTCTTCTTTTCCCCCCCAAGCCTGCCCCCCCCCCCCTCTCTCTATGTTTTCGACCTCCTACCCTGCCTTTCTCTCCCTTTACTCCCTCCCCCTTTTATTGTGATAAATGGTATTATGTATACTAGCATATTTCTTTTTACAATTATTGTTTTTGCACAAGGAGTTCCTCACTATTCGTATCAGATTGTACTGTGACCAATCTTCCTGGGCTGTTGAAACTATGTATGCTGTCTTATTTTACTGGTTATATGGTTGATCTTGTTGTACAGAGTTGAACGTCAATAAAATGTTCTTAAAAAAAAAAGGAAGAGGTCCTTGTCCCCATCTAAATGGAGACAAGGTGCTATGGTGCAGGAGGGGAAGCACCCCTATGTTGAGGGCATGTGGCCTGGTATGGTTTAGTAGGGGGCACCCCCCCCCCCCTTTTCAGGCTGCAGGCTAAGATAAGGGTCTGGTATGGATTTTGGGGGGATCTCACATTGTTTTTTTTTTTCATTTTGGCGTTGAGTTCTCCTTAAAATCCATATCAACCCCAAAGGACCTGGTATGCATGGGGGGAGCTCATGTTGTTTCTTTAATTTTTTTTTTTTTTTTTTTCGTATTGCAGTCACAATAATCAAGTTAAATGTCATTTTTTTTCTTTACAAATGTCAGTTTTGCTGCAGTAGGTTCTATACATGCTACAGATGCGACACTTTACAGACAGACTAAGGGGACCCCCCAGGCACGATATTTAAAGGGATTTTTTAATTTTTTTTGTTTTACTTTAAGCATCATTAAAATCACTGCTCTTAAATAACCCCCCCCCCCCCCCCAATAACAGTGCATTTCCTCTTTAAAAACAAATTAAATCTCATGAGATGGATGCAAAACACCCCAAATCCAATAGGCCACATATAAAAATAATTACTATATATCTAAATATATGAATACATGAATATACAAGTTTACAAGCTTTTAGGTGTTCCTTTGTACGAATCAATTGTTTATATTTATATTTTTAAGTACATGTGAATGCAATTAGAGGGGCAGGGCCTACCCTTGTGGGAGGTCCCATCCATCCTGTTGGGTAGTATATATAGGTCTAACTGGTCATTTGCAATCATGGCTCTGAGGAAGAGGGTCCTCCCTCAAAACGCGTTAGCCCTATCTGTATGGACAGTATCAAGTTTTCTTGTCACTATCAAGGATTATGGTCCTGAGGTCCCTGGTTAGCCGAAGGATTTCTTTGGTTCTATGCTTATACACAGCATACTTTTGTGAATATAATGTATGTTGTGACTTTTAACCATTTCCAATAAACGTTTTATGGTATTGCACTAGGTCGGTGCGCCCTTTTGTTTTTTTATGCTTTCAGTTTTTGTGGTTACCCATCATCCTGAGAGGGCAGCAAGACCTTAGATGCCAACTATCTAGCCACCACCTCTTTGGATTTTACGTAACATTTAAGCGCAGGAGACATTTATTTGTCTTTTATTACTGAATATTACTGTTATAATTCTTGATTCAGAAAATAAAGAGACATGTTTTATTTTTTCTACAATCCTTATTGTCATATTTGCTAGTAATATTGTTTCCAGGATTAACAGAAAAGGTTGAAGGTGAATTCCTTCTTGTGTCTTACTGGCTTCTCTGCCTGATGTCTACATACTAGCAAGTGATGAAGCTTTAAAGGAAATACAGCAATGGCTAAGTGGAGTCTTTGACTGATCATATCCGCCGGAGATCTACACGCTGTCCATCGTGGTCGGTGAATCCTGTTGGGACACTCCATCACTCTTTCAAGCTTGTTTGACCCCTATACTATACGGTATTTGGGTCTTATCCATTTGGTGAGCGCAATCTATTTTTTATCTTCACTGGTGTTGGGATTTGCTGCACAACTATTTTCCATCATTTTTTCGTGTTGGATTTCTTTTCATCACCATTTTTCTCTATATGAAATTTTTGATCAGACTCTATATGTTGTCGGACATTATTATCATTATTAGCGCTGCACATTTGTATTTTTTCTTGGTTTAACAAAAAAGGTGACTGAAAAACATCTTAACCGATTGCCGACCGCTGCACGACAATTTACTGCGGCGGTCAGCCCCTCACAGGCAAAGCGACGTAGGACTACGTCGCTAGCCTGTGAGCCTCTAGGGGGCGAGCGCGCGCCCCTGAAGGCACGCTCCCGCTCTCGCTCGGTCACGGACCCCCCCGCGCGTGTGCCCGGTGGACCCGATGTCCGCCGGTCACTCGCGATCGTCGGTTACACCGGGAGAAAGGCAGGCGGCTAATGTAAACAAAGCCGCCTGTCATTCTCCCCTGTGTAAGAATGGAGATCAAACTGTTCTGCTATGTAGGACAATTGATCTCTGTTCTTACACATCAAGCCACATCCAATCACAGTTAGAATCACGCCCCTAGGGACACACTCAACCCCTCCCTCTCAAAAAAAGTTAACCCCTTCACTGCCAGTGTCATTTTTACAGTAACAGTGCATATGTATAGCACTGATTACTGTAGTAATGTCACTGGTAACCCCAAAAGTGTCAAAAATGTCAGTCAAGGGTCCGATCTGTCCGCCGCAAAGTCGCAGTCCCGCAAAAAAAAAACGCAGATCGCCGCCATTACTCGTTAAAAAAAAAACAACAAAAATTACAAAAATCTTTCCCTTAGTTAGTAAACGCAATAACTTTTGCGCAAACCAATCAAAATACGCTTTTTGCGATTTTTTTTACCAAACATATGTAGCATAAAACAAATTGGCCTAAAATGTTAAAAAATTTTGATTTTTACATTTTTTTGGGGGGAATTTCATTCATATAAAAAAATGTGAAAAATATTGTTATTTTTGCAAAATTGTCGCTCTTTTTTTGTTTATAGCGCATGATCAAAAAATCGCACAGGTGATCAAATACCACCGAAAGAAAGCTCTGTTTGTGGGAAAAAAAGGACGTCAAATTCGTTTAGGTACAGCTCACGCAGTGCCGAATCGCAAAATAGGCCCTGGTCAGGAAGGGGGTAAAATCTTCCGGGGCTTAAGTGGTTAAAGGGACAACGTTTGTAAATATTTTTGTTAAATGAATAAAACTAGTAGAACTGCAGTCCCCTACATAATGAGAATCAAATATGTAATTTGTGAATATGCAACCTGTGTGTGTCTAGCTCTGATACCAGCCACTGACCTCACCAGCCACTGACCTCTCGCATGTCCCTGTCATTTACAGCATACATTTTCCTGATCTGTGACTCAAACATTTTAGACACAGCCAGGCAACTAGCATATTCCGGATTCTATCACTGGCAGTCACCTTCTCATGACAGATGTACTATAAGGCCCACTGTTGATCTGCAAGGTCCTGCCCTGGTCATATCTCCCATGCCACCATGCTAATGATGACAGATCTGCTAGTTTATGGGGATCCTTAGTCTAATGATATCTAAAATCTTTACACAGAGAGAAACACCCTCGTAATCTGAACAAACAAATGAACCACTACTATCTAAACCTCTTACTGGTTGTTTTCCTTTTTTTCTTTTTTCTTTTTGTTTGCTGACAGATTTATTTTTATGAGCAAAAATGACATTCCTCCTTTAAGTTTAAAACCTTACATTAAAAAAAAAAAAAAAAAAAAAACAACTTGTGTCATTACCGATAACGTTGTGGATTTAAAGTGACAGCTTTGCCAATTATAAGCGGGTGTTGAGTGAAATACCCTTAATGGCTCCATTCAGTTTAATGGCTTCCCTTAATTCTGCATATGTGATTTAATGCAGGTGGACTGGTTTTTGCCACTTCCTCAGAATTTACATGTGACCTGATGTGTGGAATTGTTTTCCCTAAAAAGATTTTTTTTTTTTTTTCCCCTTAAGACACAATTACACTTTTAAGGAAAAAAAAAATGTAATTTTCCACTCCAAATTATTTTAATTACTGTTTTTGTAAAATGTTTCTCGGGTCAGTAATACCTGATAGACGTAAACCTATTTTTTTATCGAGCGTGGCTGGAAGAGAAAGTTTTGCCTGGCAAATAATGTTAGGTTAGAGATGTGAATTGTTAGAGTGTACACATGGCTAATTGTATATTATGAGCCTCATTAGATATGTAGTGCCCCCCCAAGGTGCCGCAAGTAAACTGGGATCCCCCACCCTGCACATCAAATCTTGAGGCACATTTGAGCCAGAGAACAGTCTATGACTTTGCTGTTTTTATTTTATTGAGGATATTAACTTGGATAGGGATGGGGAATTATGGGATGCCCATTTGACTTCAACAACAAACTTCTGATACAGTCTCTATATACAGCTCCACTTCTTCCTCCAGCACTCACTTGCAGAACTTAGCTGGAACATTGTGAATATCTGACAGTCACTCAGTCAGATCAAAGCAAAAGCCCATTACAGGCAGAAACCCGAGTAGGAACCAGTGTCCAGCTTGCATCTCTCCTGTGGCTACTGATCCCAACACCACCTCTTTAGGCACTACCAGCCTGCCTGGTTGCAGCGGCCGCTTTCACTAGCCCTCCAGGCTAACTTCTCCCCGTAGTCCTCCACATTGGCGGCTGGTGAAGTTTTTAGATGGTGGGGCGCAAGACCCCGCCCTTTTTTATTGTCACTCCTCCCATTTCTAAGAAGCCCCACCCCTTATAGACTCCACCCATTTTGTCCCCTGTATTTTGCTTGCGTGAACAAATTCTCCCAATATATCCCATATTAAGTGGTCCATCAGTTCTAGTATATCCCATAATAGGGAGCAGGGGCCCTATTATGGGATATGCCGTGAGAGACACCCTATTATGGGATACACTGACTGAGAGTGGCACAAACTCCACAGTACAGACCCCCCCAGCACAAACCCCTCAAGCACAAACCCTGCACAAACCCCTCAAGCACAAACCCCCTAGCACAAACCCCACAGTACAGGCCCCCTAGCACAAACCCCACAGTACAGACCCCCTAGCACAAACCCCACAGTACAGACCCCCTAGCACAAACCCCACAGTACAAGCCCCCTAGCACAAACCCCACAGTACAGGCCCCCTAGCACAAACCCCACAGTACAGGCCCTCTAGCACAAACCCCACAGTACAGGCCCCCTTTCAATGCAGTGACCAGCGTACATGCCCCCTTTCAATGCAGTGACCAGAGTACATGCCCCCTTCAATGTATTGACCAACATACATGCCCCCTTCAATGTAGTGACCAGTATACATGCTCCCTTCAATGTAGTGACCAGTATACATGCCCCCTTCAATGTAGTGACCAGTATACATGCCCCCTTCAGTGCACAGTGACCAGTATACATGCCCCCTTCAATGCACAGTGACCAGTATACATGCCCCCTTCAATGCACAGTGACCAGTATACATGCCCCCTTCAATGCACAGGGACCAGTATACATGCCCCCTTCAATGTAGTGACCAGTATACATGCCCCCTTCAAAGCACAGTGACCAGTATATATGCCCCCTTCAATGTAGTGACCAGTATACATGCCCCTTTCAATGCAGAGACCAGCGTGCGTGCGTGCCCGACCCCCCCCAAGACTTCACTTACCTCTGGTGCCACTGCTGTGGACGTCCTCTTCCTTTCGAGTCCTCGTCCTGCATGCGCGCCGCCCGTCACCGTCCCGACTCCCTGGCGTGCTGCCCGGGAGTCTACTTCTTCTTCCTCCATGTGCTCTGCCGGACGTATTCTTCGGTTCTTCCTCCATGCGCGCCGCCCATCACCGTCCCGACTCCCTGGCGTGCTACCCGGGAGGCGACTTCTTCTTCCTCCATGCGCTCCGCCGGACTTCTTCTTCGGTTCTTCCTCCATGAGCGCCGCCTGCTGCCCTCTCCTCTTTTTTTTTCTTCCTTTTTTTTATTGGGCCAGGAGATTGGGGGGGGGCGGCACCCCTGCGCCCCCTATAGACCGGCTGCCACTGGTCCTCCAGACTTACACTCACCAGATCACCTGGCTGACTCTCAGGAGATCTCCCAGACATGCTGACCTGCTCCTGCTGTCCTTTCCTTGCTTCCGTGCCTCCAGAAAGGGCTCCCTCTGTGTGTTTTGGCAGAATCCCTTTAGCACCCAAGCCCCTTCCCAAAGTCACCCCCCCCCCCCCCCCAGGGAGCACCCTCAAAGGCCAATGAAAAACCTCCTCAGCACTTCTTCTCAATCTTCCACCTAACTGCCTCCAAGAAGGGCTCCCTCTGTGTGTTTTGGCAGAATCCTTTTAGCACCCGAGCTTCTGCCAGAGGTCACCATCCAGACTAGAGGGCACCCTCAAAGACCACTGAAAGCTTCCTCAGCACTCCATCTCAATCTTCCACCCAACTGTCCCTGCTTGCTGGCATGACTCATGTCTATTTTTGAGGTGGTCTGCCCCCTCCCAGCCCTTTTACTGGAGCTTGGCTGAGATCCTCATATATATTCATGGCAGTCCCTCCTTACTCCCACCCTCCAGCTCCAGAAGTTTCTACCAACTTCCAGTCCTTTATCAAGCCAAGTGCTGGATGACACTACTAGTCCCAGGAGAGAATCTCGAGCTCTGGACAGTTTCACGTGGGAAATTTAAGGTGACCAGTAGTGTGGGCTAATGAGTTATGAGTATGGCAGACCATACATGATTCTTTTTTTTTGTTCAACTGACAGGTTGGATGAAAATATTTACCTGATTACCCCATCCACTGATTTGATTTGGATGGCGGAATCCCCCGCTATGTTATTGTATTCTGCTGGCAGGGAGCCTGGATACAAGGATCAGCATTACAGGCTATAGCCAGTGGCACTCAACTTCAGGAAGAACCCAACAGGCTGGTTGCACACAAGTCACTTGATAGGTCAACTTGAGTTGACCTATCAAAAAAATAGTTTCATGGTGGATTAACACGTGCTCACAGCAGGGGGCACGGTGCGCCCCTGTTCACCGATTTAGGTGCAAATCAGGTATGAATTTCTGCCTGACTTTGCACCCGATTTGGAGCCAAATACGCACAGGACCCTTTCCAAATGCATACCGTGGCCGCCCCTGGAGGAGGGGCTTTCTCAGCTAAGCACACCCTCCTGCCTGCATGCGTGAACTAAGGGCAGATGGATTCCAGAAATTAAATGCTACCTGAATCATCTGCCCTTACTCAGGATGGCCACAGCTAGCAATGCTAGGGGTGTTTTTCAAAGTTGGGAGAATTGGGTGGAAGGATAAATGGGTGAATATGCTTTAATTATTAAAAATGAATTAAATAGTGTTTTTGGGTTGTGGTGCTCAGATACAGTTTCCACTTTAGGCCGGGTTCACACTATTTGCAGAGCGGCTAGCAGTAGGGGGTCCGGTGTGTCCTGGTTCACCGTTTCAGGGGCGAATCAGGTCCAATTTTTTTCCTGAATTTGGACCTGAAACAGAGCCAAAGACGCACAGGACCCTTTTGCAGTGCGCTCCACGGCGGCTCCAGAGCTGTGTGAACCGCCTCCATTAAGAGCCGGTCACAGTCTCCTGTAATGCGAATTGAATGCGGGGAAAATCCATATCCAATTTGCATAAGTGTGAACCCAGCCTGAAACAAGCAAATACTGTATAAATATACCTTCCTACAGTATATATTTACTAATGCTAGCAGCATAAGGATTAATGTTGAATAAAGCGGTTGTATACCGCTGGACGTTTTTTTTCCCCAGCAAGGTAAAGCCACAATGTGCTAGTACGCATCGCATCGCATCGCATCGCACTAAGGTATGTGAAACTTACCTTAAAACGAAGTTGTTCCAGCACCGCGATGTCAGCGCTGCAGGGGCTCCCATCTTCACCCATCTTGCTTCTGGGTTTGCGGACTATGGCTCTGTGACTGGCCACAGCCGCGATGACGTCACTCACGCGCATGCACGCGGGAGACGCTGTTTACATCACAGGGCTCTAAAGGAAGGGTACGGGTGGCCATTCCTTCAGAGCACATGCGCCAATGATGTCACTGGCTGTATGTAATGTAAACGGCTTTTTCTCTGAGAATAGGTGCAGGTTCTCCCCCCTTCTGAGTCACCCCTTGTCTCCGCCCCCTACGCACCTTTGAGCACATCCCTTGGCACCACCCCCTAGCCACCTCCCAGATTCGCCTTTTTTAGAGAATATAGAACTGAGTATCATTTTTTTTTTTTTTTGGTGCTAAGTAATTTGTACAGAAAATGTTAATTATAACGAGAAAAGCAGTGAAATAGATGCCTCTAGCAATTACAGACCCCACCACCAACAATAGATCCCCCGCAACAATAGATGCCCCCACCAAAACAATAGACCCACTTCAACAGCAATAGACCTCCCCCCCAGCAAAAAGAAATCTCCTAACACCAACATCAATAGACCCTTCAGCAGCCAGCAGCATTAGACCCCTCATTCAACAGTACACCCCCCAGCAACAATAGACCCTTCCTCAACAGTAGATCCCCAAGTAACAATGGAAACCTCCCTCAACAGTAGATCCCCAGCAACAATAGACACCTCTGTCAACAGAAGAACTCCTAACAACAATAAATCCTCCATTAGCAACAGACCCTCCAAACTATAGACACCTTCCTTCGACAATACATCCCCCAACAGCTAGCATCAATAGATTCTCCCGTTATCCCAGCACCCCTTGCCATTAAATACAGGCAGTGCTAGATGTCCTGGAACTGTGTTCCCATGCATTCCCACTGAAAAAAAGCCCTGAATGTACAGTAAATATCTCCTAAACGGTGCCCATTTAGGAGATATTTACACTACCTATAGGTAAGCCTAATTATAGCCTTACCTATAGGTAAAAGGCATGTATGGAAGTTCACTTCCTCTTTACTGCTTGCCGACCGCCCGCGGCAGATATACTGCGGCAGGCTGGCTCGTCTGTGTGAATTAATGTATGGGTACATCGATTCGCGGTAGCTGTTCTGGGGTCCTAGCCTGCCCCTAATAGGTAGCAGGGATGCTGATCCATGGGACCGGTCACCAGCGATCTTTGCTGAGAGAGAACAACACAGCAGACCGCTGTTCTTTCTGAAATGATCACAGAGCACCTGTGATTCTCCTATTAAGAATCACATGTCTCTATGATCATTTCACAAGTCCTTCCCCCCATACAGTTAGAAAACACTCCCCTAGGTTCACACTTAACCCTTTTATCGCCGCTGGGTTAACCCCTTCCCTGCCAGTGTCATTATTACAGTAACAGTGCATATGTTTAGCACTGATTACTGTAGTAATGTCACTGGTACCCCCAAAAGTGTCAAAAATGTCAGCCAGGGGTCCGATCTGTCCGCTGCAATGTTGCAGTCCCGCTAAAAATCGCACACCGCCGCCATTACTAGTAAAATAAATAAATAAATAAAAATTACATAAATCTTTTCCCTAGTTTGTAGATGCGATAACTTTAGTAATGTCACTGGTCCCCCCAAAAGTGTAAAAAATGTCAGTTAGGGGTCCGATCTGTTCACCGCAATGTCGCAGCTAAAAATAGCAGATCACCGCCATTACTAGTAATAAAAAAAAAAAAAATAACATAAACCTTTCCCTAGTTTGTAGACATGATAACTTTTTGCGCAAACCAATCAAAATACGCTTATTGGGATTTTTTTTTACCAAAAATATGTAGCAGAAAACAAATTGGCCTAAAATGGTGAAAAATTTTGATTTTTACATTTTTTTTTTATTGGGAATGTTATATAGCAGAAAGTGAAAAATATTTTTAAAATTGATGCTTTTTTTTGTTTATAGTTCAAAAAATAAAAATCGCATAGATGATTAAATACCACCAAAAAAAAAAAAGGACATCAATTTTATTTAGGTACAGCGCCACCCGACTGCGCAATTGTCCGTTAAAGTAACGCAGTGTCGTATCGCAAAAATTGGCCTGGTCATTAAGGGGGGCAAATCCTTCCAGTCCAGAAGTGGTTAAAGCGGAGTTCCGGCCTCATACACTTTTTTGAGCTAAAAATACCCCCTAATCCTAAGCTACCCCCAATTACCCTAACACTAACCCCACATTACAGGTCATTACATTTACTGAATAAAGATAAATACTTACCTTTAAAATTGATTGCAGAGCGCGGCCATCTCCCGTGTGGGCATCTGAAGCCGTGGTGTCCCCCGCTGTGTCCCTCTTCTTGGTTCTGGGCTACCCAGAATTCCAATCGCAATCTAGCGCCTAGATTGCGATCGGCACTCAGAGTAGCGGCCGGCCGTCCCCATTGCATCCTTGGGATTGATGACGCTCATTTCACAGGCAGGGCCACTGATAGGGGGGGCCACCAGCCCTCTTGTAGGGGGCACGAGCACACAGGGGGGCCCTCACAGAGAGGGGGATTAGTGATCGACAATAAATACAGAAATCTTCCTCCAGCACCTGAATCTGATCTGTCCCTCTCCCTGCTATCAGCTTTTATCTGTTGAGAAAGAGACAGTTGTCCCTCACTAATCCCCCTCCCTGCGTTGGCCCCCCTCCCAGCACTGGCTCTAATGTTATCTCTACTCAGGACTCAGAAGCTCATTTGTAACTTTGTTTCTCTCTCTCTGTCTCTTTGATCACTGAGCTCAAACTGCCCAGCCTGTATATTTTTCTCATCTCATCTTCATTTTTATTTAACCACTTGCCGACTGCCTAACGACGATTTACGTCGGCAGTCAGCCCCTCACAGGCAAAGCGACGTAGGTCTACGTCGCTAGCCTGTGAGGCTCTAGTGAGCGAGCGAGCGCCGCCGGAGGCGCGCTCCCGCTCGCTCATGGACCCCCCCGCGCCCCCCGATGTCCGCCGGGCACTCGCGATTGTCCGTTACAATCGGTTAGTGTAAACAAAGCCGCCTGTCATTCTCCCCTGTGTAAGAATTGAAATCATACGGTTCTACTATGTAGGACCGTTGATCTCTGTTCTTACACCAGTAGCCACATCCAATCACAGTTAGAAGCACGCCCCTAGGGACACACTTAACCCCTCCCTCTCAAAAAAAGTTAACCCCTTCACTGCCAGTGTCATTTTTACAGTAACAGTGCATATGTATAGCACTGATTACTGTAGTAATGTCACTGGTACCCCCAAAAGTGTCAAAAATGTCAGTCAAGGGTCCGATCTGTCCGCCGCAATGTCGCAGTCCTGCAAAAAAAAAAAAATCTCAGATCGCCGCCATTACTCGTTAAAAAAAAAAAAACAGCAAAAATGACAAAAATCTTTCCCTTTGTTAGTAAACGCAATAACTTTTGCGCAAACCAATCAAAATACGCTTATTGTGATTTTTTTTTACCAAACATATGTAGCATAAAACAAATTGGCCTAAAAATTTTTTTGGGGAATTTCATATAAAAAAATGTGAAAAATATTGTTATTTTTGCAAAATTGACGCTCTTTTTTTTGTTTATAGCGCATGATCAAAAAATCACACCGGTGATCAAATACCACCAAAAGAAAGCTCTGTTTGTGGGAAAAAAAGGACTTCAAATTCGTTTAGGTACAGTGTCACACGACCGTGCAATTGTCTGTTAAACTCATGCAGTGCCGAATCGCAAAATAGGCCCTGGTCAGGAAGGGGGTAAAGTCTTCTGGTCTTAAAGCGGTTTAAAATACGCTCATTGAGAATTTTTTTGTCAAAGACATGTAGCTAAATACATTTTGGCCTAAATATATGACAAAAATTGAATATATTGGATATTTTTTAACTGTCAAAGTAGAAAAATATTGTTATTTTTTCAAAATTGTCGCATTTTTTTATTAATATCGCAAAAAATAAAAAGCGCAGAGGTGATCAAATACCACCAAAAGAAAGCTCTGTTTGTGGGAAAAAAAGGACGTAAATTTCGTTTGGGTACGGCGTTGCATGACCGCGCAATTGTCAGTTAAAATCTCACAGTGGCGAATTGCAAAAAGTGGCCTGGACGTAAAGCAGGAAAATCTTCCGGTCCTAGAGTGGTTAATATTTTCTTGGGGGGGGCTGCCAGGTAGTCTGTACGGGGGCTCCGCGATTTTTAACAGCAGCCCTGCTCCCAGGACGCAATGCAAAGGAGGAAGTGACGTCGAAGGCTATAAGGAGGAAAAGGAAGGAAGGTAAGTTTATTTTCATTAAAAACAAGGTAAGGGAAACAAAAAAAATATATTATTTATCCAATTTGTTTTCAGGTTTTTGTACTCTAACTGATGCTGCAAAGTTTATTTTTAGGCTGGAACTCCGCTTTAAGAGAGTTTAGTTCCACTTTAACAACAAATCCAGGAAGACCTAAGTACATAAAGGTGATCTGAATGTGAAAAGTTGTTTTGTTGGTTTTGTTGATGCAGAAGAAGCCTAAAGCTTGTACTTTCCAGTACCAGGCGAATATCTCTGCAGCACAATGACGAAATCTAAGACTGGGAAAGCAGCCACATAACAGAGAGGTTAAACTGACGGAGGTTATGATAACAGTAGGACACAGCTTTGTTGTTTAATCCATGGCAGTCTTGCAGTTTTGTTTTTCTTAATGTCATTTATCTTCCAAGGATGTAGGGAAGGAAATTTGCTTTCATAAGTGTTCTGGGGTTTCACACCATGGGACAGGATCCCTGTAGCCCTGACAAAAACAGAACAAAAAAGGCTTGCAAAGCACATATAAAATTACACCTATACTTGAGGAATGTGAAAATCCAGGCCAGGCGTGGGGTCCACGAAAAAAAAAAAAAAATGAGCAGCTCCAGACAACTCCTGTGGTCAGAAGCCGGTCTCTGAAGATGTCCTTTCAAACAAATCAAACAGACCCTTGTGGTTAAATCTATTCTAATATCCTGGTGGGTCTTTAGTCATAATCGATAGGGTTAATTCAACACAAAGTCAACTTGTCTTAAGTGACTTTGATCATTCATTGAACCTGACACTGCATGAAGTTTTCATAGACCACCTAGATGTCAAATCACATATCAAGGATTACACACACACATAGTCAGACAATAAAGAAATTCATCAACCCCAGGTAGAAAGCATTTGTGAAAGGGGCTATTCTGTGACAATCTAGATATTGTGCAATGGCTGAGACATAAAAGAAGGAAGAAAATTCTACTTAAAACGTGATTGTTTTATTGAACCCAGACCTGTGACTCAAAGGTATCAATAGACATAATATGGTTAGTACATAACCCATAGCTCTCAACTGTCCCTGATTGTTGGGACTGTCCCTTATTTTCTGGGGCTGTCCCTGGTTGGAAAGGACTGTCCCTTATTTGGTGGGACTGTCCCTGATTTGGTTGGACTGGTCCTGATTTGGTTGGACTGTTCCTGATTTGGATGGACTGTTTCTGATTTGGAGGGACTGTCCCTTATTTGGTGGGGCTGTCCCTGATTTGGTTGGACTGGTCCTGATTTGGTTGGACTGGTCCTGATTTGGTTGGACTGGTCCTGATTTGGATGGACTGTTTTTGATTTGGAGGGACTGTACCTGATTTGGAGGGACTGTTCGTGATTTGGAGGGACTGTCCCTTATTTTGTGGGGCTGTCCCTGATTGGAAGGGACTGTTCCCAGATTTGGTGCAACTGTCCCTGATTTGGTGGGACTGTCCCTGATTTGGAGGGACCGTGCCTGATTTGGTGGGACCGTCCCTGATTTGGTGGGACTGTCCCTAATTTGGTTGGACTGTTCCTGATTTGGATGGACTGTCCCTGATTTGGAGGGACTGTTCCCTGATTTGGTTGGACTGTTCCTGATTTTGAGGGGCTGTCCCTGATTAAGAGGGACTGTCCCTGATTTGGGGGGACTGTTCCTGATTTGGAGGGACTGTCCCTGATTTGGAGGGACTGTCCCTGATTTGGAGGGGCTGTCCCTGATTTAGAGGGGCTGTCCCTGATTTGGTGGAACTGTCCTTGATTTGGAGGGACTGTCCATGGTTTGGAGGGACTGTACCTGATTTAGAGGGACTGTCCCTGATTTGGAGGGACTATCCCTGATTTGGTGGGACTGTCCCTAATTTGGAGGGACTGTCCCTGATTTGGAGGGACTATCCCTGATTTGGTGGGACTGTCCCTAATTTGGAGGGGCAGTCCCTGATTTAGAGGGGCTATCCCTGATTTAGAGGGGCTATCCCTGATTTGGAGGGACTATCCCTGATTTGGTGGGACTGTCCCTAATTTGGAGGGGCAGTCCCTGATTTAGAGGGGCTATCCCTGATTTAGAGGGGCTATCCCTGATTTGGAGGGACTATCCCTGATTTGGTGGGACTGTCCCTAATTTGGAGGGGCAGTCCCTGATTTAGAGGGGCTATCCCTGATTTAGAGGGGCTATCCCTGATTTGGAGGGACTGTCCCTGATTTGGTGGGACTGTCCCTGATTTGGAAAAAAAAAGTTCCCCTGTCCCTCTTTCCTCCTCATTTGCCCCTCATTTTGGTCTGATCTTTATAGTTGTATATAAAATGCACTTTGTATCTTTCAAAAAGTATTTCCCAGTGCCAAACCTTTCATCCGATATCTAAATGGTTACATTTGTAAATTTCAAAAGCCAATATAAAGGAATAGTAGTGGAAACAAAAAGAACTTGTGGGTTTACCTAATAATATTTTTTGTGTATTTCACCTTCAAGGGGGGTGTGGCAGGGGGTGTGTCCTATGCCTACATAATTTTGATAATAGGTGTCCCTCGTTCCCATCTCAAAAACTTGGGAAGTTTGCATAACCTAACATTTATTTATTTCAGGTAGCAACGTCAATTTACACAGCACTTTACATATACGTACATTGTACATTCACATCAGTGCCTACCCTCAAGGAGCTTACAATCTAAGGTCCCTAACTCACATTCATACATGCAAATAGTTGGGCCAATTTAGACAGGAGCCAATTAACCTACCAGCATGTGTATATATATATATATATTGTAATGTTTGGGGGATCAGCTGGATCGCAGGACACAGGCGTTGCAACCAAAGAAATGTTTATTAACTTAAACAGGCTTCATAGCAGCAAAAAAAACACAACAAGGAAAAACCAGTCTCACCGACTTGAAGAGTTCAGAGCTGCTTTTGCAGTCAAACAGTCCCAACTTTTGAAGAGAGTAGCTTCCCCTGGCAATAGGTTCCCAGTCAGCACACTGACATGCACCTTCTCGGCTGTACAAAAGTCCACCATTCACCATCCACAGTCTCCTCTATGCGCCACCACCCCCAATCTACAACTTCCTGTCCTTCTTAACCACCTCCCACCCGGGCCATAGTACATATACGGCCGGGTGGGAGTCTCGTCCTTCTGAATGGACGTTCCGGAACGTCCTTCAGAAGGAGAGAGATCGCGCCGCCGCGGGCACGCGCAGTGGCGCGATCTCGATGTGCCTGTGTCCCTAGGACACAGAGCAACAAGCCTCGGCAGGAGGGCCCTGTGATAGGCCCTCCTGATCACATGACGGCTGTGACCAATCACAGCCGTCATGTAATGTCAATACAGCCGTTGTAACGGCTTCGATCTCTTCTCCTCCTGACAGATCCTGTCAGTGAGGAGAAGAGAAGAGGATCAATTCTGCAGCTGGGGTGATCAGTGAGTATTTCTAATTACTCACTGATCACAGGGGGGTCTGTGCTGGTAATCAGATGATTGATTACCAGTGCAGCCCTGGGGGGAGGGGATGCCACTAGAGCCACCAGGGATGCCCACCCATGACCACCAGGGATGCCCACCATGGCCACCAGGGATGGCAAACAGGGCTCAGAGAGCCTGCCAGGGGTGCCCCCCTATCAGTGCTGCCCACCAATGCCATCTATCAGTGCTGCCCACCAGTGCCCGTTATTGCCATCTATCAGTGCCGCCCACCAGTGCCCATTATTGCCCACCAGTGCTGCCTATCAGTGCCCATCAGTGCCCCCCATCAGTGCCGATCAGTGCCGCCCATCAGTGCCACCCATCAGTGCCCATCAGTGCCGCCTATCAGTGCCCATCAGTGCCGCCGATCAGTGCCCATCAGTGCTGCCTATCAGTGCCCATCAGCACTGCCTATCAGTGCCCACCAATGCTGCATATCAGTGCTATCTATCAGTGCCACATATCAGTGCCCATCAGTGCTGCATATCAGTGCTACCTATCAGTGCCCATCAGTGCTGCATATCAGTGCCACCCCATCAGTGCCACCCCATCAGTGCCACCCCATCAGTGTCTCCTCATCAGTGCCTGTCAGTGCGGCATCATCAGTGCTCATCAGTGCAGGAAAAAACGTATCTATTTACAAAATTTTATAACCTAAACAAAAAATTTTTTTTTTTTTTTCAAACTTTGCGGCCTTTTTTTATTTGTGCACCAAAAAAGAAAAAACCTGACGGTGGTCAAATACCACCAAAAGAAAGCTCTATTTGTGGGGAAAAAATGACATAAATTTGGTTTAGGTACAGTGTTGCATGACCGCGCAATTGTCATTCAAAATGCAACAGCGCTAAAAGCTGAAAATTGGTCTGGGAAGGAAGGGGGTTTAAGTGCCCAGTATTGAGGTGGTTAAACCCACTTCCTCTGATACTGCGTTAACCCCTTTTGCTCCCTTAAAGGGACCAGAGCCAAAACAGAGGGGAAATATAGCGTCCTTCAAGGACCCAACCTTTTCGACCTGTACAATATACATACTTACTTTAACTTATTTATAGTTATTTATTATATTAGAATTTATGATTTTATGTTTCAAACTTTATCATACCGGAGATGTTATAAAGAAGAACGCACAGTAAAAAAAAAATCATATATAAATAGTTGGTTTGGGCTGCTCATTCTTAAGAATTACATGCAAAATAATGGTACCGCTTTCAGCACCTAAAATGGGAAACAATCATACCGCCAGGGAGGTTAAGACCAGAGAACAATCAAGAATTGTGCAAACATATTCTATTAAACCCTAAAGCAGGGTTTCTCAACCAGAGTTCCTCCAAAGGTTTCTAGGGGTTCCTTGAGCAATGAGCCTCTCAGATAAGTTCCCACTGACACCATTGATCTTTTTTGCTATCTGTATGTAAGGAGTGGAATTCTTCCCAATGGCCACAAGTGTAAGGAGAATTCTTCCCACTGACCATCACACTGATGTATCATGAGTTGTAGATATTTCTATAATCTATATATTTCGAATTGATCGAATATCATTTAGAAACTGCGGTACTGAATTGTGGTTTTGTATTATGTAAAAACCTTGTTACAATATGCAGTAGAGTTGATTTACTAAAGGCAAATGGGCAGTTACCTTCGCTGGGGAATTTTCCATAGAGTTTGGTGAATGTGGTGAATCTTTACATTCCAAAAATGACCCCAAACCTGTGCAAGGAAAATAAAACAATGCATGATTGGACAATGGAAGTTAGCAGATCTTCACCTCATTCACTAAGCTCTGGGAAACAAATTACCTTGCAAAATGAACAGTCTAACCGCACACGCCCCTGCCATGTACTCCGGGCCCCACTTGCCCATCTGCTTGCCCGGGACTGACATCGCGGGTTGCTGGCGGGTGGAGGGGAGGGAGAACAGAGGACACACGTCCGCTCTCCTCCTCTTCTTGCCCGAAAAGTGACGTGTATGACATCACTTCCAGGTCACCTGTTACTTTCCCTGGCTAGTAGGGAATGTGTTGCAACACATTCATTAGAGCCCAGAGGAGACATTGGGGGTCTTTTAGGTCCTGTACGTCTCATTAAAAATAATCTGTGACCTAGAAATCGTCACATTATGTCCCCCTATGTAATAAAAAAAAAAGTTAAGCAAAAAAAAAATGTTATTTAAAAAAAAAAAAGAAAATTTCATCCAAGCACCTAAAATCCCCCCCCCCCCAAAAAAAATGTTTTTGAGGCCCCCCACCCCCACATATAAGCACATGCGAACAGAAATGCAGCACCAGGAGTGCCTACATGTGAAAACTTTGATTGCGATATACACGTTGCATAGGCCAGAGTGAGAGCAATAATTCTAGCACCAGACCTCCTCCATAACGCTAAACTGATGACCTATAGGGGGCTTTTGAAGCCTTGCCCATAGAAAATATAGGGCACTGATGTATGTCGCCATTTCACGGGCGCACACAAATTTAAAGTTTGACATGTTGGGTATCTATTTACTCGGTGGAACCTCGTCTTTTATATTTTACCAAAAATGTGGGTAGTTTTTTGCGTTTTTTTGCCTTAAAATTCAAGTTAGTTTGGCTTTTACTGAAATGTAGAACTTTACTGTTATTACCAAGGGTGGGGGGGGGCGCTTCAGAATTCTCTGCCTATAGGCTCATGAGATGTAAATCTGGCCCTGTGCATACAGCTATTCATTACAATAGATGGTTGTCTCCCAGGCATTAAAATACACCCGAAATTTATATACTACAGCCCCATGTGCCCATGTGCATGAGGCCTTAATTTTCACAATTGTCCTTCTTTTTATTGCCTCTTTTATTATAAATAATTTTTAATTTCATTCTGCATTTTACATGAGGGACACATAGTTATTTTTTATTACAGTATAACAAAAATGTGTTATCCATCTTTTTCTCTCCTTTACTAGGAACTATTTGGTGTCCAGAAAAGAGCAATTGCATCTCAGTACAACCTGGACAAGAGTTATATCAAAAGTACAATTGTTATTTGTCATTATTGATTCTGACCTTGATGGCTGCCAAAAACTTTGTCTGTTTCAATGCCATTCTGTTTGTCATCATTAAGTTTCACACTGTCATCCATAGTCAATATTCTAATGTATAATGAACCAACTAATAAGGACATTGGCTTATCTGTCTTAGACAAAGGAAATTGATTGTGTTAATTGAGCTCCTCGACTTGATACCACCATAGACTGAATGGCAATTAAAACAAATTAGGTAACTGTATTTTCTTCTCTTTTTTTTAATTGTAAAATAAATAAATAAATAAAAAATGCATTCACTGAAATTTTCTGTAGTCTATTTTTCTATTTTTTTTTTGCCACACTTACATTAATTCATTTTTTTAATAACATTCAACCACTTGAAGACCAGGCTTTTACTGACACTTTTTGTTTGCACGTTTAAATCAATATTTTTTGCTAGAAAGTTACTTATAACCCCAAACATTATACTTTCTTTTTAGTAGCAGTGACCCTTGGGAAAAAAATGGCGATTTTGTTGCAATTTTTTTATGTTACACCATATTTGCGCAGCGGTTTTTCAAATGTATTTAAAAAAAAAAAATACAATTTAAGGAATTAAAAAAAAAACATAATATATACACCACGCTAATGTATACACTGAGTAAATAGATACCTAACATGTCACACTTTGTCACAAAATTGCGCACGCTCGTGGAATGCCGGTACTTAAAAATTCTCCATAGGTGACTTTTTAAACACCTTTACAGGTTACCTGTTTAGAGTTACAAAGGGGGTCTAGCACTAGAATTATTGCTCTTACTCTAACATTTGCGGCGATACCTCACATGTGCGATGCGAATACCGTTTACATATGCGCGTGCGACATACACATGCATCTGCTTCTGCGCGCGAGCACGGAGGAATGAGGCGCCTAATTTTTTTTAATTATTTATTTTACTTTTTATTTTTACACTATCCTTCGGAAGCTTGCGGAAATGGTATGCCCAAGAGGGGTTTACCTACGAGAGGCGGGAGGGGTTGGCACGTCCCCTCCCGCTGCTTCTGAAAAGCATTCCAGGAGCTCATGAGCCACTTGGAATGCTTTCAAGAAAAAGCCAGCTGCCAGCTGAAAAAAAACAATACCGGGTTATTGCTGTCACCACTGAAACAAACACAAATAAAAAAAGAGTCAGGAAGTAGTAAATATTGGTATTTATGAAAATGCCATATTTTTTTATATATATTTAGCACAAATCATTTTTTTCATCCTGTCTGTGCACTGTTCTGTTTCAAATATTTCTAATAATTACAAAGAAATGGTTTATGATATATCATATTTATATCAAATTTATATTTTTTATCTCCCATGCAGAATGTTCTTGATGATCTTTACTTGCTTGGTTTTGTACACAGCCAGCATTGACGGTGGACATGAATTTTAGTAGGTTCCTTCTGATGGATCACTTGTATCTGACACATATGGATCTTTTAGTACCAAATTCGTTTTTGTCATTTTATCATTCGCAGGCTTGTTTTGGAGCAATACATTTTTGATAAACCCAAACTCAAGTGCAGCGCTTATAAAACAAAAACAAAACAAAAACTCATATCAGTCCAGTATATGTTCCTATAGTAGAATGTCCATGCAAATAAAGGAGTTCCACCATAAATTGTAAATTACATATAATGTAAAAAAAAAAAAAAATACTCTTCCAGGTAAAAAAATGGCACACTCCAAGTTCCCACACCAGTGCCCAGGTCAGAGGCTTACCAGAATAGCATGACCCTCAAAGTACTAAGTCATATAATGCTTGAAAGTGATTGGCTAAAATCCTGGAAGTATGATGTTGCCAATTCACTACACATAATGTAAAACTAATGGTATCCAATATTTATTAAAAACAATGCTACTAACATATTTTAAAGATAAATAGCACTTTGAAAATCAAACTACCCAGGGGAATATGCAGATTGCTTCCAGATTCCATAATACGTGATGCTGTCAAAAGCATGGGCTCAGCCCTACATGTAAATACACGTGTTCGCTAGCACACCATGGATCTTGACTTGCAGTTCAAAACTTTTATTGAAAAGATATATATATGGTGATGAACCAAAATACCCGCGCAAAAAGATAAAGACAAAAAATATGTATATATGGTGATCAATTAATAAATTAATTAAAATGTAATTAATATATTAATAAATAAATGAATTCATTAGTGAGGGAAATCCCAAACATAGAAGCTGCAATCCACACGTGTTTGTGAAATGTGAAGATTATTTGACAATTTTTGCACAGATATTGTTTTCAATTCACATTAGTGGTATAGTTGAGCGCAATCTTTTTCTTAGGATTAAGTACATAATTTTCAAAACTTTTATTGCATAAAGATCACATTACAACGGGCGGCCTAGCCTTTCCAGACCTTTACAAATACTTTCTAGCCACCTGGCTGCTCACGACCGCGTGTTGGTTGAGTCCAGACCTAAAACAATCCTTCCACCCTGCTGGAAGCTGCGGTAGTAAACTCCCTGGAAACTCTCAAATGTATTTTATTTAGAGGCCCCTATAATTTGCCTCCTCCAATGCTCACTACCATCTGAGCTTGGGGGGGGGGGGGGGGGGGGGTTGGTCTGAGATGTGAGCATTACCCCAGGGCAGCAATCTCTCCAAATGCCCCCTTGTGGCTGAACCCCATCCCCTAGAACCCATCGTGTGGACTAAATATACAATTAAATTAGTTTCACAAATTGCCACTAGCCAGGCATGGTCTCCCCTGTCCTTTCTTACCTCAGCCTTTAATCTACCTAGTTCATATCATTATCAGTATTACCAGTTTTCCCATGCCTTCCATGCTCAGTTCCCACAAGCGAACCCATTGATTGAACAATCAATCGTGGAGACGGTACTACGGTCTGATTGTTCGGAGAAACCGACCTCTAGATTGTACTCCTATTTCATTTCAGTTGCTCTCCCAGTATTGGAGGGTCTCAGGGCTAGTTGGCTGTGAGATATACCTGATCTAGACAATGATGACTGGGACAATGTGTGGGACTTTTCCTTCCGATCTTTGGTTTCCTTGAGAGACCGCTTAATTCAATTTAAATTGGTACACCGAGCCTACTTCACCCAGTACAGACTTCACAAAATTAATTCCACATGTCCGCCCGAGTGCTGGCGGTGTGGCACGGTTTCCGGGGGGACATGTCCTGGACCTCTCCGCTTATTGCTAGATTTTGGGAAAAGGGAGTGACCTTGTTGAATTCCATTGTTTCCACCCCCTTGCACTCCTCCATATCTATGTGTCTGCTGAGACTGGTGGAGGATCTTCTGCCCACAGTGGCAGAGTGAACGCTAGCCAATATTACAGTATTTTATGCCAGAAAAGCTATTGCCCTGTACTGGAAAAAATCCACCCCTCCTACGCTTCCATTTTGGAAACAACTGGTTAATAACAGATTACTACTTTATAAAGACACTTATTCTAACAGGGAATGTCCCCATAAGTATGATAAGGTTTGGCCTGAATGGCTGGTAGAGCCTTCTACAATTCAGACATCTTAACTATTGTATTGACATTCCTTCTCTCATATTGATTAGATGGCCCTGATGGCATTGTGCCAAGTTAAACTTTTTCTTTTTTTTTTTTTTAAATGTCTATTTCTTTTGTTATTGTGGTGACTGGAAGGAGACATATCATCTATGTTACCGTTGTCACTCTCCTTTATTGATTAAAGATGTATATTTGTCACAATATCAGAGATGTGATCTTCTGAGAGTTTCAACGATGTACCTATATGCTCAACGTATGCTGTGTTGTTGTCTTGTTCAAAAATAAACAGATCTTTAAAAAAAAAAGATCTCATTATAACAGGATAAGTGCAACATTTCGGAGCCACACCGGACCCCTCCATCAGGCATTTGATGTGAATCACATGCCTGACGAAGGGGTCCAGCGCTTATTCTGTTGTAATGTGATCTTTCTGTAATAAAATAATACAGTTTTGGACTGCAAGTCAAGATCCCTGGTGTGCTAAGCGAACATGTGTATTTATCTGTGATATATCCAGTGTCCAGCTGGTGATTGCTGCAGCACCCACTATAGAGGAGCCTTCAATCCAGGAACCTGTACGATGGGAATATAAACAAGTCAGCCCTACATGTTTTGTCAAAAATGACATCATCTTCTTTAACTTCCCTGGCGGTATGATTGTTTCCGATTTTAGGTGCTGAAAGCGGTACAATTATTTTGCATGTAATTCTTAACCGGTTGCCGACCGCCGCACGACTATATACTGCGGCGGTCAGCCCCGGCCAGGCAGAGTGACGTACCGGTACATCACTCGCCTGTCACTTCCTTGTGAGCCAATAGCGGGCCGCAGCTCGTTCACAGGGATCGTCGGTACAGAGGGAGAAAGTCAGGCGGCTGATGTAAACAAGCCGCCTGTCATTCTCCCCTGTGTAGAAACAGTGATCAGACGGTTCTACTATGTAGGACCGTTGATCACTGTTCCTACACTAGTAGCCACAGCCAATCACAGTAGAAAGCATGCCCCTAGGGACACACTTAACCCCTCCCTCCCCAATAAAGTTAACTCCTTCACTGCCAGTCTGCCAGTGCCATTTTGCAGTAACAGTGCATATGTATAGCACTGATTACTGCAGTAATGTCACTGGTAACCCCAAAAGTGTCAAAAATGTCAGTCAAGGGTCCGATCTGTCCGCCGCAATGTCGCAGTACCGCAAAAAAAATCGCAGATCGCCGCCATTACGCGTTAAAAAAAAACCCACCAAAAATGACAGAAATATTTCCCTTAGTTAGTAAACGCAATAACTTTTGCGCAAACCAATCAAAATACGCTTTTTGCTATTTTTTTTACCAAACATATGTAGCAGAAAACAAATTGGCCAAAAAATGTTAAAAAATTTTGATTCTTACATTTTTTTGGGGGGGAATTTCATATAAAAAAATGTGAAAAATATTGTTATTTTTGCAAAATTTACGCTATTCTTTTGTTTATAGCGCAAAAAGTAAAAATCACACAGGTGTTCAAATACCACCAAAAGAAAGCTCTGTTTGTGGGAAAAAAAGGACATCAAATTCATTTAGGTACAGCGTCGCACGACCGTGCAATTGTTCGTTAAAGTCACGCAGTGCCGAATCGCAAAAAAAAACCCTGGTCGGAATGGGGGTAAAATCTTCCGGGGCTTAAGTGGTTAAGGATGAGCAACCAAAACCAACTATTTACATATGATTTTTTTTTTTTACTGTGATTTCTTCTTTATAACATCTCGGGTATGATAAAGTTTGAAACACAAAATCATAAATTATAATATAATAAATAACTATAAATAAGTTAAAGTATGTATGTATATATATATAAAGTACAGTAAAACTGCAGGAAAGGGCACTGGGGGGCAAACTAATGTCAATTTATTTTATTTTGTAATGTAATCCAATAGGATTACAATATATCAGTGTGTTTGTGTGTTTTACATTTCAAATTTTCCGCCGGTTCCACCCCCCCCCCCCCCCCGCGTCACGTCGCAGGAGACGGAAGCCAGGGCTCACAGCATCGGGCGGAAGATCCGGCCGCCATATGCTGCAGGGACACATCGCTGGATCCCGGGGACAAGGTAAGTACCCTCTACCAGGATCCAGCAATGCTCCCTGGCAGTGTGGCTCGGGGTGGAATTTCAGTGCTATTAACGGTAACCCCGAGCCACACTGCCAGGGAGCATTGCTGGATCCTGGTAGAGGCACACTCGGGAATACCGCCAGGAAGGTTAAAGCAATTTTTTTTATAAGTTATGCTTACAGGGTCTTGGTTACCGGCTAGGGCTATTGATAGGTGTAGAGATCCTGCTTTTCCAAGTCTGGGGCATATACGCACGCCACCTGCTCTCGCTGTGATTGGACACAGCAGGAGCCGATCAGCAGGTCCGGCAGACGCGATGTCCACTGGGACCCACCGATCGTTAAGGAGACAGGCAAAATGGCGATCTGCCTATGTAAACAAGGCAGATCGCCTTTCTGTGACAAAGGAAGGCAGTGATCTTGGGTTTCTACTAAATCGGAACATGGATCTCTGCCTTCCCACAGTACAAGCACCTCCCCCACACACAGTAAGAAAGACAAAAAGTGTCAGTTAGGTGTCTGATTTGTCCGCCGCAATATTGCAGTCCCGCTTTAAGTCGTGGATTGCCGCCATTACTAGTAAAATAAATAAATAAATAAAACTTCCAAAAATATATCTCATAGTTTGTAGATGCTATAACTTTTGCGCAAACCAATCAATATACGCCTTTTGGGTTTTTGTTTTTACAAAAAATATGTAGCAGAATACATGTTGGCCTAAATGTATGAAGACATTTTTTTATTTTTTTTCTATGGGATGTGTTTTACAGCAGAAAGTAAAAAAGATGTTTTTTTTTTCAAAATTGTCGTTATTTTTTTTGTTTATAGCGCAAAAAAATAAAAACCACATAGGTGATCAAATAGCACCAAAAGAAAGCTCTATTTGTGGGAAAAAAATGTTATTTGGGTACAGCATCGCACCACCGAAAAATCAGTTAAGTCAGTTAAAGCGGAGTTCCGGTCTCAAATACCTTTTTTAACGAAAAATACCCCATATAATACTAATCCATCGCCCTTTACAGAATTGCTATTCTCATACTTACAACGTGTACAGTATTGGATTTTAGTCAAAATCTTACTCTTAAAAACGTTGTCTGGGCGCGGCCATCTTGGATGTGGGCATCTGAAGCTGTAGTGTAATCTGCTGTGTCCTTTTTCCTGATTCCAGGGAGTGTTCTGGGAGTTCCTTCTGATTCCAGCCTCCTGGGAGTGATGACAAACAGCTCCCAGGATGCAATGCAAAGGAGGAAGGGATGTCGGTGGCCGCAGCCACAGAGGGGGAAAAGGAGGAAGTACAATAAAAAATGCCCTGAAAATAAGGTAAGGGACCCCCGAAAAAAAATTGAAAATGCCCAATTGTTGATCAGCATAGCGAGCACTCCAGGAATCACTAAAGTTGCAAAATAGGCCGGAACTCCACTTTAAATTAGCGCAGTGCTATATCGCAAAAAATGGCCTAGTCATAAAGGGGGGTAAACCTTCCGGAGCTGAAGTGGTTAAAATTTATAAATAGGGAAAATCATTTTTTTTTTTTTGTTTTCAAGTATGTCTATGAAACATAAAAGGTTAATTTCACAAAGCTAACACACAAGGATGTATATGCTTATTATTAATATTTTTTTTTTTTTAAGTAGCAGTTTTTTTTTTTTTCGTTGAGTCTAATTGAATTTGAAAATAACAGTCACACGGCTGAAAAAAAGAGTGCCTTGGGCTGGTGTTAAAGTTTTGTGAATTGGCCCTAATATGTAAAAATGTGAGAACCAATTTAGTTACTGGGTGCAAAAACATATTAATTTATATTACATAGGTGCTGAAACTTTATAGTATGTGCAGATGGTACAGCAGCGAGTACCAGTACACCGGTTTTCGGAAGCCAAAGTCAACGTTGCTGAAATACATGCATTTTCTTTTGTCCTACCTTCGCATATACGTCTCAGATAAATGGCTAGTGTTATTTGGCCAACCTCTTCCACATTGTGACAAGCATCAATATTAACTTTCCAAAACTATACATCTTCCAGACATGTCTTACCAGTTGTTAGAAAACCCCTCCTTGTCAAGATTATAGAGAACTGGATAATATCTTGTGGATTTATGACATGAAAGGAACAAATTACTTTTAAAGAATAAATATTTTAATTTTTTTTAAAAGAAATACTTGCCATGCCTTGTCAGACTAGAGACACCACCCATGAAATACCTCCTTGTTGTCCATGAGGACGATTACTGTATTTGCCGGCGTATAAGACGACTGGGCGTATAAGACGACCCCCAACTTTTCAAGTTAAAATATTGCTTTTGGGATATACTCGCCATATAAGGCTACCCCCCTTCCGAAGCAAGGCAACACCATTGAAAAACATTTTCTCAGATCTCTTATATGTCTCCAAGGTACTGTAAGAAAGTGAGATAACCATTCAAACAGCACACTAGGTGCTGCATGGCTCTGTCACAGTGTGCCACATAGCTTTTGGGTACCGATTTTGTTATTGCTAAACTGTGTTATAGTCTATCATTCAGTACAGCTATAAATTAACAAAGTTAGCACCCAAAAGCCATGTAGCACACTGTGACAGAGTAATGCAACAGCTAGTGCTCTGTGTCCTAATGCTAATCATCGTAAGGCACTTTGAGGATTCTACAGTGCGGTACTTAAGACATTAGACATTACAATATCCATTTAGTCCCTACTCACTGTGTGCTGCCAGTGCCATGCTACCCGCCGCCATCGGGATTAATTTTAAATCTCCCGCTCCCTGCGAGTCACCTCACATATCGTAGTCCGAGTATACCGAGTGCATGACAGTCAGATCACTCCGCCTCCAGACAGAACTTCCTGAACATGCGACGCGGCGCCGATAATGTACATGCGCCCGAAATAGAAGAAAAAGTCCCTGCATTGCTCCAATCTCCTCTCTTGAAGGTACCTTGAAAATGATATACTCGGCGTATAAGACGACCCCCGACTTTTGAGAAGATTTTCCTGGGGTAAAAAGTCGTCTTATACGCCGGCAAATACGGTATTTATCTTATGTCTCTCTACATTATCTGCAAATGTATTCATCCAAAAGTACTATCAGCTAATAAACCTGATACATCATGTGCCTCTACAGCAGGGTTCCTCCAAAGGTTGTTACGGGTTCCTTGAGCAATGAGCAATTTCTGCATCTTAAATAAATTCCCACTGACACAATTGATCTTTTTTTAGCTATCTGTAAGGAGGAATTCATCCCAATGACCACAAGAGTAAGGAGCATTCTTCCCACTGATCATCACACTGATGTACCATGAGATGTAGATAAAGTCATTTTTTGTAGGGGTTCCCTGAGCCCGAAAAGTTATTTCAAGGGTTCTTCTGTATTAAAAAGGTTGAGAAAGGCTGGACT
Organism: Pelophylax lessonae; assembly: GCF_965119305.1. Classification (NCBI taxonomy): domain Eukaryota; kingdom Metazoa; phylum Chordata; class Amphibia; order Anura; family Ranidae; genus Pelophylax; species Pelophylax lessonae. The sequence goes on along the minus strand of NC_138771.1, from coordinate 33,824,555 downwards.
ACAACAACCCTCTAGGATCGATTTACTAAAACTAGAGAGTGCACAATCTGGTGCAGCTCTGCATAGAAACCAATCAGCTTCCAGGTTTTTAGTCAAAGCTTAATTGTACAAGCTGAAGTTAGATGCTGATTGGCTACCACTCGCACAGTCGCACCAGATTTTGCACTCTCCAGTTTTAGTAAATCAGCCACTATGTCGTGCATTTTGTTTAAAGGAGAAAGGCAGCTAAATCTCATTTGGTGGTACTTCTTCTGTGGATCACTCCTGTGACCTGTTTTCAGCAGGAAGCGGGCTGAAGTTCGCTGTCTGCTGCCTTTACAGAGCTGGTCCAGGCTCGGGCAAGATCGTGACAATGGAGTTGGGATCTGCTCACATGCCTGGACTGGCACCCCGACTCAGCCTCTCAGTTAGTTAGCGGCAGACAGCCTGAGGTGGTCACTCCTGCCCCTTCACAGCCCAGCGCTTCAGTGAGCGTGGGGGGGCAGGGCAGAGAGTCAGTGGCTGACCATCACCAGCTCTATGCTCGGGGAGCTGTGAGAAATGAGTGATCTGCTCGGTCCAATGCTGCATCCACCTAGGTGAGTATGAATTTTTGAAGAAAAAGAAAACCCGTACTTCTCTTTTAAATACTATTTTTATGTATTCTTTCTTATACTGGAAGTTCTGTTTAATATGTATGTAAAGTTTCTTTCCGGTTTCATTTTTTTAACTTGTGTTTAAAAAAAAATACTTTGCCAAGCCGTACTCACCTCTCTATGATCCAGCTAGTACCATGTGTCTGTCACGCTTACCCCTAACTCAGGTGATCAGACACTATGGCTGGCTACTGTGTTCTTCCCCTATAGCAGCCCCATTTTCCATTATGCAAGCAGGCCTACCGATACTTTGTTACACTCCCAGGACTTATACACAATGCTATAGTGCCTGGCTACCATGCCAGGGCATGCGTGAACTGAGCAAAGCAAACAGGTACTTGGGGTTGGCAGACTGGCAGAGAGGTTCAACGACAGTCCAGGTTAGAGGCAGGCAGAGTTCAGAGAATAGTCTGATATCCAGTCCTAGGTCGTACACAGGGAAATTCAATCTAGCAGAGCAGGGCAGACAACCAGGCAGCTTGATCAGGTATTATACACTATATCACAAGCATTAAACAGCAAGCTTGGCCGGCTTATAACAGGTTTGGTCTCCACCCAGAGACTGACCACATTAAAGTGGAGTTAGATAGATAAAAATACCCCTGGGAAAGTCAGGGCTAGTGCATTTAGGCAACGATAGCCTCTGAACTGTCCCCTGTTTCACTTACCTTTTAGAAAAAATACTTACCTTGAAAATGTCTTGTGCAGCGCTGCCATCTCAGGTGTGGGCAGCTGAAGCTTCCTCTTCGGTGTCCTCTTCGGTGACGTCGGAGTCCCAGAATGCCCTGCACCGGCCCTGCTCATCACTTCCGATGCAGGTGCGTCATGTACAGCAAGCGGATGGGGCAAAGTTCATTTTGAAGCTGGAACTCCGCTTTCAGCACCTTGTAGGTGGACAGACAGATAAGGAGAATGCTACAGCCAAAACCACGATGTTGGAATGAGAAGCGCTAGACGCTCCTGACAGTGTCGTCCTCTGTGGTGCAGTGCCAGTCCTCTTCAAGATGCACTGATACCCAGCATCATTCAACCCACTTTCTATTAACCCAGAACACATTCCTCAGGGGTGTACTATAAAGATGCCCTGGTCTCATATGGGAATGCCACGGAGAATAGCATGCATGCCATTTCTCCGGGAAGGGGTGGCCAAAAACTAGAAATGAGCTTAAAAGTGGAACTGTAACTTTAAATTTAAGGCTGGTCCTACAATATACACATTTTTTTTTTTTATTTCATTTAGGTTTACCTTAAACGTAGTTCTAGGACCTGCCTGATTGCACATTAATTGAAAGTGTTAAGGTTTGACCTCATATTATATGGTTTCGGTAAATCTACAGGAAAATTGTAAAATAAACAACCAAGTTTACATGACATTCTTATTTTTATCTGTAAAATGTACATCATATATTCTCTGAGCTGTCTGTTTGCAGAAGTGGTATGCTGAAAAAAGTTTTACTAGAGGATGTTACAGGAGTGGGTCATGGTAGGATTTGACCTCATTTGTTGGGAACCATTTCAGAAACAAGCAGCCTTCTTCATGCCAAGTGCTTAGGTATGGAAAAAATCCAATACAAAGGTGGTATCTAGGGAGAAAAAATAAACTCGGGACACAGAGGTGTACTGCTGAAAGGAAAGTCCATTGTGTTCCAATATGGGATGTCCAGTACATGTGCATGCAAATGTTTCTGGGGATAAAGTCACTGCCAGATTTATATTAGCATACATACATGGATATATTAGCCTGCAGCTAAGCAGAGTGTGTGCAAGTGCACATGCACGCTAAGCACTGGTATTGCCACCAAATGGCCTATATAGGTTGTGACATGGACAGATTGCTGAGTGGTCTTCAGCTAGCTTTTGACTTTTCTTTTGGGTTTTTTCTCCCTGTTGTGACCTCAGGCCGTGTTTCAGACTCTGCATCTTCCCTTCTGATTCGGTTACCTGTTTCCCAGCCTTTAAATTACCTTGGCCTGTATCCTGACAATGCATCTGCCTTAAGTTTTTGCACCTTAAGCCCCGTACACACGCACCGATTGTCGGCCGACCGTTCGGCCGTCTTTTGTCCGGTGCTGTCGTGTAGGTTGAAAAGTGCTAAAGACTGCACACGAATTTTGTCGGCCAACAACAACCGACTGCAGAAGTGATGTCATGTGATGGTTAACTTTCTGTGTGTTTTTTCTTCTCTGAGCATGCCCAGTCTTGCTCATCTGCTTTTTGTCGGCCGAAATCTGTACTGACTGACGAACAATCGGCCGTTCTTTGTTGGCCTACAAAAATTTTATAGCCTGCACACCAGATTTTGTTCGGCCGAAAAGTCGCAGTCGGTTGTCGGAAGCATCATACTAACAAGCCGACAATCGGCCGATCGGACATTGGCCGAATATTTACGGCCGACAATTGATACGTGTGTACAGGCCTTTCCAGTCTGGCAGTTGCTGACCTTGGCCTTAATCCTGTCCTTGCCTTTTGATTTGGCACCTTGCTGCCCAGCTGTGTACAACCCTTTGCTTGTATCCTGACTTTGTTCCTGTCTGTTGATTGGATGCTACCATGGTCCTGTATCTGGTTCTTACACAGTGGGCCACAGTTGTCTATACCTCACACCCCACTACCACTGCCTAAAATGTTGGCCTTCATGCCACCCTTCACATCTCCTGTCACCACTACCAGAGATGTTGGGAAAGGGGTGCAAGAAAAACCCCTCTAAAATTTACACCATGTAATTATATTCTTTACCTTTCCCAGAAAACAAGATTGTCAAAATGTCAAGTTATTTACAATATTTTGTGGGAAAAAAAAAGTTTCTGAATTGGGAACCAATTTAGAAACAAGCAGCCTTCTTCACACTTATGCCTCGTACACACGCAACGATTATCGTCCGACCAATCGTCCGACTTTTGTCCAGAGTGGTGTTTTGTTGGTTGGAATGTGCCTAGACTGCACACGAATTTTCTCGGCCAACAAAAATCAACTTCAGAAGTGATGTCATGTGTTGGTTTACTTTCCGTGTGTTTTTTCTTATCTGAGCATGCCCAGTCTTGCTCATCAGATTTTTGTCTGCCGAAATCTGTACTGACTGACGGAAAATCGGCCGTTGTGTTGACGGCCAACAAAAATTTTATAGTCTGCACACCAGATTTTTTTCGGCCGAAAAGTCGGAGTCGGTTGTCGGAAGCATCATACTAACAAGCCGAAAATCGGCCGATCGGACATTGGCCGAACATTCCCGGCCAATAATCGATGCGTGTGTACGAGGCTTTAGTGCTTAGGTGTAGGCGAAGAAAAATTCAATATAAAGGTGATATCTAGGCAGATGAGGAAACTCCAGACGAAGGGGTGTACTGCTGAAAGGTCCATTATGTCCCAATATGGGAAGATCAGGCTTGGTAAGCTCCTTTAGTTGTATGTAGATGCTTATAAATGAAGCTATTTTATATAATCAGTCACACATGCTAAGTGTATTGGTCCTTTAAAGGACAGGAATCATTAATTAAAGAGGTAAATGAAGCTATCATAGATCCCTCCAAGAGACAAGTTCAAGTGTAAAAAGATTACACTCTTCTACCTTCGCACTTGTTGAAGAGCATTCTGTTCTTACTGCCCTTCAGACATTTTATTGATCTCTCTCCCCTCTGGCTCATACATACTAATTGTCCCTCTGTACCAAGCAAACTTATTATGATGTTAATTAGGGGGAGGGATGTTGAGCTTTTCCACTTCATTACCTGCTAATTTCAAGATAAATGAATCTACAGGTTCTCGGTAAATAAGATCACATATCATGTACTTGTAAATGTGTTTGTAAACAAGAAAATAAATGAGGGAGAGATGTGAGAAGATTTGGCCAGGAGTGGGATGCTCCTTCCTTTCTGGTAACTTTGGAGTTATTGAAATAGTAAATTGCAGTTGACCATATATTAAATAATTTGATTGTTCAACCAGAAAATCAGACCTTTTCACATTCTCGTGTTAACCCAATATGCCTTCTTTATTGTCTAAAGAAGCACAGTACTGAGTATTCTTTGTTGAAGGTACGGTAATAGGAAAAGCAAAGTGAATGAAAATTTCTAATTGTTTGTGATGAGCAGACTGACTTTTGATGCTTACTATAGAATTAGCCATGATTAGCTGAATTATACATCAATGGCTCTGATTCATCAAGCGGTGATGTCAACTAAAGCATGATAAAAAATTGACATAAGAGGCCACTAACTAATGCTGACTAAGAGGCCACTTTAGCACGCCTAAAAGGCTAAGTCCACCTTTGGCAGACCTAGACAAAATGGTGATTGCCAGACATGTCCTACCTGTAGGACATTTTTTATAGCACCTAAACCTGGCTCAGATACTTCCATGGGTGGGGAATTGGGGAATTGGCACTGCCTAAATGCGCCTTAGGCAGCGCCAATTACCCAATTCCCCACCCATTACCTTATACAGTCTTTTGACTGTAGCTTAGGGTAGGCCACAGCCTATTTAAATTTATATTTATCCACATTCCTTGGATATTCTTAGCGCGGATTTAATTTTTTATCAGATACTTTCATGTTTGTTGATAATCACTGTTTTTTAACAAATGAAACCACTAAGCTACTCATTCACTTCCTTGACTAATACAACTCTCATAGGCCTACCTCTTCAAAGGCTATCCCCGACTCGGTCTATCATGAATGCTGCTGCTAGACTCATCTACCTTGCTAACCATTCAGAGTCTGCAAACCCCTCTCTGCCAATCCCTAGACTGGCTTCCAATTGCCCAGAAAATTAAATTCAGAATACTAACAGCAACTTATAAAGCCATCCCAAACTCTGCCCCGGGCTACATCACCAATCTTGTCTCCAACTATCACCCAAACTGTTCTCTGCGCTCCTCTCAAGATCTCCTGCTCTCAAACTCTCTTGTCTTCTACCCCCCATGTTTGTCTCCAGGACTTCTCCAGAGCCTCTCCCATGCTCTGGAAATCTCTACCTCAATCTGTCCAGCTATCTCCTACTCTGGCTGCCTTTAGGCGATCCCTAAAAGCTCACATCTTCAGGAAGCCTATCACAGCTCCAACTAACTGAAATGTTATCTCTTCCATCAGCTTATCCCCCACAGTTATAGCCTTTTGTACCATTTGCCCCATCCTATTAGATTGTAAGCTCCTAAGAGCAGGGCCCTCCTAGACCTCTTTTATTTTATTGTATTGCAACTTTAGATAGTAAAGCGCTGTGCAAACTGCTGGCACTACATTATTATTTATGGTACTTATATAGCACTGTCAATTTACGCAGCGCTTTACATATACATTGTACATTCACATCAGTCCCTGCCCTCAAGGAGCTTACAATCTAAGGTCCCTAACCCACATACATACACAGTAGGGCAATTTTTTTTTTTTTTTATACAGGATCCAATTAACCTACCAGCATGTCTTTGGAGTGTGGGAGGAAACCCACGCAGGCGCAGGGAGAACATGCAAACTCCAGGCAGGTGGTGTCGTGGTTGGGATTCGAACCAGCGACCCTCTTGCTGCTAGGTGAAAGTGCTAACCACTACACCACTGTGCCACCCATACATAAATCATGTATAATAATAATATTCCCATCCTGGGGAGTTTTGCTCTTCCGACATCACAGGAGCAAGAGTGTGCAAACCCACCCATGAACAGTGCACTTATTATAGCAGAGTCATCTATGGCAGATCCATTACAAAAGGGAAAAGGCTAACCATTGGGGACAAGTGGGACTATCATCCCTAGTTCCTTAATTAGACAATCCCTTTTTCTATGTATTTTACACTGAGCAAAAAGACCTTTCTGGAAGGCCAATTAACATTTTTTGGAATTGTTAAAGAAAACTAGATCATCAGGCAGAATCTGAATGTGACCCTGAAGCAAGACGTAACAGATATAGCACAGCTCCATTCACTCAGGCACTGAAAAGGGTGACCAAAATAGATTGCTTAGTCTAGCTTGGGAGGCAAGATGCCAGGAAACCCAAACTGGGCCAACAGTGAAGTTGTCAGTGATGAGGACCAGGTGTTTCATATTTTTGAAATGCTTTGAAGAGGTGACCAGATTGAACAGAAGGGACAACAACAGCATGAACACTACCGTGTCTTTTTTTAAGAGTGAAGTTTAAATAAAAAGGCTAAGATCAGTATATTCTTCATTGTGCAGTTTCAGTTTTTAGATGGGTGCTAGGATTAGATAAATGAAGTTCTGGATCACTGTATCCAGTGGAGCTGCATTCTTGTTGTTAGGTAAATTTAGGTTGGCAAGCTGTAATCAGTGTGGCTGTTTGTGATTGTTTAGGTCTGTTCTGTGTTTCACAGGCTGCAGGGTTGATTACTCCTCCTACCTTCTAGAACCCGCTGGTTGGTTCTGGAACAGAGTAAGGAAGGTGAGCAACATGAAAATGTATACTGCTTCAGCCAATCCTAGTGGGAAGAATGTACAGATGGGCACTATGAAATTATATAAATAGTTTGAGACCTGGAACAGTCTTGAATTGTCTCTGAAGGAGGAGATCACAGAATGGGGGGTCCCCCCCCCCCAGGTCACCTGCCACAAATTCGCTGATAATCACAGTCCCAGCTAGGCGAGCTGAGGGGCTGGGTTTTTCTGGAAGTTGCTAATGGTGACTAAGGGGTGTCGTCTGTGGATCTAGTCTGGTATCACAGGGAGAAAGTGTTTAGAAGGAACTGGAAGGAGGCAGTCAATCATCTGAAACATTTGTGAGTACAGACAGTTCTGAGAGATTCTAGAGACTGTATGCTGTTGCCACCCCCCTGGTGTTAGAAAGTCAGCTGGGTGTCTAAATGGGACAAAGTGTCTAGTGTACTGAAGAGTTCAATCTATTTAATTCTTAGTGAAAGGACATTGCTTGGACTGTCCCAGAAAAATCTCTTCAAGTAACTACTTTAACACTTGTCCATCCCTTTACTCATGCAAGGAATTGGCGCATAGTTCTACAGAAGAGAAAATGTCCTCCTATTTGTAGTTTTTAAGTATCCCACTCAATTCCCTATTCCCATCCCAAAAAATAAATTGGCTATATGAACAGTCCAAATATAGACTGTTCATTGAGCCAAAGAGGGACTGTGCCATGTGCCTGGCTGTGGGGGAACTACTGGGAACAGTACCCTGGGCATCATTCGAGCAGCTCTTGCACCATAGAGCCTCAGAATTGGAGATCTATATAGTGAAGCACCCTCCTAGATAGGGGCTAGTTTCGCTTTATATAGTTTTTGGTTTCTCTGCTTAACATGGAGACAGCCAGGTAAATCTAGGAGCTGTCTGCTTAACATAGAGCTGTGATTGTTGGATAGAACCTGCCCAATGTGCTCTGATGCTGCTAGTCCTGACTTGATGTTTCACACTGATACAAGAATGATAGAGTGTATTGGACAGTAGGAGGAAACCATGCAGATAAGAGCAGGGGATATCTGTACAGCCCTGGCGAATAGGCATGGTAGCTGCCCTGGTGGATGCTGGGTGACTGTATCTATACCTGGGAGCACATGGAGCTCCTGGGTGTTTGGCTGGAGAGCGGAGTCCAGGAGGGAAGGGGGCTGTCGCCTTTCCCCAGCAAGGGCTGCCATGTGGCCTGAGGTGGTCGACCTGAGGGCCAGAAACAGAAAAACAGAGATGCTGAAACCCAGGGATTCTTTTGAGATCTGACCGAGGGAGGATGTCCATGGATCTCGTCTGGTATCACGGAGGAAGGTGACCTGCCACTAGGGCCTTGCAAGTACAGACTCCCCTTTATGGGATCCTAGAGACTGTTGCTGTTAAAATCCCCCTCTTGGTGCTAAAAAGTCAGCAGGCTGGGTTTAAGCTAAAGGGGATACTTGATAGTGTCCTGAAGATACAGAGTTCACTGAGTCTACTGCTAACACAAGCAAAGGACTTATTCTTCAATACAAGTGCTGTATGGTTCAGCAGAAGATCTGCTATTGAGTTCCACTGAGTGAGGCCAAGTGAGAGTTGTCCTCACCTGTACAAAGTTGAATTTGGAGTATCCCACTAACCCCTTCTCCGATCCAAGTTCTCCAAATAAACTACCAAAAACAAATCCCCTAGACTGGTCATTGGAGACAACAAGCGAAAGAGTGTATGTGCAATTGCCCAGGTTCTGGCAACAGAATAATCATTGGGAGACCTAAGATAGATCAGTGCCCCCTACGGGGGCAGCACTAAAATAGGATGAATGCAACACAGGAGAAGGTGTATAACTCTTGGATTTTTTGAACCCTCACTACAAAAATCAAAATGGGGAAATGTTTTTCAAAGATTGTGGAAGGCAAGCTTAACAAAGCATTATAAATTCTTACTGTGTGCCAACCTTGTGGTAGCTTTCACCTAGTAGAATCCCCAATGTCTCAGTAAGAGGAGACCCTTCTCTACATAATTGTTTCTTCACCACCAGTGCTGGAGCATCACCAAGACCACTACAATTTTTTTGGAATGGCCAAACATCAAGCTAGCCTAGTTTTTTTCCTTGGCTATCTTTTCTATATCTTACATATGTTACAACAAACCTGGAAATAAAAGATGCACACAAGTAAAACTATGGCGAACAATGTTAATCAATGTTTGTTATTTCCAAAATGTGTTATCTGTTGTATGTAACAACTTTGGTGCTATCCAACAGAGATCTTTAAATAACCTTTTCCCTGGTAGCTATCCAAATAGCATCTGAAATGAAATTCTTTTTTAATTAGGATAATAAATTGGTCCTAAATTATCCCTGAAATCAGACCAGTGTTGATTACTATGAGCTTCATGCTGTGACAGCACAAGAAGATGTTATTTTTATTCCCTTTCAACGAGATCTTAATCTTTCCCTGCATGTAAACGAATTGTCACTGTAACCTTGCTCTTTAATCTCTCTGGTGAGGACCTTTATAACATAGGGAGATAAGAGATCTGGCTGAGATTTCATCAGCTTTAAGGTTTTACAGACTGGCCTACTCCCCTAGTCTGTAAAGGTTGAAAGAAAGAAAGTGCACATTAGACAGGGACAAATCACTTAAATGTTTTACTGTGGGGAGCCTATAAAGCAATTTCAACTTTACTTGAGTTGTTTGAAGTGCAAAAGGGTTCAATGGAAATACTTAGCTTGTTTACATTGCCCTGTTTTTACAGCCCTATTACATGAGCCGCACTTTCATTTGGGACTGACCAATGTTAAGAGATGTTCCAGAAGCTGGCAGCCTGGCAGTTCTTCCACCTCTCTGTTGGAATAAACATCCATTTCATAGGGCATATTTCTGGACTGGGTTAAACAGGCAAAGGGTCAAGCTAAATTTAGACAGATGAAGGACTTAAATATTTAGATTTCTTATTTCAAAGCTTAAGGTGAACGTATCATGGACAGCGCTCAACTGTGTTATTTCAAAGCCAATTTTGATGCTTCACCATTCCAGCCCCAGGCCTATTCTGACATTTTTCTAGTACTTTTTTTTTTTGCTAGAAAATTACTTAGAACCCTCAAAAATTATTATATATCATCTTATGTATATATATATATGTATATATATATATATATATATATATATATATATATATATATATATATACAGTATATATATATATATATATATATATATATATATATATATATATATATATATATACAGTATATATATATATATATATATATACACACACACACACACATATCTATCTATCTATATATATATTTTTTTTCTTTTCTTTTCTTTAAGCAGAGGCTCAATAAAATAAAACTGAGGGTGTTGCAATTTATTATATTATTTATAATAAATATTTCGATTTCTTATTTCAAAGCTTAAGGTGAACGTATCATGGACAGCGCTCAACTGTGTTATTTCAAAGCCAATTTTGATGTTTCACCATTTCAGCTCTATCTATCTATCTATCTATCTATCTATCTATCTATCTATCTATCTATCTATCTATCTATCTATCTATCTATCTATCCATCCATCCATCCATCCATCCATCCATCCATCCATCCATCCATCCATCCATCTATCTATCTATCTATCTATCTATCTATCTATCTATCTATCTATCTATCTATCTATCTATCTATCTATCTATCTATCTATCTATCTATCTATCTATCTATCTATCAGGGGATGTGTCACAATAGAGAACCAGGAAGGGGTCGGTAGATATGTAAATTACCGGCTCCTTCCTTTTCTGAATAGACAGAGTCATTGTCAGTGAAATTGTAAAAAATAAAATAAAATGATAAAAAATTATACAATTAAAATACCAAAAAATAAAAACTACTGACACCAGTGGATGAACTTCCAGGATCACAAAGGTCACACTTGCGACTGGGCCCTGGCATTCCACCACCATGGGGAGGCCTCAAGATGGCAGGAAGGGGTCCCACTGCAGAACTCGTGAAAGGGTCTGTAATAAACGGCCCCACAACGAGAGTAAAGGGCCCCAGGATCAGTAGGAAGAGCCCCAGGCTTGAAGGGAAGGGCCCCGGCCTGGAGTCCAGGGTTTCTTGCACCGGGGCTGTGAAGGTTCTAGTTAGGCCTCTGGGCCAGCTTATGTCCTGACTCATGTGCTCCTGGCCTTTTAGCATTCCAGATTAGTGCCATGCAAGAAACCTCCTGCATCAGTTTCTACCTGCAATTCTCTGCCTAGAAGTGGCAGTGGGCTATTTTATAAAAAATGTACCAAGTACACATGTAGAATTGTTGATAGAAAGTAGGGACCAAATGTTTTTGAAATGGAAAATGGTGAATGAAATTCTACCAGTGTATTGACATCTTTAGTCCAAAACAGGAAACCATTTGATTTGAAATATATTTCAAAGTGATACTACAGGTTTTTTTTTTTTTTTTTTTTTAATAACAAACATGTTATTCTTATCTGCTCTGTTCAATGGAGTAGCCCAGATCCTCCTCTTCTCAGGTCCCCTACTGCCGCTTCCGGCTCACCCCCCACGCTAAGTGTGGCCATAGCAACCTATGGGGGATACTTGTGTGTGCTCGCTCCCGAGCCCTGCCCCCCACTCCATCCTCACTGGCCGTGATTGACAGGCAATGGCTCCCGCTGCTGTGTCTTATCCAATAAGGAAGGAAAGAGCAGAGAGGGCCTCTGCTCTCGTGTACATTGCTGGATCGAGAATGGGCTCAGGTAAGTATTAGGAGGGGGGGCTGCATACAGAGAATAAGAATGCATGAAGGTAAAAGCTTCCGCCTTTAAGAGCTACTGTGGTGCAGTATATTGGGGTACAATTCAGTCGCTGGAGCACACATATATTGGATGAACTTGCTAATGAAGGGTATGGTAATGAGAGAGGGTATATTCAGTAGCTATTCAATATAGTTGATTTACTGGAGCGTGTTTTCCCTAGTGTCGGGCTGACACTATGTACACATGAGTGGAACGTTTATATTTTTTAAATAAAGCGTCCTGATGATGTCAAGTGTGACGAAACATGTTGGGAGGAGCCTAACCACATGAGGTGGTATGCTGTTGGAGGTCGGCCATGTTTTAAGATGAGAAACAGATAGACGCTTTTTTTTACTATATGCTTTCTATCTTTGGATATAATGTGAGTACCCTGTGTGCAGAGTTTTATCATATGTTTAATAAAGCCTTTTTAAGGATGTCTGCGCAATGATATTGTCATTTCATTTTTATCACGAGGAACTACTTTATATGTTGGGTCCATTCCCCTGGACATACACTTTTGTATGATATATATCTATGCTACCTGGCTGGATTCGCCTGTTGGTCTGTGACAGATGCCTGCTTCATTTGGTTTATCCTGATTGAACGCTGTTTCCTTTAGTCCATCTGGTAAGAGGCTGCATGTTTATACCTTCCTGGTGGTGGATATACCGACAGCACATGTTTGTTTTTATCTTCACTGGGGGATCATTTTGGAACTTTGTATCTCCTCTGAGCGCGGCTAACTTATTTTGAAAGCCTGTTGTACGTTTTTACATGATGGAAGCATCCTTCCGTTTTTTATTTCCCGCATTGGAAGTCATGACACGTGAGACGAGATTCTGATGGATACCGTTACTAAGAGAGGAGTGCACTCACAGGCCACCTGGAGAGATTGAGCGTGTATGCTGGTCCATAATTTGACTAGCCGATCGATCTGTTGAGTTCGATCTAGTGAGAGTGGTGAAGGATTCACTTGTTGGATTTCTTTCACTGTGAAGAGGAAGTTTTATATTTTTTATGTTTTTTTCTTTTTGAGATTACAATTTGGTGGACACTATTTATAATTTTTGGGATTTTGTGGACTATCACTTAGGCACTTTAAGAATGTTATCAAGTTAAATATCTTCATTATCAATGAATGAGCATGATGCAGAAGGTCTAAACTAGGGATATCGTATTTTCATTGCCGATACCGATATTTTGGCCGTCGCATATCGGTATTGGCCAATATGGGCCGATATTTTGTACATCCTATGTCAGGGTCTGAGACTAGTTTTCTCCTCCTCCAACCATTAGGTGGTGATGTTCATGTAAGGGTAAAATGATGTCACATAGCATAATTCCGTTTACAAATGTTCTTGAATATACCACTCACATATGTACAAATTAAAGATATAAGCAATTCCACATTAGCAGATCTGCTGGCAGATCGGTATCTCTCACCCACTTACCGTAAGTGATACCCAGGTGATACCCCTCCCTTTGGCATCCACTAGATACCGCTCCGTCTCTCACCTGCTCCATCTCACCACCCGCCCGATACCGTTCTGTCTCTCACCCACTTGCCGTGAGTGACACCCGGGTGATACCGCTCCGTCCGGCATACAATGACAATCTCGGAGGTCACGTGGTAATGCCGGGCGTGACCACGCACGTGACCTCCGAGATTGTATGCCGGACGGGGCGGTATCACCCGGGTGTCACTTATGGCAAGTGGGTGAGAGACGGGTCGGTATCGGGTGGGTGGGAGATGGAGCTGGTGAGAGACAGAGCAGTATTGAGTGGATGCCGAACGGAGCGGTATCACCCCCAGTATCACTTACAGCAAGTGGGTGAGAGATACCGATCTGCCAGCAGATCTGCTAATGTGGAATTGCTTATATCTTTAATTTGTACATATGTGAGTGGCAAATTCAATAGCATTATTGACACTCTTACACCTGAATCTATTATTTCTCTTGTTAATGTTGTTTGTATTAAAACTTATGGTTGGACGTATTGCCTTCACCCCACGACACAGATGGGGTGTCTGAGGGTGCTAGACAATGCTACGAACCCTACTTTTAGCAACCAAATTTTCTTGCTCTATTCATAAATGTTTGTTGTTACCGATTTTGTCTTTTACACCCTTCCATGTGTTCAAAGAGATAGCGTTGGTGTTGATGATAATTACTAGGGCTTGACCAATTATCGGCAAAGCCGATATATTGGGAACCGATATGCACTTTCCCCGATATATCGGAATCGGCCACAAGGTGACCGATATTGCAGATATTTTGGGAGTGAGAGGCATCACTCTGGTACCAGTGTCCATAGCAGACGGTCGGCTGTCTTGTAATGACCACCGATGCGGCTGAGAAGCCGCTCGGCTGTCATTACAAGGAGCGGGAGGGGACGTCCCCCCTCCCGCTTCCTTCCACGGCTCGCCAGGGTCTCCCGTCCCACTGGGAGACCTGAAAAACCAGCCTATATGGCCACCGAAGCCCCGATCCAAGTCGCATTCGGCTCTGGTCGGGTCTCCATGTAAAAACCCGGAAGTGATGTAATGACATCACTTCCGGGTACTCTCCAGATTTAAAAAAATGACAGCTTTCAAAACAGCCAAACTTAGCATTTTTAATGTTTTTAAGTGCAGAGGAGGGGTCCCTCCACAAGAGTACCAGATCCGTCCACAAGAGTACCTGTCAAGTGATAAAAAAAAAAAATTAAATTGGCAAATGTCGTGCCCATTCACAAGAAAGGTAGTAGGGAGGAATCGAGCAACTATAGACCAGTGAGTCTGACATCAATAGTAGGCAAATTAATGGAAACCCTATTAAAGGATAGGATTGTGGAACATCTTAAATCCCATGGATTGCAAGATGAAAAACAACATGGGTTTATTTCAGGGAGATCATGTCAAACAAATCTTATAGATTTTTTTGACTGGGTGACTAAAATAATAGACGGTGGAGGTGCAGTAGTCATTGCATATCTAGATTTTAGTAAGGCTTTTGACACTGTCCCACATAGAAGACTTATCAATAAACTGCAATCATTGATCATGGACTCCCATATTGTTAAGTGGATTAGGCAGTGGCTGAGTGACAGACAACAGAGGGTTGTAGTCAATGGAGAACATTCAGAACAAGGTCATGTTACCAGTGGGGTACCTCAGGGATCTGTACTGGGACCAATTTTGTTTAATATCTTCATAAGTGATATTGCAAAAGGCCTCGATGGTAAGGTTTGTCTTTTTGCTGATGACACAAAGATATGTAACAGGGTTGATGTTCCTGGAGGGAAACGCCAAATGGAAAAGGATTTAGGAAAACTAGAAGAATGGTCAGAACTCTGGCAACTGAAATTTAATGTGGATAAGTGCAAGATAATGCACCTGGGCGTAAAAACACAAGGGCAGAATATAGAATATTTGACACAGTCCTGACCTCAGTATCTGAGGAAAGGTATTTAGGAGTAATTATTTCAGAAGACTTAAAGGTGGGAAGACAATGTAATAGAGCAGCACAAAATGCCAGCAGAATGCTTGGATGTATAGGGAGAGGTATAAGCAGTAGAAAGAGAGAAGTGCTTATGCCGCTGTACAGAACACTGGTGAGACCTCACTTGGAGTATTGTGCGCAGTACTGGAGGCCATATCTCCAGAAGGATATAGATACTCTAGAGAGAGTTCAGAGAAGAGCTACTAAACTAGTACATGGATTGCAGGAAAAAACTTACCAGGAAAGGTTAAAGGACCTTAACATGTATAGCTTGGAAGAAAGAAGAGACAGAAGGGATATGATAGAAACTTTTAAATACATAAAGGGAATCAACTCGGTAAAGGAGGAGAGCATATCTAAAAGAAGAAAAACTACCACAAGAGGACACAGTTTTAAATTAGAGGGGCAAAGGTTTAAAAGTAATATGAGGAAGTATTACTTTACTGAGAGAGTAGTGGATGCATGGAATAACCTTCCTGCAGAAGTGGTAGCTGCAAATACAGTGAAGGAGTTTAAGCATGCATGGGATAGGCATAAGGCTATCCTTCATATAAGATAGGGCCAGGGACTATTCATAGGATTCAGATATATTGGGCAGACTAGATGGGCCAAATGGTTCTTATCTGCCGACACATTCTATGTTTCTATGTTTCTTTGCTTACAAAAATATCGGCCAATACTGATATTCAATGGCCAAAATATCAGTATCGGCAACAAACAAAAAAATGATATTGGTCGATCACTAATAATTACTGCCAGCTACATCCACATCCCATAGTCAATAATTTCAAAAAAGAGAAAAGCCGAAAATAAATATGGGAGAGATAAGGGCCAACCCTAAATCCAAGGATAAAGGACTTTACCGGATGTGGGGTGTGCAGTCAGTGAGCATATCAAGAAACAAAATTATCTTAAAAAAGTTTATTGAATACAATGAGGTTAAAATTCATGAACACAAATCACATGTAATAACAAAGAAAACATTCTGTATTCAGAACCATCCAGAGGTAATAGTGGTCTTCAAGGAAGTTCCATGCGTTGTTATTTCTTAGACTTATGTAAAGCTGATGATATTCACCTTTGTTCTTTCTGTTCTCATGGATAAACCTCTATAAAAATATTGAACAAGAAGTTAAATATAACTTTTTGCATATAATAGCACTTTTTGAGCACTTTAATTAATGTAATTTTTTATATTATATTTGTTTGCATATACAGTATTTATGTATTTGCACTTTTTTCAATAATTGCACATTGTGTATGTGATATGATTAGTGAACATTGTGGATAGTAGGTGTAATAATATAATTGTTTGATCACACATATTTTTTTTTCACCATATAGATTTCATGGACGTGTTTGGACCAGCGCAACTCACTGTATTTTTTTTTTTTTTTTTTATACTATGCAATGTTCTAATATATTATTCTGTTGTCTGACATGAAAAAAAACTGCTTCTTAATATCATATGCTGTTGATATATTTTTTGCCTATAACATATGATATGCAGTTGTGCCATGATATAATGTTTGATATGCTCTTCCATTGGTGAGTACATTTGTTGTTGCAGCATGACATATAATATGCAGTTGTGGTATGATATAATATGCAGTTGTGGTTTGATGTGCTCTTGTTTGGTAATATAATGGGTAATATCATTTGTTGAGAGGCAGAACATTATGTTGTATTGTGGCTTGATATTATGTTCTTTGGCAGTGTGATATAATGTGCTGTTGCTGATTAATCTTTGGCTTCTGCGTATAAAAAAAAAAAAAAAAATTGTTACTGTTTTATATAATATCAACACATGAAATTACAAACTATATACTGGTACAAGGTGACGCAATCAGGAAGACGTGGACATCTGGGTTGGACTTTTGAATATATTGCCCAATTACGCGAACAACTGACGTCATCTTGCAACCATCCCAAGCATTTATCGTCTGACTGAACATCATATGTTGTCTTTTAGTGTTGCTTTTGGGTCACACATGTGGCAGATACCAACAGATGGATAAAATCACCCAGGGAATCAAAAAAGTAGCTGCCATTGTTCAGATCGAAGCTGGCGATAGATGATTGAAGCTCAGCCAGTTCAGCAGGGCCTGGCCGAGATTCAATCCATCTATGGGAAGGTTGGTTGTACCCAAGTCGATCCTTCCAGCCTGTTAGACTTTTACATGCGATTACTGCCAACGGCTATAGCTGCTAGCAGTGATCATCGGTTCTGCCAGCCGGGAAGGCCCCCCCCACCGGCAGAAAATAATAGCGCTGCCGGAGGGATTCTCCCCATCATCACTGAATGTGTTGATGGGAAATCGAACGATAATATTTCCTTCCACCAGAAAACTCTTTTATGGATGTTGTGTGCTCCCTTACAGGTCTTGGACCAGTGGCTGCTGGTGCATTGGGGGCGCAGGGGCGCTTCCCCCCCTTTCCATGCATCTGGCCCCCTAATCTACATGCAGGGCGCCGGACGCATGGAGTTCAATGGGGCTTTTTTTTTAGCATGTGATCAGAGCCAGAGGCTCTAATAGGCTAAAAAAATGGTGGGCTCGGGGCGCAGTTGTGTGACAATAGCAAATGAATATTCGCTATTGTCACACGGATCCTCCTCCTGGCCAATTAGGAAGCGGGTCTGAGACCCGTTTCTCGATTGGCCGAAAGGAGAAGCCATGCCATTGGCTATGGAGGAGGAGGGAGGAGATACAGAAGACTGAGAGGGAAGAAGCCGAAGCCGCCGTCGCCATCGCCGTTGGCTGCTGCTGCCTGCCCTCCCTCCAATTATCCAGGCAGGGTGAGTAAGTCGGCGACGGGGGGGGGGGGGGGGGGAGAGGGTATGGTGTGCAGCCTGGTATGGTCGGGATTGGGGGGTGGTATGGTGCGGTCCGTCTGCTGCCCCCCCCCCCCGGCCCATGGAGCACCAGCTACCGCTTGGTCCATCACCCAATCTGACAAAAATACCACATCAGAACGCTGCCATATAGGGGTTGAATAAATAAATTGGAGGAAAAAAATAATCTTGTTTAAATTATCGATAGAATGAAATCTGAAAGAAGATTGGCTGCCAAAGGTAGTTTTACTGACTCGGCCCCCCTAATATCTACAGCAATCTTAGCACTTGAACATCTGTACAGTGTTGTATACAGTCTGCTTTATTTTCAGTTACAGTTATAAAAATGTTATATTGCTTTCACCTAATAGGATTCACATAGGAGGTCTATTCTGTGTCTTTGAAGGTGTTTTATGGGTAGTATTGTTAAACACGGAGTTCTCTCATCCTAGATAACAGTAACATTGCAAGTGTTAGCTAATTAAAAGCAGAATCTTAAGAGGAAATAAACTGCTTCACTATGGTAAACATTGGTTAAAGTTTATCTGTGATTAAATGCCTTTTTTGTCCTGTAAAGTATCACAGAGATTATTGTGTTTAGCATTTACCATATACAGCTGTTTACCAGCTGCTATACCTGTTGTTTAAGATGGGTGAAATTGTTAAACTAGGCCACTAGGCCAACACTTCCTGACATTTTTTTTATTTTGTTTTTATTAATATTTACTTATTATTTAATAATACCATTGGATAATTCGAAATAGAAAGAAAAGGGTAAGAAGAAAATAAAAGATAGAAAGAACATAGCCGTAGGTCACTTAAACAAAAAAACTAGTAAAACTAGTTTACTAGTTTTTTGCATAACATTAACCACTTTACCACTGGAGGATTTTGCTGTCTTACGTCTGGGCCACTTTTTGCGATTCGGCACTGTGCGACTTTAACTGACAATTGCGCGGTCATGCAAGGCCGTACCCAAACAAAATTTACGTCCTTTTTTTCCCTTTCTTTTGGGGGTATTTGATCACCTGTGCGATTTTTACTTTTTGCGCTATAAACAAAAAAAGAGCGACAATTTTGAAAAAATAACAATATTTCCCCCCCCCCCCAAAAAAAAATGTAAATATCAAAATTTTTTATCATTTTAGGCCAATTTGTTTTCTACTACATATTTTTGGTAAAAAAAAAATCGCAATAAGTGTATTTTGATTGGTTTGCGCAAAAGTTATTGCGTTTACTAACTAAGGGAAAGATTTCTGTCGTTTTTGGTGTTTTTTTTTTTTAACGAGTAATGGCGGCGATCTGCGATTTTTTTTGCGGGACTGCGACATTGCGGCGGACAGATCGGACTCTTGACTGACATTTTTGACACTTTTGGGGGTACCAGTGACATTACTACAGTAATCAGTGCTATAAATATGCACTGTTACTGTAAAAATGACACTGGCAGGGAAGGGGTTAATTTTATTGGAGAGGGAGGGGTTACTGTATGTCTGGTGCTTACTGACGTGTGTGGGGGGAGGTGACTGAGTGACACAGGGACAGATCGCAGGTTCAGCTATGCTGAACCCTGCAATCTGACCCTGCCTGTCACTAAGGAGCTCCGCCCGCTTTGTTTACACAAGCGGGCGGATCTCCACACTCGATTCCCTGACGATCGGGGAAGAGCGGCGGTGATCGCCGCTGCTCCTCCCCTGGCCCGACTCCCGCTGTGACTGAATACAGCGTGAGCGAGCCTCCGGCTGTGCGCGTGCGCCGCCAAGAGGGGGGAATGTCTGGCGACGTAGGTCTACGTCGCCAGACGTTAGCGAGCCACTTTGCCGCAGTAGGGCTCTAGTGAGCAGCAGTAAAGTGGTTAAAGTAGAACTGTAGGCAAAATGTTTTTCTTCATTTTGGATAGAGCAGGGAGGGTTATAACCCCTGTCAGAATGTTTTTGCCATCTCTGTCCTATTGTGTAGATTTCCCTTCACTTCCAGTCCCATAGCCAGGGCTTCTTCTCAGTGGGAATGTGGGGGAACACAGTTCCGGCACCTCCAGTACTGAATGTATGTAATGAGAAGGGGTGGCTGGGTTTTGCTACAGTGTCAATTGGTGCTGGCTGATGGGTGATCTATTGTTGTTGGAGGGGATATATTTTTGTGGGGGGTTTATTGTTGCTGGGGAGGTCTACTGTTGCTGCTGCGGACCTATTCTCTCTGGAAGGGAACTATTTTTTCAGGTGGAGGGCTATTTGTTGCTGGGAATGTCTATTGTTGCTGGTGGGGGGTCTACTATTGAGGGAGCAGTCTATTGTAGCTGGCTGCTGGAGGGCCTATTGATGCTTTCTGCGGGGAAATCTGTTGTTTCTGCTGGGAGTCTATTGTTGCTGGGGGGTTATTTTTCTGCTGGTGGGCCACTGTTGCTGGTGGAATCTACTGTTGCTGGGGGGAAGGGGGAGTCTGTTGTTATTGGCTGCAGGGGATCTATTTTACTGCTTTTTCTTATCATTAACACATTTCATAAAAATTACTTAGTACCACAAATGTTACTTGGTTCTACATTTTTTAAAGAGGTTGTAAACCCATGAAACTTTTTTTTTTTTTTTGCTGCAACCTGAAAGAGAAACCCATAATGAGCTAGTGTGCATCGCATACCAGCTCATTATGAAATACTTACCTAAGAACGAGCCCCCGCCGTGCCGCCCGCTCACCTGTATGACGGGCGACATGTCCAGTCGCCGTATCCGGCCATCTGATTGTCACGGCACGGGGCTCTGAAGAAAAGGCACCAGCGGCCGTTCCTTCAGGGCGCATGCGCCAGTGACGTCACTGGCTGCATGTAAGGTAAATATCTCCTAAACCGTACATGTTTAGGAGATATTTACAGTACCTATAGGTAAGCCTTAATATAGGCTTACCTATAGGTAAAAGTGTCAGAGGAGGGTTTACTTCCTCTTTAAAAGGGGAGGTGATGTAGAGGGTGGAACCACAAAACAGTACTCAGAGGTAGGTAGGGGAGAGATAAGGTGTAACTCAGAAAGGGGGGAGTTCCTGCATCTATTCTTTGAGAAAAAAAAAAAGCCCTGCCCATAGCCAAACAGGAAGTGAGAGGAAATCCCAACAAATTAGGGGAATTTTTTGGGGACCCCCAGGTCACCAAAGCTAGTGTCCCCATTGGAAGACTTCCCCTCTTTACTTTTCTGGGGACTACCTAAAATGTGGGATTTTCTTTTACTTTCAATTTCAATGATAATGGTAAGCAGGACAAAAAGAGAGGGCGAATCTCTTTAACGGGGGAAAAGACAGAAATAAAAACTGAAAAGTGTTCTAATCCCTCCCCACTCCATCCAAAACTGAAAAAAAAAAAAGTTTTGCCTTTAGTTATACATTAATGAATATACTTGTTTTTTTAGATTTGCTCCATAGAAGCCAAGGTTCCCATGCATGGCTTTATATTATTAACCTCCCTGGTTTGAAACACAAAATCATAAATTATAATATAATAAATAACTATAAATAGGTTAAAGTATATATATATATATATATATATATATATATATACACATATAATATATATATAATATATATATATATATATATATATATATATATATATATATATATATATATATATATATATATATACACACTGTATATATATATATCTATATGTATATATATATATATATATAATATTTTTATATGTATATATATATATATATATATATATATATATAAAGTACAGTAAAACTGCAGGCAAGGCACTGGGGGGCAAACTAAGGTCAATTTATTTTATTTAGTAATGTAATTCAATAGGATTACAATATATCAGTGTGTTTGTGAGTTTTACTTTTTGAATTTGCCAGCGGTTCCACCCCCCCTGCGATGCAGCGCTCGCAGGGAATGGAGGACGGGGCACACAGCATCAGGCAGAAGATCCGGCCGCCGTACACTGCCGGAATACATTGCGGGATCCTGAGGACAAGGTAAGTAACCTCTTCCAGGATCCAGCGATTTATCCCTGGTGGTACCCCGAGTGTGGCTCGGGGTTACCGCTAATGGCACTGAAATTCCACCCCAAGCCACACTCGGGAATACCGCCAGGGAGGTTAAGCTATATACTGTATGCATCAGCTATTCTGTAAGTACATGTGGCCATAAAGGTAATAATTTGCATGCAGGGCCTCTGATAAGTCCTCTTGTACAGGCCCAGGCCAGCAGGGGGGGGGGGGGCTCGGGCAGCAGGGGCTTCAGATCTGGGCAGTAGAGGGGGTGATCAGTAAAGCAGGGAGGGCAATTAGAGGAACTGATCCCCTGGGTGTCTCTCCTTGCAGCAGTTAAAAGCTGGCTTCTCCTTCTCTCCCTCCCATTGGCTTTCAGCTGCTGCAGGGAGAGACACACGGGGGATCAGTTCCTGTAATTGCCCCCCATGCCTCACCGATCCCCTTTCCTGTTCAGGATTTCTCCTGCTGCCTGCTAATGATTTTCATTTCAATATTTTTTGGGGGGCCCTGTCAGATGGGCTGTACAGGACCCCGCTATTTTCAACAGCAGCCCTGTTTGCATTGCTCCACCTCTTGCTCTAAATTAGGATTTATCCTCCAAATTTTTGGAATATGTGATGAAATGAGACTCTTCTACTCTGCTACGCAGTTGAGCCTATGCTACGCTTGGAGGGCTTTTGGATTCCTTTACTCCCTTTTCGTTATAATGTTACACTTTCTTGTTTATATCATGGTAAATAAAGTGAGTGGAGATATACACAATATATACAAGTAATTATCCTGAACTTACATCTGGGTCAAGAACCCATTTAGTATTGTAAATTATCTTTTAACTAGCGGAACTAAAATCAAACATTTCGGTCTACCATGCAGTGGAACAACATTTGAGTATTCTTTGCAAGTTCCCAGCAGATCCCCCCCAAAAAAAAGTTATAAACATTGTAGCCATTGACATTATTTATACAATAATAGTGAGGAAAGCCAATCATGGTGTGATAAATTGTCCCTACCAAATACTAGAGCATTTGTCTTTTTTTTTTTATTATTTATTGTTCTTGAAATTTAGAAAGGAGTAAAGGATTTTATTGGTGTATTTTTACAAGCCAGCATAAGGCATGTAAAAGCCAAATAGACTGCCTGGCAGAGGAATGTGTGGAAAAAAAATTGGCCTAATGACAGCAGAGGGACACTTGTACATTGTAAATCAATAGTGTTCTTTCAGCACCCATGAGTCCATAGCTTAAAAACAACAGTCAATCTGCTAAAATGCGTGCAAGCAAGTATCTGCCTGCACAATAGGGCATCCATCACTGCTGCCTGGAAGTTGAGCTTAAAATCTGATACACAGGGAGGTGTTCACTGAAAATCTAAACACAAACATTGAAAGTGCACTTAAGCAGGTAAACTCAGAGAGAGGAAAGAATGCATGGTAGCACGCTAATGAATATAGGCATGGGATCTATTATTGGGAATGCTTGGGATCTAAACAGTTTATATAACACAATTCAATACAAGAGGGTTAGGGAGGCCCTGCTCCCGAGAGCTTACAATCTAATAGGGAGGGACAAGGGGAACAAAAGGTAATACCTGTGAATGAAAGATTGGTAGGAGAAATAAAAGCTTCAGTTTACAGCTAAAGGCAGGATAGGCTTCCCTGAAGAGATGAGTTTTCAGGGAGATAGCCGGACATAGTGGGAAAGAGAGGTGGACAGAGTAGGAGATAGCCACAGAGTAGGAGATAGCTAAAGGTGGACAGAGTAGAAGATAGCTAAAGGTGGGCAGAGTAGGAGATAGCTAAAGATGGACAAAGTAGGATATAGCTGGACATAGTGGGAAAGAGAGGTGGACAGAGTAGGAGATAGCCACAGAGTAGGAGATAGCTAAAGGTGGACAGAGTAGGAGATAGCTAAAGGTGGACAGAGTAGGAGATAGCTAAAGATGGACAAAGTAGGATATAGCTGGACATAGTGGGAAAGAGAGGTGGACGGAGTAGGAGATAGCCACAGAGTAGGAGATAGCTAAAGGTGGACAGAGTAGGAGATAGCTGGACATAGTAGGGAAGAGAGGAGGACAGAGTAGGAGATAGCCACAGAGTAGGAGATAGCTAAAGGTGGACACAGTAGGAGATAGCCGGACATAGTGGGAAAGAGAGGTGGACAGAGTAGGAGATATCGACAAAGTAGGAGATAGCTAAAGGTAGACAGAGTAGGAGACAGCTAAAGGTAGACACAGTAGGAGATAGCCGGACATAGTGGGGAAGAGAGGTGGACAGAGTAAGAGATAGCCACAGAGTAGGAGATAGCTAAAGGTGGACAGAGTAGGAGATAGCCGGACATAGTATGGAAAGAGAGGTGAGCAGAGTAGGAGATAGCCAGACATAGCAGGGAAGAGAGTTTCAGAGGATGGGAGCAACTCTGAAGAAGTCTTGGATACAAGCAAGGGAGGAGGAGACAAGGGAGATAGAAAGCAGGAGTTTTTGGGAGAAGCATTTTCCATAAAGAACAAAAAGCTGGCTGTACACAAATGCCCGTCCTTCCGGGATCTCAGATGCATGGTGATGTCAGCACGTCGCTCAAAGGGTTGAGGAGGGGCATTCATTTGCAGCCAGCCGGCTTTTTAAATAATGGTGTTCTATTGTATTGTAAAATATTATATAATAATGTGTATAAAGAAAATAAAATAAAAATTAGTTAGAAAAAAAAATTGTCTATCAACACCAAAAAGTGCTCCAAAAATAGTGACTTGATCATGAAGAAACACCAACTCTTCCAAAGAACCATTAACTGTTATAAAGTATTCATCCACCACCATCAAATAAATGCCTACTCACCAGAAGTAGGATTTTTATCGCTTGTTCAATCAATAAGAGGTCTCCCTCAAAGCAATGGATACTTCCCACTATTGGCACTATTCCAGTGGAGCTCCAAGTTTTTAAACATAAAATGTGTGAAAGAACAGAAGACCCTTCATAGTGTAGTATTTTTCCGTTTAATAGTAGCGCAATATTGGTTAAAAACACTCACATGATCCCCAAAAGCTATTCATGATGCAGGGATGCCGTTCCGCGTTCCACATGCATTCCTGCATTAGAAAACTTGGGTGACATCACTACCCTCAGACTGTGGTCTTCCTCTTTTTTGAAAATAATGTTTATTGGAATATATTGATCATCCGGATGTATCAACAACTGTTTGTATGCTTTGTCTTGCTTCTGTAATGTCTGTAATACTAAACAAATTACTCATATACAATTTTTTTGTGTATGTGATGCAACCCTTTAAAAAATAAAGCGTGGGGATGTGGGCGATGGGGATGTGGGCGGGCTATTGTCCCATTTCCAAAAGAAACAGAAAAAATCTATTTATTTGGATGTAAAATTGAGGCTTCCTCCAGCCTGCTCGTGACCCCAGTGGCTCCACTGGTCCAGGTGTGGAGGTCCCCTTTCTCGGTCGGTCTCCTCGGCTAAGTACATTGAAGCATCTGAAGACAGTTTGAATATCTACTGTTGAAACGCGTCGAATGTCTCATAAAATCTCAAAAATGTCTCAAAAATTGCGATGTGGGAGCGTCACTCAGACGTGAATGGACCTTATACTGCACAAGCAGGAAGGGTGGATGTGGGTGGCCATTAGACATGAGAAAGCCAGGACTGGGAACTAATGTAAACCCACAATAATCTATCTGGAAACAATTTTCTTATTGGAAATTGGGGAGGCCGGGATGAATTTAGAGGAGCTTCGGTCTCAGGGACAGCCTCCTAAGGGACTATCCCCAGAAACCAGGGACAACTAGTCACTCTACTATTTACACAACTATTCCAATTACCAAGAGGCTAATGCAAAAAAAAAAAAAAAATGTATAAAAAGTTGTGAAGTTCTGTGCATAGATTCTGTATTAGCCTTCAGTGTATTTATCCTTTTGAGAAAAGAGCAGCGAGCTGCTAAGATCTGGATTACAGCATGGACGGAGAGTAACCTTTGGATGAATCATGTTCTTAAGGCCCGTACACACGTACCGATCGTCGGCATACAAACGTCGGCGGACGAAAGATCTGCCGATTGTACGCTTGTTAGTATGGTGCCTCCGACAGCCGTCAGCGCACATTCTGCCGACAAGAGTCTGTCTTGCAAGCATTAAAATTTTTGTATGCCGACACCAGAGCAGCCGATTGTTCGCCAGTCAGTACAGAATTCGGACGACAGACCGCAGATTTGCAAGACTGGGCATGCTCAGAAAAGAAAAAACACAGGGAAAGTTAACCATTACATGACATCACTTCTGCAGTCGGCTGTAGTCGGCGGACAAAATTCTTGTGCTGTCTTTGCACTTTTCAACAGACACCGACAGCCCAGGGACAAAAGACGGCCGATCGTTCACTGACGATCGGTACGTGTGTACGGGCCTTTAGCCATTGCAGAAGTCTCCATAAGTATATTTTACCATTTGAGAGTCGATAATTGCTATGTTTAGGTTAAGGTTGGTCAAGGTTTTGGCAACAAGCACCATTGTGTTGGTTTACTCACAAGCCACTAATCTTTTTATGACTCTACTTTTATTCTCTTTTTGATATGTAATAAAGTAGAATTTTATACAGTGTATGTCTGAGAGTTTATATTATTTGCTGTGCCTATAATAGTCCCCTTCTGCTTTGAGGGTACTTTTGTTTCTATTTAATAAATAAAGAACGTAAAAATCTTATATGAAATTTTAGTGATGAAGTTTACATATAAGTTAACCTGTTGCGGACCTCCAGATGTACATTTACTGCGGGATGGAAGCTCCTCTGCACAGAATCACGTACATGTAAGTGATTCTGCACCTCCGGGTCTGGGACGTGCATGTGTGGTGCCGGCGACCCGACCCCACTGTGATTGGATACAATAAGAGCTAATCAGGGGGTCCGGCAGACGCAATGTCCGCCAGGACCCACCAATCATTGTAGGCAAGGGCAGAACAATAATCTGTCTATGTTAACAAGGCAGATCGTGGTTCTGTAACAAGAGAAGGCAGTGATCTTGTGTTTCTGATCTCATCCTTCCCACAGTACAAGCACCTCCCCCACACAGTTAGAAAGCACTCCCTAAGAACACATTTAACCCTTTGATCACACCTGATAATAACCCCTTTCCTGCCAGTGTCATTAGTACAGTGACAGTGTATATTTTTTTAGCACTGATTATTATTATTATTATTACATAGTATTTATATAGCGCCGACAGTTTACGCAGCGCTTTACAACTTGAGGGTAGACAGTACAAATACAATACACTTTAATACAGTAGGAATCAGAGGACCCTGCTTGTTAGAGCTTACAATCTAGGAGGGGACGGTCAAGAGATACAAGAGGTAGTAACTGTGGGGGATGGGCTGATGGTATTATCAAGTGTCAAAAGTGTCAGTTAGGTGGCTGATTTGTGCGCTACAAATCGCAGTCCCGCTATAAGCAGCTTATCACCGCCATTACTAGTAAAAAAAATAAAATAATAAAAATTCCAAAAATATATCCCATAGTTTTTAGACGCTATTACTTTTGCGCAAATCAATATACAGGCGGTCCTCGGGGTTACAAACATCTGACTTACAAATGACTCCTACTTACAAACAGAAGGAGACAATAGGAAGTGAGAGGAAATCTCCCCCTAGGAAGGGAAATTCACTCCTGTTAAGGCCCGTACACACGTAGCGATTGTCGGCCGTAAATATTCGGCCACCGACCGATCGGCCGATTGTCGGCTTGTTAGTATGATGCTTCCGACAACCGACTGCGACTTTTCGGCCGAACAGAATCTGGTGTGCATGCTATAAAATTTTTTTTGGCCAACACCAGAACGGCCGATTGTTCCTCAGTCAGTACAGAATTCGGCCGACAAACAGCAGATGAGCAAGACTGGGCATGCTCAGAGAAAAAAAAAACACACGGAAAGTTAACCATCACATGACATCACTTCCGCAGTCAGCTGTTGTTGGCCGACAAAATTCGTGTGCAGTCTTTAGCACTTTTCAACCGACAGGACAGCACCAGACAAAAGACGGCCGATCGTTCGGCCGACAATCAGTACGTGTGTACGGGGCTTAAGAGTTCTCATGGGAAAAAGGTGTCTCCACTGAAGCTTTATCACCAATCCTTGGTTCCACAACAACCCAAAATTTTCAAAATCCAATTGTCACTGGGACAGAAAGTGAGGTGAAATCGTCTGAACAGGGGCACAGACAGCAAAACAAATGTTACAGGGGTGTTAACCCTTCCCTATGCTATCCAAAAAACTTAAAAATTATTCTTTTGGCTGGGGCTACACTTAATAAATGTACTTTTTCTGACTTACAAACAAATTCAACTTAAGAACAAACCTGCAGTCCCTATCTTGTTTGTAACCCGGGAACCGCCTGTACGCTTATTGGGATTTTTTTTTACCATAAACATGTAGCAGAATACATATTAGCCTAAATAAACAAAGACATTTTATTTTTTTACATTTTTGGGGTATGTTTTATAGCAGAAAGTAAAAACTATTGTTTTTTTTTTTTTTTTGGGGGGGGGGGGGGGGAACTGTCGGTATTTTTTGTTTCTGTTTATAGCGCTAAAAATAAAAGCTGCAGAAGTGATCAAATATCACCAAAAGAAAGCTCTGCTTGTATGAAAAAAAAGAATATAAATGAACAAAAAACTAAATAAAAGAATAAAATAAATAATAAATAAATAATAAAATAATAATAAAATAATAATAAATAATAAATAATTGTTTAAAATAGGTTAACCCGTATCCTGATAACAGATCCTCATCCCTGGTTCATGTGTTAAGAAAAAAGAAAATTCCACTGGTCCTAGAACCCAATGAAAAAATGGAGAGGAAGAGTATGTGGGACTATAATGGATCTGTTATCTGTGTTATAGAGGTAAGCAACAACATGGTTAAATACCAGACATATTTTTATTCTTTGGTAAAATCATCAATACAAAAAACATCATCAATACAAAAAATACAAAATGTTTGTATGCTGCTATAATTATGTTATGTGTTTTTTGTATTGATGATTTTACCAAAGAATAAAAATATGTCTGGTATTTTACCATGTTGTTGCTTACCTCTATAACACAGATAACAGATCCATTATAGTCCCACATAATAAATAATAAATAAATAAATAAATAAATAAATAAATAAATAATAAAATAATAATGCAATAAATAAATAATAAATAAACAAATAATAAAATAATAATACAATAAATAAATAATAAAATAAATAATAAATAAATACAATAAAAGAACATAAATTGTATTTGGGTACAGTGTTGCATGTCCGCGCAATTATCAGTTAAAGTAACGCAGTGCCGTATCGAAAAAATATGGCCTGGTCAGGAAGGGGGGTAAAGACCTGGTGGAGGTGTCCATTAATTTGAAGAAACCCAATGATTAAAATACCATTAAAAATAATCTATTTAGGAAAAAATGTATGCTACAGAACAGTGCAATGTACTTCTAAATATCTTTGATGGCCTGACAGAGAGCATAAGTAAGCTAGAAAGATAAGAAGACATATTTTTTTTTTTTGCTTGGAAATGTTACCTTCTGAAAGCAGATCTATTTAATGTGTACTTCAATCTTGCAGAAGCAAATCATGGAGTATCAAACGAGAAGACTTTAAAGGAATGTCCACAAATTTGTAAGAGAAAGAATTCCTTTCATTCATGAAAAAAATCTATTTAGGAAAATGATGGACTGACATGGTATGTCAACACCACATAAGAGCCTTCAGTTCCAAAAGCCTGACAGATGGCCCAAGGAAGTTAAAAAAAAGAGAATTAATGTCTTCCTCTTGAATATTGCATAGTCAGGAAAACGGTGCCCTGACAGTATGGAGCTGATTTACTAAAACTGGAGAGTGCAAAATCTGCTACAGCTGTGCATGGCAGCCAATCAGCTTCCATTTTTTTTTTTCAAAGCTTAATTGAACAAGCTGAAGTTAGAAGTTGATTGGCTACCATGCACAGCCGAACCAGATTTTTCACTCTCTAGTTTTATTAACCACTTGCCGACCGCCAGCAGTACATATACTGCGGCAAGTCAGCTCTGACCCATGAAACTATGTAAGGCCCCTTTCACACGGGCGATCCGATCTGCCTGCCAGTTTTTCAGGCAGACCTGATCGGATGCTCCATGCATCCCTATGGGGCAGCGGATGTCAGACATCTCAGCTGACACCCACTGCTATCCTAATCAGATCCTGTTTGTGAAATCCGGACGGATGGAAACCCATTTTCCATCCGTCTGGAGGATCGAATCGGATGGGATGAGATGAGAACGGACAGGCGGTCCGTTTTCATCCGATCTCCCCATAGAGGACAGCGGGGATCTCACAGCTCCATCTCTACACACAGAGTGGAGACGGGGTTGTCATTCGCCTGCTCAGGGGGGATCGGCGGATCAATCCCTCGCTGAGCAGAAACGGACTCCGTTGGTCGGTGCACCCGTGTGAAAGAGCCCTAACTGTACATCGTTTTGCGGGACCACTAGTGGGGGCTCTCACACACCGCCAGAGGCGCGGGCACATACTGATTGGCTACAGGCGGGAGCCAATCAGCGGGTCCGATGGCCGCGATTGCCGCTGGGCACCCGTGATCGCTCCCCGTGGAGACCGCTGTTCTGTCAGTAATGAACACAGGGATCATGTGTTCCTATTTAGGAACATAGATCTCTGTGTTCGTTCCGCAAGCCCATCCCCCACACAGTTAGAAAACACCCCCTTAGGGTCACATTTAACCCTTTGATCCCCCCCCCTGGTGTTAACCTCTTCCCTGCCAGTGTCATTATTACAGTAACAGTGCATATTTTATATGGTATGTCAACTCTGCAGAAAAAAAAGCATTCCAGGTATGGAAAGCAGAAGATTGGCCTGCAGTGAGATACAAAACAAATGTACTAAAAAACATACACTGTATTTGTATGAACATGTATTTCTAAAATATAATTATTATTTATATAGTTTGTGCAATGCTTTACTAAATGAGGGCAGACAATACAGTTACAATACAATTCAATACAGGAGAAATGAGAGGGCCCTGCTCATTAGAGTTTACAATCTAGAAGGGAGGGTCAAGTGATACAAAAGGTAATAGCTGTGGAGGATGAGCTGATGGAAAAACAAAAATCAAAAGTACAGTTGTTAGGTGTTGGTAGGATAGGCTTCTCTGAAGAGAAGGGTTTCCATGTTTCGTCCAAAAAGAAACAGAATAGGAGATAGTCAGACAGATTGGGGTAAGGAGTTCAATAGGATGGGAAAAATCCTGGAGGCAAGCATGGGAGAAGGTGATGAGGGAGCTAGAGAGCAGAAGGTCTTGGGAGAACCAAAAAGAACAATTAGGTTGGCATTTTGAGACTAGGCTAGGCAGGTGGCAGGAAAAGAATTTGCTCAATTCCCCCAACAACACAGACAGTGTTGATGGGGGAATCCCTCTTGTCAAGTCATTGTCTTCTCCTGGCGAGAGGGAGGGCAGGGGTAGCCGTCTCCGCTGGGAGAAGACAATGATTATTGCTAGCTGCTATAGCAGCCGCTAGCAATAATCCCAGGTAAAACCCAGCATGCTGGTTGTATCCAAGTTGATAGGTCGATCAACTTGGTACATTCAACCTGCCCATGCATGGTTCGAATCTCGGTCGGATCTTGCTGAATCAGCTAAGATTCGAATAATGTATGGCCTGCCTTAGGGATGTAGGAGAGGGCCGAGTTCTGGATGTCTTTGTGAGTATTTTGAATTAAATTTGTTGGGTAAGCGGAAACCAGTGGAGGGATTGACAGAGAGGAGTAGCAGACAATGTAGAAACCTTGAAGGCCTTACAATGTGCTCACCTTTCTATGAAGAACTAATGAGAAGCAGCAGCAACATGGGAAAATATCATGGGCCTCCCAGCTTAAAGGCCTGAAGGAGAGGCCACAAACCTGAAATGCCACAAGAATAAGAGCCGGTTCACACTGGGGCGACTTGTCAGGCGACCTGGTCGCCTGCCATAGATTAGCACAGGACCCGTTCTAATAGGAGCGACACAAGTTGCTCCAACTTAGAAAAAGGGTCCTGTACTACTTTGGGGCGACCTGGAGCGACCTGCATTGACTTCAATGATATGAAGTCCGTGCATGCCGCTCCGAGGTCGCGGTGCGAGCTGCGCACCGTGACTTCACAGGTCGCCCGGCAAAGTCGGGTCGCGCCTATGTGAACCGGCTCTATATCTATTCATTGTGTCTATTATGTGTTTCAGGATGCAGAAACCCTAACAGTTTGTGCTACATCACAGGAAAGCATTAAGGTTTTTTTTTACAATTTATAAAGGTTATCCATAACCCATGATTTTTCTACAAAATATTAGTTATTAACCTCTACGTGAAAAAGACCCAAGAGTTCTTCATTTTCACAACTGCAGGGTGACATTTTAATCAGTTTTTTCCCTTTTAATTTTTTTTTTTTTACAAATATTTTTACAATGTCTTTCAGAAGGTGCAAAATAAACTATTTTTCTCCTACAGGTGTTCGGGACTGTAAGGATTTATGGAAACAAGTCATATGTTTTCCAAAAATGCATTGAACCATACCAGCCTTTTAGCTATGCCCAATACAACAACTGGGTAATCTTACTATATAAAGTACAAGTGTCTCTGCGTCCAGTCCCTGTGTCCGTGGGATGCCAAGCCGGACCAGCCGGCGCTCATCGCGTGATGTGTCAGCAACACAAGAGTGGGGCGGAAGTCTCGAACTCCGAACTGTGACCTTAAGTCACTTGCCAATCACCACCAATCTTTTCCTCCAGCCAATTGAGAAATGACAGTTTTTTTTGGAGGGAAATTGAGTACCTGTCTTCGTGTTATTCCCTCCCAACTCTTTATTCTTCAGCTAGACAAGAATGGAGTACACTTGGGCTACCCCCTTCTCCGCCCACCCTGCTCATAGCCTCCTCCTTCTGCAGTGTGAGTCAGCAGGAAGTGACAGCTGACTCCCAAAACCAAGATGTGTAGGAACTGGAATCCTGAGAAGACTTGGCTGTGTTGAAAACAGTGTTGGACTGCATGGACCGGTAAGTATGTGTTTCTTAAAAGTCAGCAGCTTCATTCTGGGAAAATGTACTCTTTAAACTGATTGTAAAACTTCGTTTTTTATTCATCAAAATAATAAACATGTTTTACTTACCCCCTCTGTTCAATGGTTTTGCACAGAGCAGCCCTGATTCTCCTCTTCTGGGTTTCTCCTCCACCACTTCTGGCTACACCCCCGTCGAGTACCCTCATAGCAAGTTGCTTGCTATGGGGGTACTCGGGCATGCTCACTCCCGAGCCCTGCTCTGTGTGTGCATAAGACACACAGAGCCCCCCACTCTGTAGTCACTGGCTCTAACTGACAGCAGCGTGAGCCCATAGCTCCTGTTGCTGTATGTTAGTCAATGAGGAGTGAGAGAGGCCTGGCTCTCATGCACATCGCTGGGTCGAGATTGGGCTCAGGTAAGTATTTAGGGGGGCTGCAGGGAAATCTGTTTGCAGAAGATTTTTTACGATACTGCATAGAACGCAGTAAGGTAAAAAACCTTCTGCCTTTTCAACCATTTTAAAGGGTAACTCCACTTTCGTGGGGAAAAAAATAGCAAATAAAGAAAAAAAATACTGTATATAGCGTATACAATTGCGACACAAATTATATTGTAATTGTATGTTATTAAAAATTACCTTTCCTTTTCAATCTGCAGCTGTTGTATTTTCTCGAAATGCAATGCAATATGGCCGCCTGGAGCTGTTCTGTACACAGAATGTATACTGACCACACCCCCAGAAACATAATTTCCTGCTTGTGTGATTGGCTCACCAATTTTCCCAGAAGTCTGCACTAAGATACAAGTCAGATTTCTGGCATCCCCTGCAACAAAAACTTCATTTTTGGTGAGATACTCCAAATAGGAACATGTCTAAAGGGATGCAGGCCCTGTAGCTTTCCTCATTAGAGCCCTGCAGCTGCCACAGCTGATAGATAATTATGAAACCACTCCCATTAGACCTACTCAGCACAGAGGAACAAACAGGGATTTCTTCAGAATAACAAAAGGTAGGAATCTGCAACAAAGTTTGTTAAAATCCTTGTAATGTACAGAGATCACCCAGAGGGGAATGTTTTTTTCTCAACAAAAATAGAGTTACAAAAGTGGTTACACTGTAAGTAATTTTTCAACTCCTTGATGTTCTTCTGTGAATTTCCAGAGTGGTAATACCTCAACCAACAGGAGCTTCTGCTGTGGAGCCAGCAGGACAATAAAGGGTAACTGTATTCTTTTTACCAGCTTTTCACAAGTGTTTTACATCAATTTCTCTTTTTTTCAGCCTTAAAGTGGTTGTTATTGCAGCAAACATGGGTTGCCCAATGGTTGCTGTCCCCAAACAGTGTTGAACCATATTGAAGCAGATGACAAGGAGCAAGCGATATCAGAAGTACTGTAGGTTTGGCCAGCTGGCTAACTGAGCATAATGGATGTTAGAAGACTATTTCCAGGAGTTCAAATTGCACTTTGCTTACAAGTAATAGAAAAAAAAAATGGTCTCATTAGCACCAGCTTAGCAATTTGTTTCAAAACAAGAGAGGAAAAAGGTCATTAGGATTTATTAATGCAATTTAGAGTTGCTGGCATGCACTAGGACACAATAAAACCCTTTACAGGGGAAGTTGGATGGTATGCTTACATAATAGGGTTTTGGTGTTTTTCTGTGAACGCCAATCATGTCCACCCGTCACAAAAAAACACATAATGAGGTAATAAAATTTGACTCTGATATAGTAAAATCTGTTTATGATGAAGCTGCTTTTTTCACACCATTATATTGGTGAGTAAACTTAAGGCCAGATTTAAGGCCAGATTTTCATTGCCCCGGTATTTGACTTGGATTTATGTGAACATACACCCTCATGAAGCAAACCTATTGTATCCAAGACACAAACCTCCCCAGCACAATTATACAAGGGTTTAGCCCTATAAAATTTGGAATTCAGATGTGTGCAAGGGTAACCTGGTGCATTCAACACAGGTGCAGCAATGTACATTCGGCAACACTTTGCCATTAGCTAGATTTCACCAAAAACTGTTCACTCTTAATTTTTTATGCAAAAAATCTATGCTAAGTGAAGAATTCCCTTGTGCCCATGAGTTGAAAATGCTTTGGGTCTTAAAACTTCAGTGGCTGCCAGGGGCTGACTGGCAACTTTTGGCCCAGGGGGCAAGTACAAACTAGAGGCCCATGGTGCAGCAACTCAGCCCCCCTCCCACTCTCCCTCTTCCCAGCCTCTTCCTGACCCCCATTCCATGCTGAAGCTCCACTCCAGGTACTCTCTACTCATCGCCTGAATCTGGGTTCCTGACTTGGCCAGCAGGGGGCAGTTGGGGGGAGCTGGGACAGCTTAGTTGGGGCTGGCTGGGGGGGGGGGTCTCAAGTGGGGCATGGAACCGGCCTCTGCTCAGACACAGTTTACACCATCCATGCTGAGGAGGGGGGGGGGGGTGCTCTGTCCTTGTCTTCAACCCAGCGGCAGGGACTTTTTACTTCTCTTCACCAGGAATCCTTTAGGCATGACTGTGTCAGAAATGGTGCAGCCTTTTTATGGGGCATCAGAGCAGCCCAGGGGGCAATTGCCCCCCTGCTGCATATTCTGTGCTGATGGTAGAGAATTAGGAGCCTCCATACATTTTACTTATGGAACACTTCAAATTATTCTCGCTGGAAGCCAAATTGAAGACGGGCATGACAAGATGACATCAATATTCTAAGTCCTGTGAAAATACCTTATCCTGGACCAGACTATGGGAATCCAAATATTTCCAGACTTGTAAAAAGCAGTAAATGAGCTACTGTAGAGTAATTCATCGTAAATTAAAATATTGTGATCTGGTACCTATAATGCCATGCCTCCATCCCAATACATATTAAAAGGAAAATGAAAAATATTTGCCCATGGGACTTTAAATGAGGCATGATACATGAATAATAAAATATCAATTTATTAAATAGAAATTGATACATACATGTAAGAGTAGTTTGAAATATCAAGCCGGTTAACCTCCCTGGCGGTCTGATTATGTCAATATTTTTGAATGTCAAAGCGGTACATTGTTTTGCATGGATATCTGTTGTATTATATTGTAAGCCTATAATTCTTGGGAATAAAACAGTAAAAGTGAATACAATTTTTAATAAATTAATACATTAAATACTAAATTAAATTAATACATTAATTAATAAATGAATAAATGATTAATAAAAAAATATTAATACAAATAAAAGGAACAAAACTGTAAAAGTGCAGGCAGGGCACTGGACAAAGCACTAGGGACAAAACTGAGGTGAAATGGTTTGATACAGTAATGTAATCCTAACAGATTTCAATGTATCATGTCATGTTTTGTGTCATTTTTTTTAATTTCCCTCCCCGTTCCACCCCCCCCCCCCCCCCTGCATCACAGCGCTTGCAGGGAAGGGAACCTGGAAGGCGGATGCTGGTGTTCTATCAGATTCTGCAACCGGAAGTGACAATCAGAATTCGGAAAGAAAAACTTACTGCACATGCACCATGCATTCCGACATGCCCGCTATGCATTCCAATAGCTTTCCTAGTGTGACAGAACACGAAGCAGCTGTGGACATCTTCTTACACCCACGCAAGTCTTGAATTTTAGATTTATTTTACCAGTAAACTGACCTTATAGACTGAATAACAGTATTACATTTCTATTATTATCGTAATATAGTAAACCTGCAGGTAGAAGGTGGCGGCGGCCATCTTGGTACACCCCAGATTGCTCAGCGACAAACTGATTATATAGTGAAATAGACTATTTCACTCATGGTGAAATAGTCTATTTCTGTATTTAAGGTAAGATTACTGCTAAAATCAGTCTGAAATTCAAGAGTTGCTTGGATGTAAGAAGATATCTGCTGCTGCTGCTTCATGTTTTGTCACATTAGGAAAGATATTGGAACGCATAGCGGCCATGTTGGAACTCATGGCACATGCACCGTAAGTTTTCTGGTTCGAACATCACTTCCGGTTGCAGAATCTGATAGGTAGCGGTGATAAAACACCGGCATCGGCCGGAGGACATCGGGGGATCATAGGGACACGGTAAGTTTCACTACAGGGTAACCCCGAGTGTGGCTCGGGGTTACTGCTTTTGGTACTGAAAATTAACCCCAAGCCACACTCGGGATTACCGCCAGGGAGGTTTTGGGACGCCTGCCTTTACACACACATGAACTTTAATGGCATCCCAGTCTTAGTCTGTAGGGTTCAATATTGAGTTGGCCCACCCTTTGCACCTGGAGTGGATGCCAAACAACATGTGATCTGTAAGTGAAAGAACGGGTACATACATTTTATTGTGCCACTCCCTAAAGATATGGGTAGTATAGATACTATACATGTACATGTCCTAAATAGAACAGGACTTACAAATCAGCTTAAAACTTGATCTGGTGACCACCGCTTAATGTTTGGCCCGGGAGTATTAGAAGGGAACCATGGCACCCAGTGGAAAAATCAATGGGGCAAATGAAACACGCCCAATTTTGTTTCATCATCATTTCCTTTTTTTTTTTTTTAGGGTTGTTGGTCATTTCCTGTCGTCTTGCATTTTTTTTTTCATTCCACCCATGCACTATTTTTTGCTTCCACTTTGATTTTTCCACTGGGTGCCATGGTTCCCTTCCACTACTCCCGGGCCAGACATTGAGCCGTGGTCAGTCTTAGCCAGTGAGGAGAGAATGGGGGGTGGGGCTGAGCCACTCTTTGTGTATCAATGGACAGACAGAGCTGTCTTGGGAACAAGCATGCATGAGTGGCACCATAGCAAACGCTTGCTATGGGGCACTTTGCAGGGGGGGAGGAACCCAAAGCTCTGGCAGGGGACCTAAAAAGAGGAGGATCGGGCCGGCTCTGGGCAAAACCATTCCCCAAAGCAGGTATGTATGACATGTTTGTTATTTTAAGGGGAAAAGTGAAGTTTCCCTTTAAGGTGGCGAGAAAAACTGAAGAGATCCCCCCCCCTTAACACATTCGGGGTAAATGGGGGAATTCTCCCCACTGTGCTATTGTATTCTGGCAAAGGGGAGACCTATTGCCTGCAGTGCTGATTGAGCAGCTTTTATCCAACAGGGCAGTTTAAAAGAAGTCAATTTGTAGATTGGCTTTTGTTCAACCAAACTGGCCACACGTGGATCAAAATTTGGCCGGTCCCTGCTGAACCACCTGAATTTCAATCCATGTATGGTCAGCTTCAGGATTTTCTTGTACTTTAGGAATATGTAAGTACATTATTGTCCATAGTCTGGGCACAATTGCACTTGAATATCATGAGATAAGTTTGTTGTTTAAAGTAGATGTAATCCTAAAAAAATGATTCTGTTCCTTTAAAGTCAGATATACAGCATAGCACTTGTGCTGTGTAATTTGTGCCTTTCTATGCTGTAAAATACCCGGTTGATCTTGCCTGATCCTGTGTCCCCCTTAGTGTGCTGACCACGATAATCAAGGCTGCTGATCCACGATACCGTGGTCAGTTTACGTGCCTTTGAAATCCTGCAGTCTCTCGTTTTTCCCCTCCCTCCCTGCCTGTTAGTTCAGGAGTCTGTGTGAGCCAATCTGCTCCCTTCCCACCGCTATTCCGCTGTGGCTGTAAAAAATCCTGGAATCACCTCTGTTACAGGAAGATATACTGTGCAGTGTCTGTTTTTTAAAAATGGTTGCAAGGAAATACCTTATTTCAGAGCACCACTTTGCGCTCACGTGACCTCCTGCTGCTCTGCTCCTCTCCTCCCTGCTGATATCAGAGGGGAATCTCAGCCCTTCCCACTGTAGTTTATACAGAAATTGTGTAGAGAGAAAACAGGGCATTCTCATTGCTAAATTACCCCACTCAGTATGACACCATCAACAAAATATTTAAAACATTCATTGTATTTATATCAAAAATATATAAAAATATACAATCCAACATATGATGAATTCATATGTCATTGAAAAACCATACATACATATACATGGTATAGTTAAACCTTTTCTCAAAGCCCAGGCTTGACTTCTCACAGAGACACACTAAGGCCTCTTTCACACGGTCCGCTCCGTAGGCGGATCCGTGTTGCTCAGCGGGGATCGATCCGCGATCCCCGCTGAGCCGGGCGGATGACAGCTCCGTCTCCGCTTGCAGAGCGGAGAGGGAGGTGTCTCAGCCCCTGCTGCCCTCTATGGGGGATCGGATGAGAGCGGACCGCTTGTCCGCTCTCATCAGATCCGATCCGCTCTGATTACTGAACGGATGGAAAAATAGGGTTTCCATCCGTCCAGATTTCAAGCACAGGATCGGATGCGGATGGCAGCGGGTGTCAGCGGAGATGTCTCCGCTGACACCCGCTGCCCCATAGAGCTGCATGGTGGATCCGATCAGATCCGCCTAAAAAACTGACAGGCGGATCTGATCGGACCGCCCGTGTGAAAGAGCCCTAAATGTCTGTGTGCCCATGTGCATGTCAGAGGGCAAGATAATCCCGACGTGTTTCGCCTCT
Organism: Pelophylax lessonae; assembly: GCF_965119305.1. Classification (NCBI taxonomy): domain Eukaryota; kingdom Metazoa; phylum Chordata; class Amphibia; order Anura; family Ranidae; genus Pelophylax; species Pelophylax lessonae. The sequence goes on along the minus strand of NC_138771.1, from coordinate 33,784,875 downwards.
AGAGCTTCCTCAGGGGTATTGGACGAAGAGGGTTCACAATAATAGATTACTACAAAAAAAGAAAAAACAATAAAAGTAATAATAATAATAAATATATTCAAAAACTATATTCATATCATTTATCATCTTCATCAATATCATCCAATAATTCTTCATTTCAATTTCTATTTTACATAAATTCTTATAGCCTAAAAAGTTACTTACATATCACTGTGATTTCAGTGGAAAAGGGGTAAGAAGTAAAATGCCTAGTTCCGAGTTGCTGATAAGCCAAGGCAAATGCACTATTCAGCATAAATTACAAGTAAGACAATCATACATTTGTTATAGCCCTCCTACTGTAGTCTTCAGATCAGGAAAGGAGAGCGCCGGGTGGTCACGTGACCGTACAGCGGCTCCCTAAAATAAGGTATTTTGCTGCATATTTTTTAAAAAAACAGACACTGCACAGTATATCTCCCTGTAACATTGGGGATTCCAGGATTTGTGATGAGTGACTTTGCAAACACTTATTTAATCAATTATTATTGTTTTCCTAGCTTCAGTTGTTTTGATTGGTCAGCTAGCTCTAAGCTATACGTTCTTGTAGAACACTGCTGTATATTTTCCTTCAGCAGTACAGAAGAAAAAAAAAAAAAGGGAACAGGATGGAATTTTATTTTTCAATCTGCTAAGTGGACCTTGTCAAATCCATAGAGGAATAAAATTGCATATGGTCATAGTATGATTAAAGCAAGAAATGGAGCATTTACCCAGGCTTAAGAGTTTGGAAAGCTTTATTAATTCGATTATGTACCATACATAAATATGAACACTCATAAACTCAGCCACATTTTCCCCTTGGAGAAAACATCTCATTGAATGATCAAATTTCCAGCAGAATAAGCATCCTGCCCTAAATAACCGATTCTCAGTTTTCACACTTTTGCTGCTCACAGAAAGGGATGCTGGAATGAGGAAGTGGTGTCTGCTTTAAATATGTAACAGATCCAAAGTTACAAATGAAATTGTTTCCTATTTTCACGGCTGCACAATATGGTTTTGGAAACAATACTAAGCAACCCTACAAAAAAAAAAAAAAGTAAGGACACATGGCCAATTCTAAGGCATTCATTTATTGTTCATTTAAGCCTTCTGCAAAGCAAGCACTTTCTCTGTTAGGTATTGTGGGGGGAAATATAATTCATATGCTTAATACTTTGCATATTTTACATGGTTTCAGACTGTTTTGCGTGTTTGCTATATATCAGTTGACACCTCTGTAAAAATCTTTATATTAAATGCCGTTGGCAAGTATACACCAAATAATGGCATTACCATTTGTAATATTCATAGCTAGGGCTTTATGACACCTTTGCAGTATGCATTTTAAATAGGGAAGCCTTTATTGGTTCACAAGTCTTTGCCGTGACCCCTTTTCCCAGTTTTATTTCTGACTGAGTTGAAAGCGCTGCTTTTAAAATGGAATGATTTGAAAAAAAAAAAAAAGAAAAAGAACAGATCTGACCAGGCATGTGCTTTAAAGCACATTGTCATCTTGTGAGAACGTGCCTGCCATAGACTTACCGACATATTGAAAAAGAACATCATGCATACATTGAAAAACATACAATTAACCACTTCTGGACCGGAAGATTTTCCCCATTAATGACCAGGCCATATTTTGCGATTCGGCACTGTGTTACTTTAACGGACAATTGTGCGGTCTTGTGAAGCTGTGCCCAAATAAAATTGATGTTCTTTTTTTCCCCACAAATAGAGCTTTCTTTTGGTGGTATTTGATCACCTGTGCGATTTCTATTTTTTGCGCTATAAACAAAATAAGAGCGAAAATTCTGAAAAAAAAAAACCCCAATATTTTTCACATTCTGCTATATAACATTCTCAGAAAAAAAAATGAAAAATCAAAATTTTTTAACATTTTAGGTCAATTTGTTTTCTGCTACATATTTTTGGTAAAAAAAATCGCAATAAGCGTATTTTAATTGGCTTGCGCAAAAGTTAACTACAGGAAAAATTAATATCATTTTTATTGTTTTTTTTTTTTTACTGGTAATGGCGGCGACCTGCGATTTTTAGCGGGACTGCGACAATGCGGCGGACAGATCGGACCCCTAACTGACATTTTTTGACACTGGGGGTACCAGTGACATTACTACAGTAATTTGTGCTAAAAATATGCACTGTTACTGTAATAATGACACTGGCAGGGAAGGGGTTAACATTGTGGGTGATCAAGGGGTTAAATGTGAGCCTAGGGGAGTGATTCTAACTATGGGGTGCGTGGCTTCTGAAATGACCATAGAGACCTGTTATCCCATATAGAAGGATCACAGGGGCTCTATTATCATTCCAGGGAGAAGAACAGTCAGCTGTGTTTACAGCAGCTGACCGTTCTTCTCTCTCAGCAGGGAGCGATCGCGGGTGTCAGGTGGCCATCGGAGCCGCCTGTCCACTGCATCGCCTTCTCCGCTGACGAGCGGGGGCGGGAGCATGCAGCTGGTGGAGCGCGCTCGCCCCCTAGCTGGCTCCAAGCATCCAACATAGCCCTACGTCGGTTTGCCTGGGAGAGCCACCTGCCGCAGTAAATATGCGGTAAGCGGTCGGCAACCGGGTAAAGTGATACTAAACACACACACTGTTTAATTTACATTATCCCTTCTATTTCTGTATGTGGATAATGGCACTTTAATTCAGTTGCGTAGGGGTTTTTTTTCACTGTCAGGGCGATATGGATGTGGAACTCTCTTCCACAATTGGTGGTTTCAGCGGTGAGTATTGATATTTTTTAAAATACTCTTGGACGTGCATCTTAGTGAACACAACATACAGGGATATGGAAAATGATTACTGACATTGACACACATGCACCTTCAAATAAGCAAAGGTAGGGGTGTGCTACTACCCAATGGAGTCGCTGATCACAGAGCGAGCTGGGCGCGCTCCGCAGGGAGCATGCAGGCCGCTCGTGCACAGGAGGAAGTCATTGTACGCCCTCCCGGCAATTAGGGTCCACGCTGTAGCCGTTTTTCAGCTATAGCGTGGGCGGCAAGTAGTTAAACTAGTTGATGGTCTAGAAAAGTGGTCTCCAAACTGCAACATGTGGCCGGATGGACCCATACAGTACATAGCTGTGTTCTCTAGCAGGTATATCACCTGATGACTTAAGCCCCGTACACACGATAAGAAAATCTGTAGGGAAAATTCATCCGATGACCGACCTGCCGATTTTCGGATTGTTAGTTTGGTGCTTTCGACAGCCAACTCCAACTTTTCAGCTGACAAAATCCTGGTGTGCAGGCTATACAATTTTTGTCGTCCGTAATACAACGTCCGATTTTCGTCTCATTAGTACAGATTTCCACGGAAAAAAATCTTAAGAGCAAGACTAGGCATTCTCAGAGACGAAAGAACACATACAAAGCAATCCAACACATGACATCACTTCTGAAGTAGAATTTTGTCGTACGGGAAAATTCGTATGAAAATAACCTCTTCACTTTCCACATCAGACTAGCATGCCACAAAAAACGGACGGCAGATCGTTCGATAATCTGATCGTGTGTACAGGGCTTTAGAGACCCATGAACATTACACAGCAGTCATTTATATGGAAGCATTCATAAGAAGGAAGATACAAGAAGATATTTTTTCACCCAACATACTGTATATATAAACACTGATACAAATATGGGCTTATTTCTTTTGATTTTTGATCACTCATGAATTTTTACACTGTCTATTGAAGTGGCCATAATAGATGTATATTTTATATGTGAAGGTACATGGAATTTCAAGAGGTTTCTAGGGTCACAGGTACTGCAGGAGTGCAAGCACTCTCAGCTTTCAAGAATGGTTAGATGAATGTGTATAGACAAAATAACAGATCAACCATTTTTGAGAAAAAGAAAAAGTTTTAGAATAAACTAAGTTAAACTGTGGTCAGCTTGGTGAGTTGGTTTAAAGTGCATAATGTTTATCTTTAACTTTAAACTGCCTGGATGAATCAGGATGAATGCACTACAAAGATCGCGCTTGATATTTACCTCGGTCCCTTAAACAGTAAAGAACTATTCATAGTTTTTTTTTTTTTTTTTATGTTTTTTTTTAAAGTGTGAACTTTAGAAAGTGTATTAAAAATGTTATTTTTTTTTTTTTTTGTTTTCATTTTTGAACTTTTACATTCAAAGTTTACTTGCCAATTTTTTTGTTTGCCCTTTAGTGCATGGTAAAACATTTTCCAGTTCTGCTGTTAATTTGCAAAGATTATTTATGCTACCTAGGGGCTTTAGTCAGCCATGACAGATGTGAAGCAGACCTGTTTGTTAAAGCCAAGCCAATGCAGGATCTAATTCATGACCAGTTTCTATCTTTAAAGCGGAGTTCCACCCTAAAATTATACTTACCTCCATCTTCTCGCTCCGGGTCACCTGAAAAACAAATGGATAATTGCAATTTTTTTTTTACTTACCTCGTTTAGAAGAAAATATACTCACCTTACTTCCTTCTTCCTCCCCTCGGCGGCCGCGGCGAGTCGTCGCTTCCTGCTTGCAATGATTCCTGGGAGCTGAACGTCATCGCTCCCAGGAACCAATGCGCCTGCACCGGCCCTGACGTCAGTTCCGGTGCAGGCGCCGTCATACCTTGCTAAACACCTTTTTGGCATGCCCAGAAGCTGTGCAGGGATGACGCTGCGGCACCGGAAGTGACAGTGGGGCCGGTGCAGTGCATCGTGGGACCGAAGAAGACGTAAGAGGACGCAGAAGAGGATCGCGCTGGCTTCAAGCTGCCCACACCTGAGATGGGAGCACTGGAGAATACATTTTCAAGGTAAGTATTTCTCCTAAAAGGTAAGTGCGACCTGGGACAGATCAGAGGCTATCCATTATGGAATGCACTAGCCCTGACTGTCCCGGGGGTATTTTTATTAGAAAAAAAGTTCACTGGGTGGAACTCCGCTTTAGGCAAATACATCTACAAAAACACTACAAAACCTATAGAGATGTAGCACCCTCCTAGGTAGGTGCTAGTGAGAGAGTATAGTTTTGAGCTCTGTCTGCCTATCAGAGGGGCTGCAGGTAAATCTATATTGTTCTCTGCCTACCAGAGAGCAGGATCTGTTAGTGAGGTCTGCTCATTGTGCTCAGTATGTGATTCATTCAGTCTGGAAAGTGTTTCACGCTGGTCCAATAGGGAGACATATTGGACAGTGGGAGGAAACGGGACCGATGGGTGCATAGGCTTTTGATACAGTCCTGGTGATTGGCAGAGGGCAGGTCGCCTCGGTGCCCTCTGGGATACTGTATAAAAGCCTGGAGCACATGTGCTGCGGGGTCTCTGGCTGCAGAGCGGACTTCTGGAGGGAGGGGGGAGCTCTCAGCTATCAACACAGAGCTCCTATGTCCTTCCTATTTAGGAACACAGGTCTCTGTGTTGATTTCACAAGCCCATCCCCCAGTTAGAGAACACCCCCTAGGCTCACATTAAACCATTAAACATCGCCCCTGGGTTAACCCCTTCCCTGCTAGTGTCATTATTACAGTAACAGAGCATATTCTTAGCACTGATTACTGTAGCAATATCACTGGTCCCCCCCAAAAGCATCAAAAATGTCAGTTAGGTCTCCGATCTGTCCGCCGCAATGTCGCAGTGCCGCTAAAAATCGCTGGTTGTCGCTATTACTAGTAAAAAAATAAAATAAATAAAAATTACATAAATCTTTTTCCCTAGTTTATAGACGTGATAACGTTTGTGCAAACCAATCAAAATACGCTTATTACTGCCGGTGTTCCGTGAGAATTACCTACCCCTGAGAAAAACCTACCCCTCGTCACTTCCGGTTCACGGCACTGTATGTAATGCAGCGGTTACATTAAAACAACTGGGCTGCAATACGAGTCATCTCCGCTCCTGTCCATGTCACTTTCCTGATCTCGGCAAGTAAATATTAAAGCGGCGGCGGGTGTATGAAAACATAAATCACGGAGCCGAGAGCCGCTTTTATATTTACTTGCCGAGAGCAGGGAAGTGACCGGGACAGGAGCGGAGATGACTGGTATTGCAGCACAGCTGTTTTATTTAACCGCCGCGTGGGTAGGTTTTTTTCACGGTACACCGTGCTATTTTCATACTAGTGCGCATGCGCACTAGTCTGCTCCTCAGTTGTCCCTTTAGGTATCCGGGGCTGTGAGCATGCGCACTGCTGCGCTGCTCAGCTGTTCCTGGCCGGAAGTGACGAGGGTAGGTTTTTCTCACGGGGTAGGTAATTCTCACGTTACACCGGTTCACACTAATCCGACTTGTCAGGCGACTTGGTCGCCTGACAAGTAGCTTCCAATGCTGTGCAATGGAACCGTTCTAAGCAGAGCGACTCAAGTCGCTCCGACTTAGAAAAAGGTTCCTGCACTATTTTTTGGCAAAGTCGGAGCGACCTGCATTGACTTCTGTTATGAGAAGTCGTTGCAAACCAAGCTGAAGTCGCGCAGTATGGTCGACTTCATTGGGGCATCTTTGAGTCGGATTAGTGTGAACCGACTCTTAAGATTTTTTTTTTCACCAAAAATATGTAGCAGAATACAAATTGGCCTAAAATTATGAAAAGATGTATTTTTACATTTTTTTTTTTGGGGGGGGGGGGGGATGTTATATAGCAGAAAGGGAAAAATCTATATATATATATATTTTTTTTTTCAGAATTGTCGCTCATTTTTTTGTTTATAGCCAGTGGTGGCTGGTGCTCAAAATTTTTACAGAAAAATGTAATAGGCATTGCTTTGCGGCAAAAAACGCTGTAAAAAATTGCGTGACTTTGAGGTCGCAAAAGTGTGAAAGGGGCCTTCTGTATTTAAGGTATAGTGTGTCGCTATTGTCACACAATGGGTGGGCTCGGGACGCACTGCTCTGCGCCCCGGGTCCACCCTTTGCATCGCCCTATTAGAGCCTCTGGCTCTGATCAGGTGATGAAAAAAAAAAATCCCCATTGAACTCCATGCGTCTGGCGCCCCTGCATGTAGATTAGGGAGCCGGCCGCCACTGTTTATAGCGCAAAAAATAAAAATCACGCAGGTGATCAAATACCAACAAAAGAAAGCTCTATTTGTGGGAACAAAAAGGACATCAATTTTATTTAGGTACAGCGCCACACGACCGCACCATTGTCCCTTAAAGTAGCACAGTGCTGAATCGCAAAAAATGGCCTGTTCATTAAGAGAGAAAATCCTTTCCGGTCCAGAAGTGGTTAAAATCTTCAAATTGTATTGATTCTCCATAAAAGACACAGTAACAGAGAGCAGATGTGGGGGGAAAAAAGTACATCAATGTGACAAAATACAAATTGGCCAAAAATTATGAAAAAACTTGAATTTTAAATTTTTTTTTTATTGGGAATGTTATATAGCAGAACGTGACAAATACTGCTTTTTTTTTTTTCAAAATTGTCGTTCTTTTTTTGTTTATGGTATAATCATAATAAAAAAAAACGCAGAGGGTACATCATCGCACGACCGTGCAATTGTCTGTTAAAATAACACAGTGCTGAATCGCAAAAAATGGCCTGGTCATTAAGGGGGAAAATCTTCCGGTCCAGAAGTAGTTATTGTTGAACCCTACGGACTAAGACTGGGATGCCATTAAGCTTCATGTGCGTGCAAAGGCAGGCGTCCCTATACTTTTGACAATATAGTGTATTTCCCAGGCTAAATTTGCATCAGAAGTCTTAAGAAAAAAAAAAAAAAGAAAATCAACATATGAAACCATAATTGTCCCATTGGTACTTGCTGTTGAAGAAACTGACAATAAGCGTGATGCGTTAGATGGAAAAAACGGATAATTGTATGGGTGGCTGATGTAGGATGTCTCATCAAGTGTTCAGAATCCTCCTTTTAAAGACTAAACACTACAAAGTAAAGATAAAGTGAAAAGAAGGATTAAGTGATCATGGTGTAAGTGGAGCTAATAAAATGTTGTTAGCATCTGTTTGTATAAGAGTAAGTGTACCTTTTAATGTTCTGCCTATGTCCTCTGCCCGTAAATGCCATATGTCTGTGCCCCACCTACATAAACTATTGGAGTTTTTATTTTCCTGTACAAATTAAGCTGCTTATTACAAGCAATGTCTCATATCTCTTCACAAAGCTTATACTATGAAGAAGCTTGTAAACGTCAAATGTCACTCTACTTAATTGTCTTTTGCAGGAACTAGGAGATTTGCATTCCTGTTTAGTTACTAGAAAACAGTACTATGGATCTCCATATGCAACCTACCATATGGATGGAGCAGTAAAGGGTCTGTTGCTTAGGTCTTTATTTTGGAAAAATTTTTGTTTTTGCAAAGTCTAATTTTGCAAAAATGCGGTGATAATAGTATGTCTTTTAGGCATAAAAGAATATATATATACAGTATATAAATATATATTTATACACACACTATATTATCAAAAGTATTGGAGCGCCTTCCTTCATACGTAGCTGAACTTTAATGGAATCCCAGTCTTAGTCCGTGAGGTTTTTTAATCATTTTTATTGGGTTTTATATAATACAACAATGTTTAAAACAAGAACAAGGTTTGGCAGTACAAATATACAACTTCAAATAGAAGATAAAGATTATGCGTAAAAAATGTAATTTCTTAGGTCCGTCAAGGAAAGTTAGTATTATCTAAAATTAGTATCATCTAACGACTTTGGATATTTTCAGCATGTATCTCAAAAGTGGGTTCACTATTGAGTTATAACAGCTTCAAGTCTTCTGGGAAGGCTGTCCACAAGGTTTTGGCATGTGTGTATGGGAATGTTTGACCATTCTTCCAGAAGCGCATTTGTGAGGTCAGGCACTGATGTGGATGAGCAGGGCCGAAATGGGAGTAAAAACCAGCCCTGAAAATAATTTCATACCAGCCCCATTGCATTATTATACCAGCCCAACAGCATAACCTCATTATTTTCTTGTACATAATAGGGAAAACCATGCATTTTAAAGCACATTTGAAGAGTGTATTATATATAGTTAAGATCAGATATGAAAGCACATAGGACATTATATATATATATATATATATATATATATATATATATATATATTGTGACAGGAAGTCAGGAAAATCTGGGAATGTAGTCACTGAGAGGAGACACATTCCCACCTGCTTTGAAAGTTCACTGATACTATAGGGTGTTGGCTGCAGAGAGAGCCAGCAGGAAGTTGAAAACCATTCAGCTGTTCAGAATGAGGAGATCAAGGACTCTATAATTTGTCCAGAGAAAATCTATTGAGTGCTGCCTCCTGTCGCTGTGTGAGCTGGGAAGAGGAGGACAGACATACGTGTACCTCCCGACGCCGTGTGGGCATGGGAGAAGGACTGCTGCCGCCTGTCGCCGTGTGGGCTGGGAGAGGGGGACAGTCGGATGTGTGCCTCCCAACAAGCTGGTGAGCATGGGAGAAGACCCCCTAAAGCGATGTGAAGCTAAGGAGGGTAACCACGAGTGAAGACGTCTCAAAGGTGAGAAGACAAAGTGTTCCATGTGAAGAGTGTGCAGAGAAGTGTTCCATGTGAAGAGTGTGAAGAGTAAAGGGACATGTTCAATGGACAATGTTTGTGCTGTGTGAAAAGCAAACAAATGGACATTTGAGTGTCTGCTGTAGGATCAGCAGTGTCGGCCCAACAGTAGGTTGGAAAGACTTCTTAGGTAGGTTCCAGCTGTGAGAAGGTAGCCGCCCACAGAGGCAAGGATTTATTTTGTCTTTTATTTTATTTTGGCTGTTTTGATGCTTGCAATTGTGTTAAGTAAATTGCATGAATAAATCAGTCTTGTTTTTCAACCTCTAATCGGCTATCTCTGTGAAAACGCACCCCCAAAGGGGTCACCCATACGCCTACCACCGAGCTAATCCCTTACATATGGTGGAGGTATGCAGTGGGCATAAGCAGAGATCCCTGCAAGGAAGTGCAAATGTTTGATGAACTTTATCTGGTGCATGAGATTGCACAATCTATGTGTGCAGGAGAGAAGATCCTGACAGAAAAAAAAAAAAAAAAGTGTTTTAAAGAGACAGCGGTCTCAAAATTATTTGATGAACTTTGTTGTGTCTGGTGCAAGTGACTGCACAAACTGTGTGCGCAGGAAAAGAGATCTTGCAAGAGAGAGAGAAAAACTACATGTGTTAAAGAGACAGTGGTCTGAAAAATTTTTGCTGGACTGTGAAAAATTTGTTTGTGGAGTTATTGAAGATGGGGCGTTCAAAACGCCTGAAGAATGCAAAGATAGATGAAATGAGAGACCGGATTCTATGGATGGAGGGGATGTTGCCGTCTGAACCAGCCCCATCCATGCCTAAAGAGAGTCTACTAAAGAGGAAGGTTGTTGTCCCTAGCAACACTGATGAAACCGCTATGGAGACGCAGTGTGCTCAGATGAAAAGTAAACTCAAAATGGAGGAGATGTTGAAACATCTGATTATATCAAATGCAGCTCAACAGCAAGCAAATGCAGCTCAACAGCAGGCAAATGCGGATTTTCAGCAGAGCTTTGCAGCTCAACAAAAGGCTCATCAAGAGAGCATGGCAGGCTGGAAACAGAGACGCCAGCAGCCAATGGAGGCCATCGGTTTGGAGGAAACCGAGTATGTGTGCAGGGCTGAGTTGGATGCCTTGCAACGGAAAATGGAAGAAAAGGAACAAGCCTTGGAATTGCTTAAAATGGAGCATAGAAACTTGCAGGAAATGAATGAACTACTCAAGTCTCATGTGTTACAGTGGGAAGAATCCACTGCTCTTCTTTTGGTCGAGTTGCAAAAACGCAGAGAGACTATAATGGAGAAAGATACCATCCTCATGGAAAAGGAAAGTGAAATTCAGACTTTGCAGAAGCAAAGTATGGCTGATATGTTGGAGTTGCGTAATCAGCTGAAAAAAAGTCTTCAGTGTTTGGAAGTTACAAAAATAGACCTGCAGGAGTCGCAGGAACAGAATGTCGCTCTGAAAGCGACATTGTCTCTCAGCGACAAAGAGAAAAGTGAAAGAGAGGCTAAATTACTGAGTACTGTGTATGAGCTCACTACTTTGAGCAATGTGGTAGATGAATGGCGTGCGGACTGTGAAAGTTGGAAAGGGGAAGCCCAACGTGTCCAGCAGCAGTTAAAGGAGAAAGAAGCCTGTGTGGCAGAATTACATTCTTATTCCCAGATGCTAGCCAATGAGGTGAAGGCTCTTATGCAGGGAAAAGGAGATTGTGAACATAAGAGGGAAAAAGTAGAGGCACAGCTTCTGGAATCGCAAGTCAAGGTGTCAGAAGGTGACCGATTGTGTGCTAAGCTGTCAGAGAAGGCAAACCGACTGCAGGTTGAGTTGGACAATGTTACAAATCAGCTTTCTCAAGCAGACAGCAAATCTAGAGAAATTGCGGAAGATTTTTCTATCTTGGAATCGCAGCTGCAAGACACGCAGGAACTCTTACAGGAAGAGAGGTGTCAAAGGCTGAGTTTTAGCACAAAGCTCAAACAAATGGAAGATGAGAAAAATGGCTTCCTGGAACAATTAAAAGAGGAGGCGGAAGCAAAGAAAAACCTATCAGAGCAAGTCGCAACATTGCAAGCTCAGATAGCGGATATGAAAAAACGCATGGAAGAAAGCGTTGGTTCATTACAGTGTGTTGAAGATGTGAAAAAGAAGTTTGATCAGATGCTTGGTGAAGAGAAGACTGTGTCTGCAAAATATGCAGAAGAACGCGCACGTGCAGAAACGGAGGTGCGTGATAACGAGAGCAAAGCCCTGTTCTTGGCTCGCTCTTTGGAGGAAGCTCTAGAGTGTAAGGTTGAACTAGAAAGTGTTAAACAGCTGCGTACAGAAATGGAAGAATTGGTCAGCTCCAAGGATGATGTTGTGAAAAGCGTTCAGGAGCTAGAAAAGTCTAAGCGAGCCTTAGAACAGCAAGTAGAAGAGATGAAGATTCCGTTGCAGGAACTGGAAGAGGAATTCCAGGCAACAGAGGATCTGTCCCAAAGAGGGGATAGTGTGCCTGATGCAGTTTTTAAAAGGATCAGTGTTTTGGGGTCTGTCCCGAGTGAGCCTCAGAAATGTGACGACATGTGGCTTGAATCACCCCTTTGGAATAAACCGTTCCTTCAAAAACTTCAAGCATTGGAAAATGTATCATTAGAACTTCAGCAAACAAAGGAGCTGAGTAAGAAATGTGGTGATTTCTCAGTTCAGGCTGAAAACCTAGTGGAGAAAACTAAGGCTGTTGGTGAAAAAGTGAAGCAAATGAATAAGTGCCTTTCAGGGAGTGTTTCCAAAATGGAACTGGTGAAAGACGGGTGGCAGAAGTTTGATCGTGATCTTGAGATGCATTCCATGTGGAATTCAGATAGAGAAAAAGAACTAGGTGACCTTGAGCGGTCAAATAGTTCAGCAGAAAGTGCATTGAAGAAACCTGTAAAAGAATGTGTTGCAGTTCCATGCTTCTTCACTGATGCAGAGAGGAGGTCTATAATGGATACCACCCAGATCGCTGGGTTCAACTGTGTTGTTGCCTTTGACCCCTATGTTGGTGGAAGGAAAGTTGATGATGTTCTGGTTGGCTTCTTCTGTGAAGAGTTTGGCAAGAAATATAAACTGAATATCAAATCAAATAGTAGGCCTTTACTGCGACTCGCTCAGGAGGGCGAAAAGTTTAAGAAGTTGATGAGTGCAAATGCTTCAGATCTGCCTATGAATATGAAATGTTTGGTGAATGATATTGATATCTCTGGGAAAAGGAACAGGGGTCACTTTGAAGAAATGTGTGACAGCCTGTTGTCTCAATTGGAAAATCCTCTGCACAGCATCTTAGAGCAAGCAAAGCTCAAGAAGGAAGATCATTCCCTTTTACAACAAAAAGTCAATGATTGTGTACAGATGTATGGAGAGGCAACTCAAGTCACAGAGGGATGTCAAGAGTCCCTACTTGGAACAAAGCTTAGTGAAGCAAAGGTTCTCAAAGTTTTGTGGAAAACATTTATGGATTGCAGAGAGAGGCGTCTTAAGAATGTTGAAGACATTAAGACTAGCCCAATTGAGTTGCCTATGGATCACGGACCTCCATGGTGGATTGGACAGACGGTTATGAGGGACAAGCTGTCTGACATTTATGAGAAAGCTGTCAATGAAGATGACAGAAACGAGAAGGAGCAAAATGATGCCAAAAATGCAGTTGAAGAATGTGTATATGAGATGAGAGACAAACTGTGTGGCATTTATGAGAAATCTGTCAATGAAGATGACAAAACAGTTTCATCCGGAAGCTTGAGGATAATAGGAGGCTTATCAGTGAGTCAGCAGTGCCTGACACATGCGTGCCTGGAAATATGTGTCCCAACCCTAGGGTTGAAACAAGAGGGGGGGGTATGTGACAGGAAGTCAGGAAAATCTGGGAATGTAGTCACTGAGAGGAGACACATTCCCACCTGCTTTGAAAGTTCACTGATACTATAGGGTGTTGGCTGCAGAGAGAGCCAGCAGGAAGTTGAAAAACATTCAGCTGTTCAGAATGAGGAGATCAAGGACTCTATAATTTGTCCAGAGAAAATCTATTGAGTGCTGCCTCCTGTCGCTGTGTGAGCTGGGAAGAGGAGGACAGACATACGTGTACCTCCCGACGCCGTGTGGGCATGGGAGAAGGACTGCTGCCGCCTGTCGCCGTGTGGGCTGGGAGAGGGGGACAGTCGGATGTGTGCCTCCCGACAAGCTGGTGAGCATGGGAGAAGACCCCCTAAAGCGATGTGAAGCTAAGGAGGGTAACCACGAGTGAAGACGTCTCAAAGGTGAGAAGACAAAGTGTTCCATGTGAAGAGTGTGCAGAGAAGTGTTCCATGTGAAGAGTGTGAAGAGTAAAGGGACATGTTCAATGGACAATGTTTGTGCTGTGTGAAAAGCAAACAAATGGACATTTGAGTGTCTGCTGTAGGATCAGCAGTGTCGGCCCAACAGTAGGTTGGAAAGACTTCTTAGGTAGGTTCCAGCTGTGAGAAGGTAGCCGCCCACAGAGGCAAGGATTTATTTTGTCTTTTATTTTATTTTGGCTGTTTTGATGCTTGCAATTGTGTTAAGTAAATTGCATGAATAAATCAGTCTTGTTTTTCAACCTCTAATCGGCTATCTCTGTGAAAACGCACCCCCAAAGGGGTCACCCATACGCCTACCACCGAGCTAATCCCTTACAATATATATATATATATAATGCCCAATGTGCTTTCATATCTGATCTTAACTATATATAATACACTCTTCAATATATATATATATATATATATATATATATATATATATATATATATATAAGCAAACTCCTTTCCATATTCTCACTTAGAGGCTGCAGACACGATAAAAGACAAGAGATGGTCAGAGGCGGCAGACATGTTACAGGAGATGTCAGAGGCTGTGGACAGGATACAGGAGAGAGTCAGAGGTTGCGGACATGGTACAAGAGATGTCAGAGGCTGTGGACATGTTACAGGAGCTGGTCAGAGGCTGCGGAGATGATACAGGGGATGTCAGAGGCCACGGACAGGATACAGGAGAGGGTCAAAGGTTGCGGACATTGTACAGGAGATGTCAGAGGCTGCGGACATAGTACAGGAGAGGGTCAGAGGTTGCAGACATGGTACAGGGGATGGTCAAAGGTTGTGGACATTGTACAGGAGATGCCAGAGGCTGCGGACATAGTACAGGAGATGGTCAGAGGTTGAAAACATAGTACAGGGGGTGGTCAGAGGTTGCAGACATTGTACAGGAGATGCCAGAGGCTGCGGACATAGTACAGGGGATGGTCAGAGGTTGCAGACATAGTTCAGGAGATGGTCAGAGGTTGCAGACATTGTACAGGAGATGTCAGAGGCTGTGGACATAGTACAGGAGATGGTTAGAGGTTGCGGACATTGTACAGGAGATGCCAGAGGCTGCGGATAAAGTACAGGGGATGGTCAGAGGTTGCAGACAAAGTTCAGGAGCTGGTCAGAGGTTGCAGACATAGTAAAGGAGATGGTCAGAGGTTGCAGACATGGTACAGGGGATGGTCAGAGGTTGCGGACATTGTACAGGAGATACCAGAGGCTGCAGAAATAGTACAGGGGATGGTCAGAGGTTGCAGATATAGTTCAGGAGATGGTCAAAAGTTGCGGACATAGTACAGGAGATGGTCAGAGGTTGCGGACATTGTACAGGAGATGCCAGAGGCTGCGGATATAGTACAGGGGATGGTCAGAGGTTGCAGACATGGTACAGGAGATAGTCAGAGGCTGTGGACATGGTACAGGAGATGGCCAGAGGTTGCAGACATAGTACAGGAGATGGCCAGAGGTTGCGGACACTGTACAGGAGATGTCAGAGGCTGTGGATATAGTACTGGAGATGGTCAGAGGTTGCAGACATAGTACAGGAGATGGTCAGAGGTTGCAGACATGGTACAGGAGATAGTCAGAGACTGTGGACATGGTATAGGAAATGTCATGGGCTGCAGAAATGGTACAAGAGATTTCATGGGCTGCAGACATGGTACAGGAAATGTCATGGGCTGTGGAGTGAGAGAGAGAGAAGCATGCCTTGTTTCTCTTACTAGCTATCAGGTGCCTACTTACTGTAGCAGGTGAAGCACAATGTATCTGTGTAAGGTTCGGCAGCGACTGCAGGCCAGGGATTCGTTTACTTCTTCAGTTCACCCGCACTGAATAGCCCCGCCTGCTGAGCATGGGCGCTGCACTCCAAAGCATATCACTCCACCAGGCACCAGTTCTAATGGAGTGGGCAGCACCAGCTGCTGCTCTTCTCGTAAAAAAATAAAAACCCCAGAGCTCATAGCCGATAGCGGCCCCAGGGCAGCCGGCCTACCAGGAAATTTCCCGCTATCCCGGCAGGCCAGTCTGGCCCTGTGAATGAGAAGGTATTTTTAATTTTGAGTTGACAGAAGATGTTTAGAGAGCATAGAACACCACAGAACCATTACATGAGGAAAAGGTACCCCAAAAAATTTGGGACGAGCCAAAAAAAGTTTGCATATTCCTATGATTGTGCTCAGATAGCTTAGAGCTTTTTTAAAAACATTTCATGACTCTATTGGTTGAACTAGATGGACCTGTGTTTTATTTCAACCGGCTAGCTTAGTATTAATGACCCATGATACATTATATATTTTTGAAAGTTTACTTTATATTTTTTAAAGAAAAACTATTCAAAGGGCTTGGTCAAAAAGCTCCTTGACAGTCAAGCAAAGAAAAAATATATATTTTAAGACAAATGGTATTTAGATAGCCCTTGACTATTAGGGGAATGCTAGCAAGTGTGATTAGGAAAGTATTGTTTGATTGGATCCTAGTTCCTATATCTTGACTGCTTATGAGTATAGACACCCCCAGGTTAGGTCCAAAAATATAAAAGCACTTTGGGCAACGCATATTCCCCAAATTGTCCTTGTAAACATAAAATAAAAAAAGACCTACATCCTAGTACTTCTTGAACTCTAAATGACTTAAAACAGGGTTTATCAACCAGGGGTCCATTAAATCCTAGGGTTCCTCCAGAGATTGCTAGGGGTTCCTTGAGCAAAGAGAAATTTCAGCCTCACAAGATTCCTACTGACACCATTGATCCTTTTAGCTATCTGAAAGGGGGTAATTCTTCCCAGTAACCTCAAGAGTAAGGAGCATTCTTCCCACTGACCATCACACTAATGCCTCATACACACGCAACGATTATCGGCCGACCGATCGGCCGTCTTTTGTTCAATGTTGTTGTGTTGGTTGAAATGTGCTCTAGACTGCACACGAATTTTCTCGGCCAACAAAAACCAACTTAAGAAGTGATGTCATGTGATGGTTAACTTTCTGTGTGTTTTTTCTTCTCTGAGCATGCCCAGTCTTGCTCATCAGGTTTTTGTCTGCCGAAATCTGTACTGACTGACGGAAAATCGGCCGTTCTGTTGACGGCCAACAAAAATTTTATAGCCTGCACACCAGATTTTGTTCGGCCAAAAAGTCAGAGTCGGTTGTCGAAAGCATCATACTAACAAGCCGAAAATCAGCCGATCGGACGTTGGCCGAAAATTCACGGCCAACTATCGATGCGTGTGTACGAGGCATAACTATAGCATGAGTTGTAGCTATAGTCATTTTTAGCAGGGGCTCCCTAAGACTAGAAAGTTAATTCAAGGGTTTCTCATATAGCAAAATAAGCTTTTCTCTTAGTTTGGTTAGCCCTGTTTTACACCTCCATGTATAATCCCCATGGACGGGCCAAAATGCATTGGGGTGTGTGGCCGGGATAGAGATGGACTGAGGCTGCTATCATCTCTCCAATCTATGGGATTGCTTGGTTTTGCGGCTTGCAGTTTAGCATTTTTGCTCTCGGACACCACAAACAGTTTAGATGGACTGTTTGCCCATCCTGCTCCCTGGATGGAATCCACCGGTCATGGCTGTACAAGCCGGAGCAGGGACCTAAAGGTTTTACTAGATTCATTGTCTTATATAAGGTATAGGGCATGCCTCTTGCCATGCTTTCAGATTTCACAAGTACGTGAAGATTTATTCTGAGCTTTGCAACACAAGTGTGGTTGGTAAACCCTATTACTTCCACAATGCTTCTGCAGGTCAGTATTTTTAGTCCAGAGTTGACATAAGGGGCAAGAATATTATGTATATTCGTATCATTGTGCTTAGACAGCTTAGAGCTTTTGGTTGAACTAGATGGACCTCTGTCTTTTTTTCAACCTGACTAGCTTACTAGCTATGACCTAGTGTAAGTTATGTATTTTTAAAAGTTTACTTTATATTAAAAAATAAATAAATACATTTAAAGCGCTTGGGCAAAGGGTTTTATGAAAGTGATGCAGGGAAATATATATTTTTAAAACAAGTGGTATTCAGATAACCCTTGGCCAGGGCTTTTTTTCAGCTGGAACTAGTGGAACTCAGTTCCACCACCTCTGGCTCAGGCCTTCTGCTCACTTGTAAACACAGAGGTCCAGCTTCTGTGTTTACAAGTGACAGCTCGTCTCACAACGACACCCACAGATCTAATCTCCTGAGGGACAAGGGAGATGCAGATACCTAGGGTGCAGTGAGGATGCCTACACTCTTTCAGGATGATCTCCCTGCAAGTAAGAGAGGCAGAGCCACCTACAGTTTATGGGGATGTACTAGAGCTGGCTGGGTGCTTAATAAAACAACAAAAGTAATACATGTGGAAGATGGTGGAGTTTTTAGGGGGGGGGGGGGGTGATAGGGGCAGTGAAGGGGGAATTGCATGCAGAGGTCAGAGCTAAAGAGGGATGGAAGTGCGACATGGATGGGGGGTGAAGGGGTAAGCAGCTGTGGAAGAGGGCTGAACTCTGCCCTCTGTATGTAGCGCACCCTGATCTTTTCACCAGTGTTTCTCAATTCCGGTCCTCAAGGCACACTGACAGGCCAGATTTTAAGTATTACCTTGGGGAGATGCACACTAGAATACTGCAATCACTGAGCAGCAAAAAATATCACCTGTGTTGTATTTCAGTTTTCTTGCAAACCTGGCCTGTTAGTGTGCCCTGAGGTCCGGAGTTGAGAAACACTGCTCCAAACTATGTACATAGCCCATGCAGCGCACCCTGAACTCTACACTATGTATATAGTACACCCCTGAACTATGCCCTCTGTATGCAGCGCACCCTGAACTCTACACTATGTACATAGCACACCCCTGAACTCTGCACTCTGCATGCAGCACACCCTGAACTCTACACTATGTACATAGCACACCCCTGAACTCTGCCCTCTGTATGGAGCGCACCATGAACTCTACACTATGTACATAGCAAACCCCTGAACTCTGCCCTCTGTATGCAGCGCACCCTGAACTCTACACTATGTACATAGCACACCCCTGAACTCTGCACTCTGTATGCAGCACACCCTGAACTCTACACTATGTACATAGCACACCCCTGAACTCTGCACTCTGTATGCAGCGCACCCTGAACTCTACACTATGTACATAGCACACCCCTGAACTCTGCACTCTGTATGCAGTGCACCCTGAACTCTACACTATGTACATAGCACACCCCTGAACTCTGCACTCTGTATGCAGCACACCCTGAACTCTACTCTATGTACATAGCACACCCCTGAACTCTGCCCTCTGTATGCAGCGCACCCTGAACTCTACACTATGTACATAGCACACCCCTGAACTCTGCCCTCTGTATGCAGCGCACCCTGAACTCTACACTATGTACATAGCACACCCCTGAACTCTGCACTCTGTATGCAGCGCACCCTGAACTCTACACTATGTACATAGCACACCCCTGAACTCTGCACTCTGTATGCAGCGCACCCTGAACTCTACACTATGTATATAGCACACCCCTGAACTCTGCACTCTGTATGCAGTGCACCCTGAACTCTACACTATGTACATAGCACACCCCTGAACTCTGCACTCTGTGTTTACCCCCGCCGCCCCAACCTGAACTCTGCACTTGATACCTAATGTACTCCTTGTATTTAGTTCCCATTTAAGATCCTCCCACTGTTAGTGAAATTTGACCACACCTACTATTTGATGCGATTTGGAAGGTGTGTGTGTGTGTGTGTGTGTGTGTGTGTGTGTGTGGGGGGGGGGGGTTTGTGGTTAAGTTTCTGCACCTATTTTCTGAGAAAAAAAGCCCTGCCCTTGACTATCAGGGGTATACTGAGTGACATTAGGAAGGTATTGTTTAATTGGTTCCAAGTCCCTATATCTTGACGAGTATAGACAACACCAGATAAGGTCCATAAATATAAAAGCACATCAAGCAAAGCATTTTTCCAAAATTGTCCTTGTAAATATAGAATAAAACTATATCTACACCCTAATGCTTCAAGCCTTAAAGTCAAAGTAGAGGCAAAATTTTTTTTTTTCAATTAGGATAGAGTAAGGTACAACCCCAGTATAGCTTTTTTTTGTCCTCTTTGTCCCAATAGGGAGGTTTATCCTCACTTCCTGTCCCATAGCCAAACAGGAAGTGAGAGGAAATCCCTTCAAATTAAGTGAATCTCTTGGGGACCCCCAGGTCACCATAATTAGTCTCCCCATTGGAAGATTTCTCCTCTGTTACTTTTCTGGTGACAACACAAAATTTGGGATTTTCTTCTACTTTCACTTTCAATGACAATGGTAAACAGGGCACAAAGAGAGGGTGAATCTCCTTAACAGGGGCACAGATAGCAATAAAAACTGACAAACATTCTAATCCCCCCGTACTTGATCGAAAATTAAAAAAATGTTTTGCCTTTAGTAGCTTTTTCCCTTTATACTTTAAAATGATCTTCTTCTTAATAATGATAATAATAATATTCATATTAATACAACAATAATAATAATAATAATAATATAGTTCTTCTTAATCATGATAACAATAATATTCATATTAATACAGCAATAATAATAGTAATAATAATAATAAAAATATAGTTCTTAATAATGATAATAATCATAGTAATACAATAATAATAATAATAATAATAATAATAATAATACTATAACAATAATAATATACTGTATTAAAGTGTATTGTATTTGTGCTGTCTACCCTTAAGTTGTAAAGCGCTGCGTAAACTGTCGGCGCTATATAAATACTATATAATAATAATAATAATAATAATAATAATAGTTTGATATTATTAATACTACTACTACTACTAATAATAATAATAATAATAATAATAATAATAATAATAATAATAATAATAATAAAAATATAATTCTTCTAAATAATGATAATAATAATAATCATAGTAATATAATAATAATAATAATAATAATAATAATAATAATAATAATAATGATAAAAATATAATTCTTCTTAATAATGATAATAATAATAATCATAGTAATACAATAATAATAATAATAATAATAATAATAATAATACTATAACAATAATAATATACTGTATTAAAGTGTATTGTATTTGTGCTGTCTACCCTTAAGTTGTAAAGCGCTGCGTAAACTGTCGGCGCTATATAAATACTATATAATAATAATAGTTTGATATTATTAATACTACTACTACTACTACTACTACTACTAATAATAATAATAATAATAATAATAATAATAAAAATATAATTCTTCTAAATAATGATAATAATAATAATCATGGTAATACAATAATAATAATAATAATAATAATAGTAATAATAATAATATAATTCTTCTTAATAATGATAATAATAATAATCATAGTAATACAATAATAATAATAATAATAATAATACTATAACAATAATAATATACTGTATTAAAGTGTATTGTATTTGTACTGTCTACCCTTAAGTTGTAAAGCACTGCGTAAACTATATAAATCCTATATAATAATAATAGTTTGATATTATTAATAATACTACTACTACTACTACTAATAATAATAATAATAATAATAATAATAATAATAATAATAATAATAATAATAATAATAATAATACTATATTATCATATATCATTATTAATATTATTCATATTATTATTAATATTATTATCATTATTTTAACATGCAGTACATTCAGATTTTGCTTCCCTTGCAGTGTTTTTGTTGTTGGAATGTATCCATTTAACTTCGGCAGTTTTCTTTTTGCCCATTTCCCCTTTCAATTGTTGGTATTAGTCACAGATGTAAACCGCAGTGTGTTAACATTTGTCTTGTGAATAGTTAATGAGATATTGATAGAATGCCAATACAGAAGAGGAGGGAGGCAGTTGGATCTGTTGTAAGAACCTTGAAGTGTAGCAGCTGTGGCTCAACTTTGAGGAGAGGATCAAGTCAAGACTAAGAGATAGGCAAACTTTGGCTTAAATGTTCTTCTCTGTGATTGTCCTTGGACATCTGCCTCATCTCCTGTCAGGAATGTTGGCAGCTGTTAGATCAGGATAACACTGCTGCTTGGTCATCCTGATAGCTGGCTCTGCTAATACTTTAAGCCAACTGGTCTCTGCACTATGCCTAAACTGATACGCAAGTATGCTAATGTCTAACGTCAACCGCCTTTTCCAACAGCTATGAAATACATAGAAGTCTGTATTGTTTGCACTGATAATTAGATTTTGGCATTGTTAGTAAATTTGACTGTAGTAACAAAAGACTAGGGGCGCTGGGCAAAGTTAAAGCAAGGGGTCGTGGGAGATTTTTTTGTCTTTTTTTCTCAAGCAATTTGGACGTCTTGGTGTATTTCGCTACATTGAAAAATAAGAATGCACATGAGTGCAAGCAGATGTAGGCTTTCAGAGTACTTCTCACCAGTAGGAGAATGCTGAGCATCAATACTTATTCAGCGATATGTAGTACACAAAAATATATATATATATATACAGTATATATATATATATATATATATATATATATATATATATATATATATATATATATATATATAACAAATATGGTGAGCAGCACTACAGCATTGTTTCCATAGGTTCATGTGCAAAGCAATCAAGCCACCCCACCGGCTATATATATAGAAGAAAGTCCACAGGGGTTGCCGCTCTTAAGAATTTTATTTTATTGGAGAAACATCCAAAAAGTACATACCAGTACAGTTGCAGTGTATTTCATCATAACAGTTTCGGGATAGTAGCATGACGCCCTTCCTCAGACAGAAACACATCTGAGGAAGGGCGTCATGCTTCCAGCCCGAAACTGTTATGATGAAATACACTGCAACTGTACTGGTATGTACTTTTTGGATGTTTCTCCAATAAAATAGAATTCTTAAGTGCAGCAACCCCTGTGGTCTTTCTTCTATATATTTATATATTTATATATATATATATATATATATATACTCTCTCCGGCCACTTTATTAGGTACACCTTGCTAGTACCGGGTTGGACCCCCTTTTGCCTTCAGAACTGCCTTCATTCTTCGTGGCATAGATTCAACAAGGTGTTGGAAACATTCCTCAGGGATTTTGCTCCATAGTGACATGATAGCATCACACAGTTGCTGCAGATTTGTCAGCTGCACATCCATGATGGGAATCTCCTTTTCCCCCACGTCCCAAAGTGCTCTATTGGATGAGATGTGGTGAGTGTGGAGGCCATTGGAGTGCAGTGACCTCATTGTCATGGTGAAGAAACCAGTGGTGAGATGATTGGAGCTTTGTGACATGGTGCATTATCCTGCTGGAAGGAGCCATCAGAAGATGGGGACACTGTAGCCATAAAGGGATGGACATGGTCAGCAACAATACTTAGGTAGGCCGTGGAGTTTAAACGATGCTCAACTGGTACCCAAAGTGTCCCAAGAAAATATCCTCCACACCATTACACCACCAGCCTGAAACATTGATACAAGGCAGGATGGTTTTATGCTTTCATTCTGACCCCACCATCTGAATGTCACAGCTGAAATTGAGACTCATCTGACCAGGCAACGTTCTTCCGATCTTCTGTTGTCCAATTTTGGTGAGCCTGTTCTTAGCTGACTGGAGTGTCACCCGGTGTGGGTTACTGTTGCCTTTTTAGCATTCAAAAAGCAGTCTGCCCATTCTCCTCAGAAATTAACAAGGCATTTTCCTCCACATAACTGTGGCTCATTGGATATTTTCTCTTTTTCTAACAAATCTCTGTAAACCCGAGAGATGGTTGTGTGTGAAAATCCCAGTAGATCAGCAGTTTTTGAAATACTCAGACTAGCCCCTCTGACATCAACAACCATGCAACGTTCAAAGTCACTTAAATCCCCTTTCTTCCCCATTTCGATGCTCAGTTTGAACTTCAGCAAGTCGTCTTCACCACGTCTAGATGCCTAAATGCATTGAGCTTCTGCCATGTGATTGGCTGATTAGCAGTTTGTGTTACCAAGCTATTGAACAGGTGTATTCAATAAAGTGGCTGGTAAATATATATATATATATATATATATATACATACATACAGTATCTCACAAAAGTGAGTAAACCCCTCAGATTTTTGAAAATATTTTATTATATCTTTTTATGTGACAACACTGAAGAAATGACACTTTGCTACAATGTAAAGTAGTGAGTGTACAGCTTGTATAACAGTGTAAATTTGTTGTCCCCTCAAAATAACTCAACACACAGCTATTAATGTCTAAACCGCTGGCAACAAAAGTGAGTACACCCCTAAAAAATTGGGCCCAATTTGCCATTTTCCCTCCCCAGTGTCATGTGACTCGTTAGTGTTACAAGGTCTCAGGTGTGAATGGGGAGCAGGTGTGTTAAATTTGGTGTTATCGCTCTCACTCTCTCATACTGGTCACTGGAAGTTAAACATGGCACCTCATGGCAAAGAACTTTCTGAGGATCTGAAAAAAGAATTGCTGCTCTACATAAAGATGGCCTAGGCTATAGGAAGATTGCCAAGACCCTGAAACTGAACTTCAGCACGGTGGCCAAGACCATGCAGTGGTTTAACAGGACAGGCTCCACTCAGAACAGGCCTCACCATGGTCGACCAAAGAAGTTGAGTACACGTGCTCAGCATCATAGCCAGAGGTGGTCTTTGGGAAATAGACATATGAGTGCTGCCAGCATTGCTGCAGAGGTTGAAGGGGTGGGGGGTCAGCCTGTCAGTGTTCAGACCATACGCCGCACACAAATTGGTCTGCAAATTGGTAAAATTGGTCAAATTGGTCTTCTAAAGATGATGCACAATAAAGCTGCAAACAGAAGACATGCAGACTAAGGGCCTGGATTACTTGAACCATGATCTGTGGTCTGATGAGACCAAGATAAACGTATTTGGTTCAGATGGTGTCAAGCGTGTGTGGTGGCAACCAGATTAGGAGTACAAAGACAAGTGTGTCTTGCCTACAGTCAAGCATGGTGGTGGGAGTGTCATGGTCTGGTGCTGCATGAGTGCTCCCGGCATTGGGGAGCTACAGTTCATGGAGGGAACCATGAATGCCATCATGTACTGTGACATACTGAAGCACAGCACGATCCCCTCCCTTCGGAGACTGGGCCGCAGGGCAGTATTCCAACATGATACTGACCTCAAATACACCTCCAAGATTACCACTGCCTTGCTTAAGAAGCTAAGGGTAAAGGTAAAGGACTGTCTAAGCATGTCTCCAGACCTAAACCCTATTGAGCATCTGTGGGGCATCCTCAAATGGAAGGTGGAGGAGCGCAAGGTCTCTAACATCCACCAGCTCCGTGATGTGGAGTCATCATGGAGGAGTGGAAGAGGACTTTTGAAGGTCTGGTGAACTCCATGCCCAAGAGGGTTAAGGCAATGCTAGAAAATATTGGTGGCCACACGGAATATTGACACTTTGGGCCCAAATTGGACATTTTTATTTAGGGGTGTACTCACTTTTGTTGCCAGCGGTTTAGACGTTAATGGCTGTGTGTTGAGTTATTTTGAGGGGACAGCAAATTTACACTGTTATACAAGCTGTACACTCACTACTTTACATTGTAGCAAAGTGTAATTTCTTCAGTGCTGTCACATGAAAAGATATAATAAAATATTTACAAAAAAGTGAGGGGTGTACTCACTTTTGTGGAATACTGTATATATATATGGCACTGAGTAAAAATGTTTTTAGAGTAGTTAGCTATAGCTGGGTATTCTACTTTAAACATTGTAAGGGTAGAGTTTGTTTTATTCTTGGAGTTCAGCTTTAAACTTCCAGTGTTATGCAATCTATTACATCTTTGCAGTATTATGAACACTAAGGGGTTGATTTACTAAAGGCAAATAGGCTGTTCACTTTTCAAGGGAATGTTCCCTAGACCTTTTTGA
Organism: Pelophylax lessonae; assembly: GCF_965119305.1. NCBI lineage: Eukaryota > Metazoa > Chordata > Amphibia > Anura > Ranidae > Pelophylax > Pelophylax lessonae. The sequence goes on along the minus strand of NC_138771.1, from coordinate 33,759,121 downwards.
ATGTGATGAAATTTCACTTTTCAACAAAGAATACCCAATCATGTTTACCTATAAATATTAGTATCCAGTTATTATGTGTACTTAGGAAAGAATCGATGACTTTTCTAAACAATCTACAGGGCTGGTCAAAACCCGCTCTTAAGGGAGTTTATTCCACATTTTCACAGCTCTTAGTGTGAAGAAACCTTTCCATATTTGAAGAATAAATCTCCAATCTAAATTCCTCCAATCTTTCCTCATAGCTGAGTTTCTCCATGCCTCTTATCAGTTTGGTTGTTCTTCTCTGCACTTTCTCCAGTTCCCTGATATCCTTTTTGTGAACTGGTGCCCAGTTGTCCTCTTTGCAGTGCGTTCTATCTTGTTACGATTTTTTTGGACGATTCTAATGTATGCAAATCTCTGAATGGACAATGTAACAAATATCAACAAATCCAAAAAAAATTATTAACTAATGCATTTGTTTCATTCAAATGACATCACATGATACGATAGTAGTTGGTGCCCATGGGGAAATAAATTAAATGTTCAAATCTGTTCAATAATTCGGATTCAAATAATGAATAGATCCAAACTTCGTTCCATTAGTTATGAATGAACGTGACACAAGCTATTGTCCAGTCAGCTCATGCCATTTCCCTTGGTGGGTTGGATTAGTGTCCTAAAATAACGAATCCTTTCTGTTCGAATACTTTGATTCGATAACATTTTTAGATATTTATGTAATCTTCTGGAAAAACTGCATAATTATAGGACCAGTGAATATACTGTTTGAAGTGAATGCACACGAAATGAAAATTTCTGCTGTGTCTACCAAGCACCAACAAAACCCCTGGCTCCAGCATATTTACCTATTCCTTTCACACCTACTGGGCACGCCTCCCCAGGGATTGGTCAGGTAGTAAATATTTAGGCTGGAGATTAGAATTTTCCCACCTCAAGCTCTGAAGTTTTCTCAACAAAGTCAGGAGAAACAATCAATTTCACAGCTTGTGGAGCCCCTACTGCCTAAGGGCTCTTTCAGACATGGCGGACTCCGCCAAAGGATCCGCCTGCTCAGCGGTGGGATTTCCCCACTGAACCCGGTTGAGTAGGTTGATGACAGGTTCGTGTCTGCTCCACTTATGCAGAGCGGATACAGACACAGCTCGCTTTACTCTATGGGAAGTCAGATGTAAAGGGACTGCCTGTCCCTTTGCATCCAACTGTTATCCGATCCGCCAGACTGATGGGGAACGGATCCCCTATTGTCTATTTTAAGCAAATCAGATCAAATGTTGGTGAGTGTAAACAAACGCATGTCCGTTTATATCCGCGACTCCATAGAGGCAGAGCCGGCCCTACCATGAGTTTGCCCCAGGCAGTACTTGAAGAGGGTCAGCAAATCGACTCCCAAGATTTTTTTTCCAGCAGTTTTGTGTATCATCAGTTTGCGACGCGTCACTGGTGGCAATTCCCCATCTCATACTGCCGCTCGCAAACTGATGTGTATGAGGATGTGGATTGTCTCCTCCGGGAAATGTCCCTCACATGATTGTGGTGTGCGCAATGACATCGGCGCATTCAATCTCAGGCAGGGCAGGCTGGATCTTCTAGGGCGGTGACCATGGCAGCCACAGGAGCAGGGCCACTGATAAGGCAGTACAACCAGTCCTGTTGTACTGGGACCAGGCCCCATCAGCTAAAAAGGGGGTCCCAGGGCAGTTTTATTGTTCGTTTCTGCCTAAATAAATGAATGGACTCATTAGTCCACACCCACACTCCTACGTGCTTACCAAGGCTTAAATTACATTACCCTGGGCCCCATCAGGAGGTGGGAGCAGAGGAGGGACCTTTTTTCGATTTTTGAGGTGTAGGCAGATAAATTCAGCACGGCATTTCCACTGCACCCCAGGGGAGGGGGGGAGTCAGCTGTAGGCAGGGTTGGGGGGGGGCCCGTCAGGAGGGCTGTATGGGGCCCCATGATTTCTAACAGCGACCCTGCACAGGAGTGACAGGAGGACTAAGGACAGACAGTGGGTGTTTGGTGGACCGGTCCGGTGGTGTGTTATGGAAGAAGATAACAGTATATATAATATATCATATTTTCTAAATTTTATATTTATATACAATAATGGATGTAGGAGCCTTTTGTTGGGGCGTGATTTTTTTTTTGGGGGGGGCAGCATTTCATTCTTGGACCCAGGCAGCACAATGTCTTGGGATAGCCCTACTTAGAGGGCAATAGATGGTCCAATTGGGTCCACCTAAAAAATGGACAGGCGGACTCGATCGGTCCACCCATGTGAAAGAGCCCTAGAGCGAACAATCTAGCTCCTCTGGAATAATGCATGTGGGAGCCTTTTGATGGGCGTGATTTTTTTTTTTTTTTTGGGGGGGCAGAATTTCATTCTTGGACCCAGGTAGCACAATGTCTTGGGCCAGCCCTGCTTAGAGGGCAATAGATGGTCCAATCGGTCCACCTAAAAAAAAGACAGGCGGACTTGATCGGTCCACCCATGTGAAAGAGCCCTAAAGCAAGCAATCTAGCTCCTCTGGAATAATAGATGTGGGAGCCTTTTGTTGGGCGTGACTTTTTTTTTTGGGGGGGCAGCATTTAATTCTTGGACCCAGGCAGCACAATGTCTTGGGATAGCCCTGCTTAGAGGGCAATTGAGGGTCCAATCGGGACCACCTAAAAAATGGACAGGCGGACTCGTTCGGTCCACCCATGCGAAAGAGCCCTAGAGCAAACAATCTAACTCCTCTGGAAGAATGGGAGTGGGAGTCTTTTGTTGGGCATGATTCTTTTTTTTTTTGGGGGGGGGGGCAGCATTTCATTCTTAGACCCAGGCAGCACAATGTCTTGGGCCAGCCCTGGATAGAGGGCAATAGATGGTTCAATCGGGTCCACCTATAAAATGGACAGGCGGACTCGATCGGTCCGCCCATGTGAAAGAGCCCTAGAGCAAACAATCTAGCTCCTCTGGAATAATGGATGTGGGAGGCTTTTGTTGGGCGTGATTCTTTTTTGGGGGGAATGGGCAGCATTTCATTCTTAGACCCAGGCAGCACAATGTCTTGGGCCAGCCCTGCATAGAAGGCAATAGATAGCCCAATTTGGTCCACCTAAAAAAGGGACAGGCGATGTGAAAGAGCCCTAGAGTAAACAATTTAGCTCCTCTCGCTACTGAGTGAGCCCAAATGAAATTTCCCTAGCAACCTAAATAGGAAGGTGCTACACCAATATCCAGTACAAGCAACGGAGAACTAAACAAAGCCCTAGAAAAAAAAATCGCCCATCTGACTTTGAGTCAGTGATTGGAGGTTTAATTAAGTTTTGCTGATGAGAGCGGCAGGCCTACAGGTTGTGGTTTGCCAATTTGCCAAACAATGTAAATGACAAAAGGTTAACACGACTTTGCCGAGATGAAAGCGTCAGCTCGGCAGAAAGGCCCCCGCGGCTAAATGTAGTCTGTGCAAAATACAGGGCCAAGCATATTACCAATGCAGAAATGTAATATAAACTGTTGATCTTTTGCCTTCTAGTAACACAAGGCTATCTTGCAATTTGTCACCGCAGCGATATCATTCCTTGTGATTGAGGCGTGAGGTCAATGGAAGAATGGTGATCTCCTCCAAGTGAAGGTGATTCTTTCCAGCTATGTGAGCCTCGCATTGCTGGGCGAGTTATCTGAGCGGCGTGACACAGACAACGGCTTAACTTTACCAGCTCTGTCAGTTTGACACTTTGCTCTAATAGTATATACATCACTTCTAGAACCTTAACATTTCGGGACCCATTTGTTTCTCCCTTACTGATATTAAGCACTGGAAAGGGTCTGAAGAGCGTCATACAATCTACCAGGGCCACTTTGTCTGCACTATTTAAAGCATGGCCAACAACACCGAACACTTCATAGCGGCTGAGCTCATACCATTCATTTCCCTCGGAATATCCCTCTTCAAATTCACATTCATTCCATAGCTCTGTGTCCATACCTGAAACAGAGAAGAACACGGCCATGAAAACAATCCACGTTCAGATCCTGCAAGAATCACATTTAGATTTAATGGAAGAATTCCTTACACACGGAGTGTTATTTAACCACTTGACCTCCGGAAGATTTTACCCTCTTCATGACCAGAGTATTTTTTGCTATTCAGCACTGCGCTACTTTAGCTGGCAATTGCGCGGTCATGCAACACTGTAGGCAAATTACATTTCTATTGTTTTTTTTTCACACAAATAGAGCTTTCTTTTGATGGGATTTGATCATCACTGGGTTTTTTTTACTTTTTTGCAAAATCAAACAACAAAAGCCCAAAAAGTTAGAAAAAAAAAACTCAATATTTTTTTTACTTTCTGATATAAAACATATCCAATAGAAAATTAAAAAAAAATCGAATTTCTTTATGAAGTTATGCGAAAATGTATTCTGCTACATGTCTTTGGTAACAAAAATCCCGCTATGTGTAAGTTATTTTGTTTGTGTGAAAGGTATAGCATGTAGTTTAGATAATGGCATTTTTATTTATTTATTTATTTTTATTTATTTATATACCCCTTGATTAAGCACTATCTATATGGAGGACTGTTCAAATGACTCCTGGGAACTCCTCTAGATTGGATTAATAATTAATTCTGTTTATCAATGACATTCTAGTGAGTGCATATTGGTGAGGGAAGAGCACTGGAGTCACTTTATACGGAAGAGCACTGGAGTCACTTTATATGGAAGGGCAGTAGAGTCACTTTATATGGAAGAGCACTAGAGTCACTTTATACGGAAGAGCACTAGAGTCACTTTATATGGAAGGGCACTAGAGTCACTTTATACGGAAGAGCACTAGAGTCACTTTATATGGAAGGGCACTGGAGTCACTTTATATGGAAGAGCACTAGAGTCACTTTATATGGAAGGGCACTGGAGTCACTTTATATGGAAGAGCACTAGAGTCACTTTATACGGAAGAGCACTGGAGTCACTTTATACAGAAGAGCACCTGAGTAACTTTATATGGAAGGGCGTTGGAGTCACTTTATACAGAAGGGCACTGAAGTCACTTTATACGGAAGAGCACTAGAGTCACTTTATATGGAAGGGCGTTGGAGTCACTTTATACAGAAGGGCACTAGAGTCACTTTATATAGAAGAGCCCTGAAGTCACTTTATACGGAAGAGCACTGGAGTCACTTTTATAAGGAAGAGCCTTGGAGTCACTTTTTAATTAAGAGCACTGAAGTCACTTCATATGGAAGAGCACTGGAGTCACTTTATACAGAAGGGCACTGGAGTCACTTCATACAGAATGGCACTGGAGTCACTTTATATGGAAGGGCACTTGAGTCACTTTATATGGAAGGGTACTGGAGTCACTTTTTAATTAACAGCACTGGAGTCACTTTATACGGAAGAGCACTGGAGTCACTTTTATAAGGAAGAGCCTTGGAGTCACTTTTTAATTAAGAGCACTGACGTTACTTTATACGGAAGGGCACTGGGATCACTTTATATGGAAGGGCACTGGAGTCACTTTCAATGGAAGGGCACTGGAGTCACTTTATATGGAAGAGCACTGGAGTCACTTTACATGGAAGGGTGCTGGAGTCACTTTATATGGAAGGGCACTGGAGTCACTTTACATGGAAGGGCACTGGAGTCATTTTATATGGAAGGGCACTGGAATAATTTTATACGGGAGAGCACTGGAGTCACTTTATATGGAAAAGCACCGGAGTCACTTTATACAGAAGGGAGCTGGAGTCACTTTATACGTAAGAGCACTGGAGTCACTTTATATAGAAGAGCACTGGAGTCACTTTATGCAGAAGGGCACTGGAGTCACTTTATGCAGAAGGGCACTGGAGTCACTTTATGCAGAAGGGCACTGGAGTCACTTTATGCAGAAGGGCACTGGAGTCACTTTATGCAGAAGGGCACTGGAGTCACTTTTATATGGAAGAGCCTTGGAGTCACTTTTTAATTAACAGCACTGGAGTCACTTTATACGGAAGAGCACTGGAGTCACTTTTATAAGGAAGAGCCTTGGAGTCACTTTTTAATTAAGAGCACTGAAGTCACTTCATATGGAAGAGCACTGGAGTCACTTTATACAGAAGGGCACTGGAGTCACTTCATACAGAATGGCACTGGAGTCACTTTATATGGAAGGGCACTTGAGTCACTTTATATGGAAGGGCACTGGAGTCACTTTATACGGAAGAGCACTGGAGTCACTTTACATGGAAGAGCACTGGAGTCACTTTACATGGAAGAGCACTGGAGTCACTTTATACAGAAGAGCACTAAAGTCACTTTATACGGAAGGGCACTGGAGTCACTTTATACGGAAGGGCACTGGAATCACTTTATACGGAAGGGCACTGGAATCACTTTTAATGGAAGGGCACTGGAATCACTTTTAATGGAAGGGCACTGGAGTCACTTTATATGGAAGGGCGCTGGAGTCACTTTACATGGAAGGGCGCTGGAGTCACTTTATATGGAAGGGCACTGGAATCACTTTCAATGAAAGGGCACTGGAGTCACTTTCAATGGATGGGCACTGGAGTCACTTTATATGGAAGGGCACTGGAGTCACTTTATACGGAAGAGCACTGGAGTCACTTTACATGGAAGGGCACTGGAGTCACTTTATATGGAAGGGCACTGGAGTCACTTTATACGGAAGAGCACTGGAGTCACTTTAAACAGAAGGGCACTGGAGTCACTTTATACGGAAGAGCACTGGAGTCACTTTATGCAGAAGGGCACTGGAGTGACTTTTATAAGGAAGAGCCTTGGAGTCACTTTTTAATTAAGAGCAATGAAGTCACTTCATATGGAAGAGCACTGAAGTCACTTTATACAGAAGGGCACTGGAGTCACTTTATACAGGATGGCACTGGAGTCACTTTATACAGGATGGCACTGGAGTCACTGTATACGGAAGGGCACTTGAGTCACTTTATACGGAAGAGCACTGGAGTCACTTTATATGGAAGGGCGCTGGAGTCACTTTATATGGAAGGGCACTGGAGTCACTTTATATGGAAGGGCACTGGAATCATTTTATATGGGAGAGCACTGGAGTCACTTTCAATGGAAGGGCACTGGAGTCACTTTATACGGGAGAGCACTGGAGTCAATTTATACGGGAGAGCACTGGAGTCACTTTATACGTTTATGTTGCTACACTTGGAAGTGTCACCTATAGAGGACTTTTCTTCGATTTGTCATATTGTTTTTTCACTTTGTGGACTTTTTGATCTTTTGGGGATTTTTTAAAAACACAATAGAATGCTTTATTAATAGATATGTACATTTTGTTCATGCCTATTAGTGGCATGTGATTGCTAAATATTTTCAGTGCTGCACTTTTTTGAGTTTTAGAATATTTATAGTAATAGAAAAGATAAAAAGTTTAGCTATGTTTATTTTATTTATTTTTTAAATCTTTTTTGTTTTGTTTTTTTGTTTTAATGAATCCGCATCAGTTGCCATTTTTAAGCGGTGCCGTCATGAATTGCCCTTTCTGGCAGATATTCAGTTAAACTGAGCGATCATTGTGTTCAGCCAGAATGGATCACTTTCAGTCTATGCTCTGATGGTGGGAGCTACAATCTTGAAAGACTTTGGCTATCTGCTATTCTGCTTGTCACTCTTCACGTGACAAGACCACCCAGAGAATTGCCTGCAGAAATTGTACTTCAAGCACTACATTTGCACAAAATATACAGTCCGAGAAGAATACAAAGACTGAATCACTGACATCAACACAAGAGAATCCATTTGCATGCTGTACACAGTCGGAATACAAAGAAATATTTGACAACCTTTAGAAATGTAGCTACAACAAGTGTCCGTCAACGGGAGAAAAAAAAAAATCATTAAAAAGAATTCAAGTCTAGTTAAAATACAGCCTACTGTAATCCTGAGAGAAAGAGGTAGATCATTAAATACAATGTAACTATTGTATGTAAAACTATCACAGTTTACCTTGTTTCTTTTAGTTGAGGAAGGTTATTATGCAACAGTGCCTTGGTGGTTAGCACTTCTGCTGCTGGGATCCTCAAATCCTAGTCAGGAACTTATCTGCATGGAGTTTGCATGGTCTGTGCTTGCAAATGTTTCTTCTCACATCACCAAGACATGGGGATAGGTTAAGTGGCTCCTGTATAATATGGTCTTAGTATGCATACACATGAATGTGAGATAGGGGCTTAGATTTTAAGCTGCTTGAGGGCAGGGACCGATTTGAATATACAGTATGTAAAGCAGTGGCGGAACTACCAGGGTCGCAAAGGTCACACTTGCAACCAGACCCTGGCAAGGCATGGGACATGCTTGCAACTTGATTGCAATTTCCTTGTGACTTTTGAGATTAACCACTCTCAGACCGGAGGATTTGGCTGCTCAATGACCAGGCCCTATTTTGCGATTCGGCACTGCGTGACTTTAATGGACAATTGCGCGGTCGTGCGACTCTGTACCCAAACAAAATTGGCGTCCTTTTTTTCCACAAATAGAGATTTCTTTTGGTGGTATTTGATCACCTGTGTGATTTTTATTTTTTGCGCTATAAACAAAAAAAGAGCGACAATTTTGAAAAAAAAAAAAAAAAACAATATTTTTCACATTCTTTTATATGAAATTCTCAAAAAAAAAAGGTAAAAATCAAAAATTTTTAACATTTTAGACCAATTTGTTTTCTGCTACATATTTTTAGTAAAAAAAAATCGCAATAAGCGTATTTTCATTGGTTTGCGCAAAAGTTATTGCGTTTACTAACTACGGGAAAGATTTATGTCTTTTTTATTGTTTTTTTTTTTTACTAGTAATGGCAGCGATCTGCGATTTTTTATGGGACTGCAACATTGCGGCGGACAGATCGGAACCCCAACTGACATTTTTGTCAGTTTTGTGGGGACCAGTGACATTACTACAGTAATCAGTGCTATAAATATGCACTGTTACTGAAAAAATGACACTGGCAGGGAAGGGGTTAACCCTGTTGGCGATGAAGGGGTTAAATGTGACCCTAGGGGCGTGATTCTAACTGTTGGGGGGCGTGGCTTATGAAGTCATCACAGAGACATGTGATCCTATATGGCAGGATCACATGACATCTGTGATCACTTCAGGGAGAAGTACAGACGGCTGTGTTTACATCAGCCGCCCGTCCTTCTCTGTCAGCGGCGGGAGATCGCGGGTGTCGGCGGCCATCGGAGCCGCCTGATACCCGCACTGGCTCCCCCCACTGACAAGCAGGGGCAGGAGCGTGCTTCTGGCGGCACGCGATCGTCCCCGTGCTCCTCCCAGGTGAGACCGGTACATGTATGGCGCTTTGCCTGTACGAGCCAGACTGCCGCAGTACATCTGCGACGGCTGGTCGTAAAGTGGTTAAAAGTGTAACTTTTGTTGAGAAAAAAACATTCCCCTCTGGGTGATCTCTGTACATTACAAGGATTCTTATTATATTATTATTATTATTATTATTATATAGGATTTATATAGCGGCAACAGTTTACGCAGCGCTTTACAACTTGAAGATAGACAGTACAAATACAATAACTTTAATACAGTAGGAATCAGAGGGCCCTGCTCGTTAGAGCTTACAATCTAAGATTATAACAACCTTTGTTGCAGATTCCTACCTTTTGTTATTCGGAAGAAATCCCTGTTTGTTCCTCTGTGCTGAGTGAGTCTAATGGGAGTGGTTTCATAATTATCAAGAGCACTAATGAGGAAATCTGCTGGGCCTACATCCCTTTAGCTGTGATTTCCTATTGGGAGTATCTCACCAAAAATGACATTTATGTTGCAGGGGATGCCAGAAATCTGACTTGTATCTTAGGCAGACTTCTGGGGAAATTGGTGAGCCAATCACACAAGCAGAAAATTATGTTTCTGGGGAGTAGGAGGCGTTCTGTACACATTCTTAGTCATGGGGGTCATGGGATGAGCTACATCCCTCGCCTGCTCTCCCGCAATGAAGGCGGATCTACTCATGTTACTCCCAATGTTGATTGAGCCTGAGCGGCACACTGACCTATCCTGGGTCACAGTGAGTACTCCTCTGATGTAAAGTGTCGTATAAATTGTCTGCACTATATAAATACCTGTAATAAATGAACCTAACTTGCAACCTATTTCAATGACAAGCAGTAGCAATGTGGCGAAGCCAACTGATACAAAGACAAATAACATCACATATCCGAGAGCAACATAAACCGTACCTAGGTACAGGAATCCAAAGTATACAGCAGATAAAAAAAAAAAACGGAAACACGTCAAAGTATGACAAGGCGTAATGCATATGATCGACACCTAGGTACAGTACAGTATATAGAGGGGCCGATGCAGCAAGGGCACATGCCCTAGCTACATGGGCGAAACCAAGTATGCAGTAGGACTAAGTGCTCTCAAATGGGGTAGAGGGAAAAATACTGAACAGAACAGCTAGGGGGGAAGGTGCAAACTCCGTCACATCAACCTGGAGAGATATGGAAGGGGGCAGTAGGGAGGCGATAAAATGGCAGTTCCAGATGGCACACCCCTGGAATGGACACCCCCAAAGGGCACACACTGTGTCCAGAACCAGGGGACGACCATCCACTAATGTGAAAGGACTGCTCCTCACTGAGCATGGGGATGTGGGGGTAAAAAGGAGTGGGGGGGGGCAGGGATAAACTAAAGGGGGAGGCAGACGCCAGAGGCGTCCCGAGGCAGTGGGTGGGGAGGACGGTTATGTAAGGGAGAGGGGAGAGCAGGAAAGGCAGGCTAAGTGGGAAGAGGGGGATAGAAGGGTGCCATTGTTCTTAATAACAACTTAAATGCATTGCAATGTTGCTGGGATCATCACACAACAGACTTAAATGGCAATTGCAGCAAAAAAAAAACATGTTTAAAGATGGGCGCAATGTTTATTGCTCAAAAAGGAGCAGGTGATTCTTTTGGGCAATATACACGCATTGAGCAGCCCATTGAAGTAAATTAGCTGTCCTATGCTCCCTGTGCTCGAGTTGCAGAAACGCATGCTTTAAAAATTTGTGGGCAAGGCCGCTGGTTTCCGCTATGTGAACGGGGCCTTGGGCTGCATTCACACCTAGCGATTTAGAATCACGCAGACTCTGCCCGTTTTTCCAAATCACGCTAATGTTAAGGCAAAGCGCACAATGCACATTTAGGTGCCATCTATTCTTAATGGTGCAACAAAGGCAATGGGATTTTGCTGTGGTTGTTACGAGACGAAACGCTAGAAAATTGCAGCAAAAAGCAAATGAAAAAATAATGTAGAGCTTGTTACCCAACAAGGTGCAGGAGCTTCCTTGGTGCGACAGACACGCATAGGGCAGCCCATTCAAAGTAATAGGCTGCCATATGCATGACATGTAAATCATGCTAAAAAACAATCACTAGCAGGAATGCGCGTTCCCGCTAAGCAAAATGTAAATAAGGCTGTACAACACCATATATAATAATAGATAACAAAATATCTCTGGGTAAATAGGTAGTAGGTATATGGAGAAATGCACTATATTGTCAAAGGTATTGGGACACCTGCCTTTACACATACTTTATGAACTGAACATGAACTTTAATAGCATCCCAGTCTTAAGCCTCGTACACACAAGTCGAAATTCGGCAGGGAATTTTCGTCCGACGACCAATCTGCCGATTTTCGGCTTGTTAGTATGATGCTTCCGACAACCGACTCCGACTTTTCGGCCGAAGAAAATCTGGTGTGCAGGCTATAAAATTTTTGTCCTCCGTCAAAACACGTCCGATTTTCGTGCAGTCAGTACAGATTTCGACAGGGAAAAATCTTATGAGCAAGACTGGGCATGCTCAGAGAAGAAAGAACACAAAGAAAGCAAACCAACACATGACATCACTTCTGAAGTAGAATTTTGTCGTGCGGGAAAATTTGTGTGCAGTTTAGGCACATTCCAACCAACAAAACACCACTCTGGACAAAAGATGGACGACCGGTCGGCGGAAATTTGTTGCATGTGTACTACGCTTTAGTCGGTAGGGTTCAAAATTTAGTTGGCCAACCCTTTGCAGCTATAACAGCTTCAACTCTTCTGGGAAGGCTGTCCACAAAGTTTAAAAGTGTGTCTCTGGGAATGTTTGATCATTCTTTCAGAAGCACATTTGTGAGGTCAGGCACTGATGTTTCACGAGAAGGCCTGGCCTGCAGTCTCCACTCGAAATCATCCCAAAGGTGTTTTATCGGGTTGGGGTCAGGACTCTGTGCAGGCCAGTCAAGTTCCTCTACCCCAAACTCGCTCATCCATGTCTTTATGGACCTTGCTTTGTGCACTGGTCCAAATCATTTGGGCTTGGTTGGGCTTGGCCCCTTCGTTCCACTGAAGGGAACTCTTAAGGCGTCAGCATTAAGACATTTTTGGACAATTCCATGCTCCCAACTTTGTGGGATCAGATTGGGGATGGCCCCTTCCTGTTCCAACATAACTTCGCACCAGTGCACAAAGCAAGATCCATAAAGACATGGATGAGCGAGTTTGGGGTGGGGGAACTTGACTCACCTCATCCTGATAGAACACTTTTGGGGTGAATTAGAGTGGAGATTGCAAGCCAGACCTTCTCTCTAACATCAGAATCCAGAGGGGGGAATAGCTGTCCCATCACTGGAATCCAGTAGGAACAATAGTGTCCCATCACTGAAATCCAGTGGGAGGAAAAGTCCCCATCACTGGAGTCAGTGGGAGGAATAGTGCCCCATCATTGGAATCCAGTGGGAGGAATAGTGCCCCATCATTGAAATCCAGTGGAAGGAACAGTACCTTCTTTTGGGATCCCAGTGGGAGGAATAGTGCCCCATCATTGGAATCCAGTGGGAGGAAAAGTCCCCCATCAATGGTGTCAGTGGGAGGTATAGTGTCCCATCAATGGAATACAGTGGGAGAAATATTACCCCATAACTGATATCTATTGGGGGGAATAGTGCCCCATTATTTAATCCCAGTAGAAGGAATAGTGTCCCATCATTGGAATTCAGTGGGAGGAATAGTGCCTCATCATTGGATCCCAGTAGGAGGAATAGTCACCCATCATTGGAATCCAGTAGAAGGAATAATCCCTCATCTTTGGAATCCACTGAGAGGAATAATCCCTCATCATTGGAATCCAGTGGGAGGAATAATCCCTCATCATTGGAATCCAGTGGGAGGAATAATCCCTCATTGTTGGAATCCAGTGGGAGGAATAATCCCTTATCACTGGAATCCAGTGGGAGGAATAATACCTCATTGTTGGAATCCAGTGGGAGGAATAGTGCTCCATTTCTTGCATCAGAGGGATAAAAAGTGTCTCATGTAAGTGAGAGAAATAGTGCTCCAATGGTCAAATAAAAGCAAGCAAAGGGCCCCACCTGGCCCATGGGCCCCAGTTTGGAAGAAATTGTACTACATCATACTTGCAGCACTCATTCAGGAACAGAAGATGGAAAGTTCCCACATCATTGAAGCTGAGGCTTTTTTCTTAGGGCTGTTGAGACCTGCAGTGCCCTCTGAAGATTGATCTGTGTTGGATCACTTCTCTGGGAGCATTTGACCAGGGGTGAGAAGATGTCATGTCCCCTCCTCACCGCCTGGTTTAACAATATAAATATTGCACTACTGTGCCACAATCAGGTGTGTTGCATGCGATTTTGGGACAGTTGTGATGCAGCCCCATAGACTTGCATTGCGCGTTCAGTAGCCGTAACACCCCTCAAATGCAACATGCTGTTTTTTTTTTTTAGCGGCCACAAAGTACAGCCGCACAGCCTCAGTATGAGTACAGCCCTGGGTGGCTTCATGCTCAGATTTAGCCAGGCGGTTGGGGTGGTGGTAAAACTGCAGCTGAACCGCCTGGTTTTGCCATCCCCTAGCCACACATTTGAATCAGGCATTAGCTCTGCCATAAACTGGTAAAAAGAAATGGAATACCAATGCAACATATATTTGATCCCAACAGAAAACTATAAAGAAAAAGCTTTAATAAAGGAAAATGTAGACACTCTTAAGGCTATAATGCACTATATGCTTCTTTGATTAACATAATGATGTTTCTTTAACTGGCTAAAAATGGGTTAATTTCAAAGCCACAATTTTCACCTAATGTACTCAGTATATTTATTCAAAGCCCTAGAGCCTCTGCACCAAACTGTACCCATTAACACTCTACGGCATGTCACCAGTGACAAATTATTCTGTCTTAATGTCTGCATCACATGCAGCAAATGTTATGCATACATTCTATAGCAATATCTTAAGCCAATCCTCTGGAGATCTTCATCTTCAAAAAAACACAAGTAGAAAAATAAAGGTATACATGTTTAAAATGTTACAATACAGTTTTGTTTTACTTAGGTGTATATATATATATATATATATATATATATATATACTATATAATCTCACAAAAGTGAGTACACCCCTCACATTTTTGTAAATATTTTATTCTATCTTTTCATGTGACAACACTGAAGAAATGACACTTTGCTACAATGTAAAGTAGTGAGTGTACAGCTTGTATAACAGTGTAAATTTGCTGTCCCCTCAAAATAACTCAACACACAGCCATTAATGTCTAAACCCCTGGCAACAAAAGTGAGTACACCCCTAAGTGAAAATGTCCAAATTGGGATCAATTGGCCATTTTCCTCCCCGGTGTCATGTGACTTGTTAGTGTTACAAGGTTTCATGTGTGAATGGGGAGCAGGTGTATTAAATTTGGTGTTATCGCTCTCACTCATATTGGTCACTGGAAATTCAACATTGCACCTCATGGCAAAAAACTCTGAGGATCTGAAAAAAAGAATTGTTGCTTTACATAAAGATGGCCTAGGCTATAAGAAGATTGCCAAGACCCTGAAACTGAGCTTCAGCACGGTGGCCAACACCATACAGCGGTTTACTAGGACAGGTTCCACTCAGAACAGGTCTTGCCATGGTCGACCAAAGAAGTGGAGTGCACGTGTTCAGCGTCATATCCAAAGGTTGTCTTTGGGAAATAGACATATAAGTGCTGCCCAGAAGGAAGCCTCTTCTGAAGATGATGCACAAGAAAGCCTGCAAACAGTTTGCTGAAGACAAGCAGATTAAGGACATGGATTACTGGAACCATGTCCTGTGGTCTGATGAGACCAAGATAAGTCTATTTGGTTCAGATGGTGTCAAGCGTGTGTGGCGGCAACCAGGTGAGGAATACAAAGACAAGTGTGTCTTGCCTACAGTCAAGCATGGTCATTGGAGTGTCATGGTCTGGGGCTGCATGAGTGCTGCCGGCACTGGGGAGCTACAGTTCATTGAGGGAACCATGAATGCCAACATGTACTGTGACATACTGAAGCAGAGCATGATCCCCTCCCTTCGGAGACTGGGCCGCAGGGCAGGATTCCAACATAACGACCGCAAACACACCTCGCAGACGAACACTGCCTTGCTAAAAAAGCTGAGGTTAAAGGCGATGGACTGGCCAAGCAGACATAAACCCTATTGAGCATCTGTGGGTCATCCTCAAACGGAAGGTTGAGGAGCGCAAGGTCTCTAACATCCACCAGCTCCGTGATGTCATCATGAAGGAGTGGAAAAGGACTGCAGTGGCAACCTGTGAAGCTCTGGTGAACTCCATGCCCAAGAGGGTTAAGGCAGTGCTGGAAAATAATGGTGGCCACACAAAATATTCACACTTTGGCCCAATTTGTACATTTTCACTTGGGGGGTGTACTCACTTTTGTTGCCAGATGTTTAGACATTAATGGCTGTGTGTTGAGTTATTTTGAGGGGACAGCAAATTTACACTGTTATACAAGCTGTACACTCACTACTTTACATTGTAGCAAAGTATCATTTCTTCAGTGTTGTCACATGAAAAGATATAATAAAATATTTACAAAAATGTGAGGGGTGTACTCACTTTTGTGAGATATTTTATATATATATATATATTTATAAATTGTGAATAAAAACAGAATGCAATGATGTGGAAGTTTCAAATTTCAATATTTTATTCAGAATACAACATAGATGACATATCAAATGTTTAAACTGAGAAAATGTATCATTTTAAGGGAAAAATAAAATGATTTTAAATTTTATGGCATCAACACATCTCAAGAAAGTTGGGACAAGGCCATGTTTACCACTGTGCGGCCTCCCCTCTTCTTTTTATAACAGTCTGCAAACGTCTGGGGACTGAGGAGACAAGTTGCCCAAGTTTAGGAATAGGAATGTTGTCCCATTCTTGTCTAATACAGGCTTCTAGTTGCTCAACTGTCTTAGGTCTTCTTTGTTGCATCTTCCTCTTTATGATGCACCAAATGTTTTCTAAGGGTGAAAGATCTGGACTGCAGGCTGGCCATTTCAGTACCCGAATCCTTCTTCTACGCAGCCATCATGTTGTAATTGATGCAGTATGTGGTCTGGCATTGTCATGTTGGAAAATGCAAGGTCTTCCCTGCAAGAGACGACGTCTGGATAGGAGCATATGTTGTTCTAGAACTTGGATATACCTTTCAGCATTGATGGTGCCTTTCCAGATGTGTAAGCTGCCCATGCCACACGCACTCATGCAACCCCATACCATCAGAGATGCAGGCTTCTGAACTGAGCGCTGAGAACAACTTGGGTTGTCCTTGTCCTCTTTAGTCCGGATGACATGGCGTCCCGGTTTTCCAAAAATAACTTCAAATTTTGATTTGTCTGACCACAGAACAGTTTTCCACTTTGCCCAGTCCATTTTAAATGAGCCTTGGCCCAGAGAAAACGCCTGCGCTTCTGGATCATGTTTGGATTTGGCTTCTTTTTTGGCCTATAGAGTTTTACCCGGCAACGGGCGAATGGCACGGTGGATTGTGTTCACCGACAATGTTTTCTGGAAGTATTCCTGAGCCCATGTTGTGATTTCCATTACAGTAGCATTCCTGCAGTGCCGTCTAAGGGCCCGAAGATCACTGCCATCCGGTATGGTTTTCCGACCTTGACCCTTACGCACAGAGATTGTTCCAGATTCTCTGAATCTTTGGATGATATTATGCACTGTAGATGATGATAACTTCAAACTCTTTGCAATTTTTCTCTGAGAAACTCCTTTCTGATATTGCTCCACTATTTTTCGCCGCAGCATTGGGGGAATTGGTGATCCTCTGCCCATCTTGACTTCTGAGGGACACTGCCACTCTGAGAGGCTCTTTTTATACCCAATCATGTTGCCAATTGACCGAATAAGTTGAAAATTGGTCCTCCAGCTGTTCCTTATATGTACATTTAACTTTTCCGGCCTCCTATTGCTACCTGTCCCAACCTTTTTGAAATGTGTAGCTCTCATGAAATCCAAAATGAGCCAATATTTGGCATGACATTTCAAAATGTCTCACTTTCAACATTTGATATGTTATCTATATTATATTGTGAATAAAATATAAGTTTATGAGATTTGTAAATTAGTCCATTCCTTTTTTACTCACAATTTGTACAGTGTCCCAACTTTTTTGGAATTGGGTTTGTATATATATATGACAAAAATGGAAAGCAGCCTATGTCTTGACAAAAAGTCCTCATCCCTGTTAAAGAATTTGAAAAAATTTGTTCCACATCAGTGATCCCAGAATACACCGATGATAGGAAAGGAGGTTGGGACTATACCGGACTAAATTGTCAGAAGTTTGTAGGTAAGCAGAGAAGAAGCAAATGAATAATTAAAAAATTAACATTGTTTATTCAAGGAATTATAAAAGTCGACACATAGAGAATGGGAAGGGTAATACAATACAACATGTTTCACATATATGGTGGTAGTAGTCAATCAGACGGGTGATAGCTTATGTTCAATGCATTTCGCGGGATTGCTCCAGCTTCATCAGGAACTCTAGCGTTAAATATTCACCCCTTTTAAAGAGTCAGGACTACATTGAAACCTTCAAAATATATTAGTGAAAAAGAGAAAATATATCAATACATATCCTGATAATAGAGAAAGAATCTATAATTCTAACATTTGTATTGGTATATGCAGGATCATAAAAAGAGACACACAGCTTACCACACTTAAGAATGTTGTGCCTAATGCAGAGTAAAATTGGACCACAGATTGCATCTCCCAACAAACTGCCTCATGGCTCCAAACCAAACAGTCCCTGGTGGGGCCCATTGGGGGTCCTCCAAGGCGGTGGTTGTAGGGTATAGATTGGGCCAGTCTAGACCCCCAATGGGCCCCACCAGGGACTGTTTGGTTTGGAGCCATGAGGCAGTTTGTTGGGAGATGCAATCTGTGGTCCAATTTTACTCTGCATTAGGCACAACATTCTTAAGTGTGGTAAGCTGTGTGTCTCTTTTTATGATCCTGCATATACCAATACAAATGTTAGAATTATAGATTCTTTCTCTATTATCAGGATATGTATTGATATATTTTCTCTTTTTCACTAATATATTTTGAAGGTTTCAATGTAGTCCTGACTCTTTAAAAGGGGTGAATATTTAACGCTAGAGTTCCTGATGAAGCTGGAGCAATCTCGCGAAATGCATTGAACATAAGCTATCACCCGTCTGATTGACTACTACCACCATATATGTGAAACATGTTGTATTGTATTACCCTTCCCATTCTCTATGTGTCGACTTTTATAATTCCTTGAATAAACAATGTTAATTTTTTAATTATTCATTTGCTTCTTCTCTGCTTACCTACAAACTTCTGACAATTTAGTCCGGTATAGTCCCAACCTCCTTTCCTATCATCGGTGTATTCTGGGATCACTGATGTGGAACACATTTTTTCAAATATATATATATATTTTTTTTTTTTTTATTACTTTTTGCAGCAGATGCATCTGACAGGACAGCAAATTGCAAGCTCCACTGAGCCGAGCAGAGCCTGACATGACCTATTCAATGTCCTCTGTAAAGTGCTGCAGAGTAAGCCTTTACTATGTTAATTAAACCTGAACTTTAGGCGAGCAGCTAAATACAGATCATGTATAAGCAATCTGTTTTACCTGCCAAAGGATTTGTAATAATCTTCACAGTCAGTCTTCTGATCTAAGCAGCACCCCTACAGATAGCGAAGCCTGGCCCTACGTCTCCTTGCGCACTGCACTATAGGGTCCGTTCACACCAGT
Source organism: Pelophylax lessonae (assembly GCF_965119305.1). Lineage (NCBI taxonomy): Eukaryota > Metazoa > Chordata > Amphibia > Anura > Ranidae > Pelophylax > Pelophylax lessonae. The sequence goes on along the minus strand of NC_138771.1, from coordinate 33,740,008 downwards.
GTGGCTTGTCATGCGTTTTTGGACACATAGGGGTTGAATTACTAAAGACAAATAGGCTGTGCACTTTGCAAAGTGTATTGCACCTGCCTCAGCACTTTGTAAATGAGCAGAAGCTCTGATACCTTCCATCATCCAATCATGCGCAAGCAAAAATGCATTTTTTTTTCCTTGTATGTGATTGGGTATTCTTTGCGAAGTGAGGCTTTACTGTATTTACTAAGCTCTGGAGCAACTGCACTTGCAGAGTCTGTTTGCCTTTAGTAAATCAAACCCATAAAGTTGCATGACAAGTCGTAGCCCATTGATTTCAATGGCACCTGTTCCAATCTTTGCAACTTAACGTCACAGCGATTTTTAAAAGGTCCCTGCACTACTATGATGGGATTTCTTGCGACTTGGGTGTCAGAGAGTGTAAAATTTGGGGGAACAGATACCTAGTTTTAATTTACAAAGCACAGCGTAGCTCACACATGGAGTCACAGCCAGCTTCCCACAGTAAACATGCCAGCACCAGGGACCGAAAGACCAGCTCAGGTGAGGACAGCTTGTAACTATTCCCATCAAAAGCAAAGTAGTTCACTGATAGTTCCAGTTCAGGGTGCCACCAAGGGTTGATCCACTACATTATAGCACTACTCCATGCATTGTACCTCTCCTTCCTATGAGCAGCCAGTCTCCCAAAAGAGAGCCCTAGAGACTCACTCTCTTATGCTTAAATACCCCAACTACAGGAACCTTAACAGGCCAAATGGTAGACATTGGCACCTGCCTATAAGCTTGTCACTTCCTGTGAGAAAAATAAACCTGGGTGCTCAGCAAAAAAAGAGATGCATGCAGGCCAAATAATAAGGAGGCACTCATAGGGAGGCAGACTAACCGACATCTACAGAAGGCTACAGAATGTTTAAAGGCATGACACATTGACATGGATGATGAAGTAAAAGAAAGGTAAAACCAGCATTGAAGACCAACCACACAGTGGAAGATCATCATCTGTGACTACAGCCGGCACCCCTCCTTCATCAATAACTCAATGATGGTACATTGCTTCTGCTTGGGATCTATTATTTACCTGCAATGAAAAAGAAGAAGAAGAACCATAGAGGAAGAGTTACTCCAACAACATGTGAAATTTGAACGACCTATGTAAATTATAAAAAAAGGTTTTGCCCATTTTTGCATTACTTTTGGTAAAGCCCTTATATTTAACGACTTGCCACACACCCACAGTACATTTACTGTGGACAGGTGGCACAGAAGCAACACGTTCCCTATACCTATGACCTCCATGCTGCTCAGTACCATAGTCATAGCGATCACATGATTGGAATGTCAACAAAACAGTCATGAATGGCTTCCATTCTTGACTGTATGGTGATGCTGTGATTTTCCCACAACTATCACATGGTACATGAACAAATCACAGCGCCCTGTACCATGTGATTGGCTGTAACCAATCACAAGATGTCAACAGTAAGCAAGGTGTCATGAATGGAAAGCCATTCATGACAGTTAACTGTTGCTTATAACAGTTATCATCACTGTTATAAGCAATAACAGTGTAAAAAAAAAAAGAAAAATAAATCCTTGATCACTCCCCCAGAGTAATATAGTGCCACTATGGTGACACTGAATTACTCTGATTAAACTATGTAAAAAAATTGTGGAAAAAAAATGTTTTACAAATATTTTAAAAATAAATAATAATAAATTACAATTTTTTTTAACATACTGTCACCAGTCAGTATTCCTGATCACTGCCAGTCATATGATGATGCTGTACTGCACTGGTGACAGTATGTATAAAAATTGCAAATTGTAAAAAAAAAAAATAAAAAAATTTCTGTATTTAATTTCTTAATTTTCCAAAAAATTGTGACAAAAAATGTACAACTTCAAAAAACTTGCCATGCCTTTTACTAAATACCTTCTTCTATCTACTTTCCAAAAAGGGGTCATTTGGGAAGTATTTGTACTGGAATTTTACAGTCTCTAGAAGGAGGAGGTCTGGAGACATGCTTGGCCAGTCTATTGCCTTTACCCTCAGCTTCTTTAGCAAGGCAGTGGTCATCTTGGAGGTGTGTTTGGGGTTATTATCATGTTGAAATACTGACCTTGCCCAGTCTCCGAACGGAGAGATCATAGTCTGCTTCAGTATGTCACAGTACATGTTGGCATTCATGGTTCCCTCAATAAACTGTAGCTCCCCAGTGCCGGCAGCACTCATGCAGCCCCAGACCATGACACTCCCACCACCATACTTGACTGTAGGCAAGACACACTTGTCTTTGTACTCCTCACCTGGCTGCCGCCACACACGCTTGACAACGTCTGAACCAAATAAGTTTATCTTGGTCTCATCAGACCACAGGATATGGTCCCAGTAATCCATGTCCTTAGTCTGCTTGTCTTCAGCCAACAAAGTGTTTGCAGGCTTTCTTGTGCATCATCTTTAGAAGAGGCTTCCTTCTGGGATGACAGCCATGCAGACCAATTTGATGCAGTGTGCGGCGTATGGTCTGAGCACTGACAGGCTGACCCCCCACCCCTTCAACCTCTGCAGCAATACTGGCAGCACTCATACATCTATTTCCCAAAGACAACCTCTGGATATGACGCTGAGTACGTGCACTCAACTTCTTTCGTTGACCATGGCGAGGCCTGTTCTGAGTGGAACCTGTCCTGTTTAATCGCTGTATGGTCTTGGCCACCGTGCTGCATCTCAGTTTCAGGGTCTTGGAAATCTTTTTATAGCCTAGGCCATCTTTCTGTAGAGCAACAATTCTTGTTTTCCAGCTCTTCGGAGAGTTCTTTGCCATGAGGTGCCATGTTGAACTTCCAGTGACCAGTATGAGAGAGTGAGAGCGATAACACCAAATTTACCACACCTGCTCCCCATTCACACCTGAGACCTTGTAACACTAACGAGCCACATGACACCTGGGAGGGAAAATGGCTAATTGGGCCCAATTTGGACATTTTCACATAGGGGTGTACTCACTTTTGTTGCCAGTGGTTTAGACATTAATGGCTGTGTGTTGAGTTATTTTGAGGTGACAGCAAATTTACACTGTTATACAAGCTGTACACTCACTACTTTACATTGTAGCAAAGTGTCATTTCTTCAGTGTTGTCACATGAAAAGATATAATAAAATATTTACAAAAATGTGAGGGGTGTACTCACTTTTGTGAGATACTGTAGGTAAAAAAACCTCCGCCCCAGAATCCCCTCAGTGCCTCTTATTCTTATCTGAGCCCAATCCGATCCAGTAACATGCACAAGAACATTGGCCCTCACTGCTGTCTCCCTCCTCATTGGGCAGAGTAATAGCAGTGGGAGCCACTGGGGAGGCAGCAGGGGGGCCGAGTCCTGCTGTCTGTGTCAATGGACTGCAGTAGCAGGGCTCTGGAGTGAGCATGCGCGAGTGCCCCTATGGGAAGCGGCTTCCCGTGGAGACACTGAAAAGAGAGGAGTGGCCAGGAGTGCAATATGCAGACATTGTAGCAAAGTGTCATTTCTTAAGTGTTGTCACATGAAAAGATATAATAAAATATTTACAAAAGTGTGAGGGGTGTACTCACTTTTGTGAGATACTCTACCATTGTTTGTAGACTCTATAACTTTCACACGGACAAAATAATATACACTGATTTGGGTTATTTTTACCAAAGTAATTTAGCAGACCAAATTTTGGCCCAAATCTATTAGATATTTTTATTTGGTTGCAAAATTTTTGAACAGAAACTAAGAAAAATGTTTTTTTTTTTTTTTTTTTTCAAAATTGTCAGTATTTTCCATTTATATTAAAGAAAAAAAAAAATAGCGGTAATCAAATACCGCCAAAAGAAAGCTGTATCTGTGTAAAAAAAAAAAAAAAAAAAAAAATGAACATTTTTTAATTTGGGTACAGTGTTGCATGACAGAGCAATTGCCAGTTAAAGTAGCACAATGCTGAATGGCAAAAATGCCCTTGTCATTTAGGGGGTAAAAGTGGTTAACTTCCGGACCGCTTACTGTATATTTACTGCGGCAGGCTGGCTCGTACAGCAAAACTACGTAGATCTACGTGGCTCGCCTGGGGGCAGCTAGGGGGCGAGCTCCCGCACCCCGATCATCAGCGGGGAAGCCGATGTGGGTGTCAGGCGGCTCCGAGAGAGAAGGACGGTCAGCTGTTGTAAACACAGCCGACCATCCTTCTCCCTGGGATGATCACAGAGCTCATGTGATCCTGCTATATAGGATCACATGTCTCTATGGTCATTTCAGAAGCTACGCCCCCCCCCCCCCCACAGTTAGAATCACTCCCCTAGGCTCAAACTTAACCCCTTGATCACCCATAGGGTTAACCCCCTTCCCTGCCAATCGCATTATTACAGTAACAGTGCATATTTTTAGCACTGATTACTGTAGTAATGTCACTGGTACCCCCAAAAGTGTCAAAAATGTCAGTTAGGGGTCCGATCTGTCCACCGCAATGTCACAGTCCCGCAAAAAAATCGCAGATCGCTGCCATTACTAGTAAAAAAAAGAAAACAATAAAAATGACATAAATCTTTCCTGTAGTTTGTAGACGCGATAACTTTTGTGCAAACCAATCAAAATACGCTTATTACAATTTTTTTTACCAAAAATATGTCGCAGAAAACAAATTGGCCTAAAATGTTAAAAATTTTGATTTTTTAATTTTTTTTTTTGGGAGAATGTCATATAGCAGAATGTGAAAAATATTGTTTTTTCAAAATTGTCGCTCTTTTTTTGTTTATAGCGCAAGAAATAAAAATCGCAGAAGTGATCAAATACCACCAAAAGAAAGCTGTGGGGAAAAAAGGGACGTACATTTCGTTTGAGTACAGTGTCGCACGACCGCGCAATTGTCCATTAAAATAGCGCAGTGCTGAATCGCAAAAAAGGGCCTGGTAATTAAAGCGGAGTTCCGGCAAAAAAATTTTTTTGTAGCAAAAAATACCCCTAGAATAGTCAGGGCTAGTGCATTTAAATAACAATATCGTGTAAACTGTCCCCTGTTTAGTGTAAATGCAGCATGAATTACTTACCTTGTGAAATTCTTGTACAGCGCGGCCATCTGCGGTGTGGGCATCTGAAGCCGCAGTGTCCCTCTTCCTGGATTTCATGGTTGTAAGTCCCAGAATGCTATGCATTGACTCCTGGGAGATGAGTGTCATCAATCCCAGGAGTCAATGCGCCTGCACCGGTGTCCCTCGTCACTTCCGGGGCAGGCGTGCCATCCCACAGCTGGTTCCGCATCATTGCGCATGCCCAGAAGCTGTTCTCCATCCAATGGCAGAGAATGGCGCACCTGCACCGGTGTCCCTCGTCACTTCCGGGGCAGGCGCTCCATCACACAGCTGGTTCCGCATCATTGCGCATGCCCAGAAGCTGTTCTCCATCCAATGGCAGAGAATGGCGCACCTGCACCGGTGTCCCTCGTCACTTCCGGGGCAGGCCCTCCATCACACAGCTGGTTCCGCATCATTGCGCATGCCCAGAAGCTTTTCTCCATTCAATGGCAGAGAATGGCGCACCGGCACCGGTGTCCCTCGTCACTTCCGGGGCAGGCGTGTCATCCCACAGCTGGTTCCGCATCATTGCGCATGCCCAGAAGCTGTTCTCCATCCAATGGCAGAGAATGGCGCACCTGCACCGGTGTCCCTCGTCACTTCCGGGGCAGGCGCTCCATCACACAGCTGGTTCCGCATCATTGTGCATGCCCAGAAGCTGTTCTCCATCCAATGGCAGAGAATGGCGCACCGGCACCGGTGTCCCTCGTCACTTCCGGGGCAGGCGTGTCATCCCACAGCTGGTTCCGCATCATTGCGCATGGCCAGAAGCTGTTCTCCATCCAATGGCAGAGAATGACGCACCTGCACCGGTGTCCCTCGTCACTTCCGGGGCAGGCGCTCCATCACACAGCTGGTTCCGCATCATTGCGCATGCCCAGAAGCTTTTCTCCACCCAATGGCAGAGAATGGCGCGCCTGCACCGGAAGTGACAAGGGACACCGGTGCAGGCGCTTTGACTCCTGGGATTGATGACACTAATCTCCCAGGAGTCAATGCAAAGCAGGAAATGACGTTGGCGGCCGCGGCCGCATAAGGAGGAAGTGCAGTTATTTATCACTAAAAATAAGGTAAACAAACCGAAAAATAAAAAATATATATATCCAATTCGTCTTTAGCATGTGATAAGGTTATGTATGATGGAAAGTTTAAAATTAGGGTGGAACTCCGCTTTAAGGAGGCAAATCCTTCCGGTCTTAAAGTGGTTAATAGGTGCGAACAATAGTGGTCATGTGCAACATGCAGTAATCCACTGTATCCAATCATATCCCAGATGTCTGTTGTCAAATCAGCCAAAAAGCAAAATCTGGTTCATTGCGTTGAGTTACATTTTACATCTGTCACTGTTCCGCTTTGCGCTGTGTTATTGAGTAATGTGCAATAGATGCGTAAAGTAGACTTCTGTCGTCATCTCCCACCCCGAGTGTTCTATAAAACGGCACTGGAAACATTTTAGACTTCAAAGCTTAAGATCTTGGAAGCGCTGATTTTTATCTGCATTTTATCCAACTTTCACAGATGGATTAGTTATCACCTTCAACAATCTTGACTTGAGACACCTCAGTAAATATGCAAAACCACTAGGAGGGCAGAGACACAATCTGAGGTTATTGTTTAATCATCGGAAAGCAAAGATTAAAATTTTGATGCGCAAATCAGTACTGCAAATATCAAAATAGATTTACGGCTGGAAGAAAAAAAATATGTTGTTTCACACTCTGCATTATATGGCTGTAAACAACAGCAGGACATATTTTTATAATGCGGGTCTTAAGAAAAAGCAGATAAATTTAACATTCACGCATTACACGTTAGACTAACACAAGATATTCCTATGTGTGAGAATCAATATCACGTTCACAATCAAACAAGCTATTCATTTTGCCACATAATATTATGTACCGCAAGCTGCAAAAAGCATTTAATGGATTTCAGATAGACCGGGTTCTCTCGGAGATGGATAAGCCAATTCAGATTACATTTAAGAAATAACTTGTCAACACACATGCTTTTGGTTAAAACATTTATTGACCAAAGAATTATGTATCTGAGAGAGAGGGCTTATTTGTATGGTAACAAAATTGGCTAGTACAATGTGTTAAGACTTCCCGATTTAGTCCATGGGAATATTGTATCGGTCATTTGTTGGCAGTTTGAGTGATGTGGGATATAGCTTAATGGACTGTTCGTTCATTTTTATAGTATTTAGACACAAGTAGATATACATGTGATTGTTTTTTTACAAGATACATGTGATTGTTTTTTTTTTGTTTTTTTGTTTTTTTGGAGTGTACCAGTTTTTTTACTTCTTTAGGAAGAAGACAAAATCATGTATTTTAGCACATTTACGTAAAAGAGATTGTAAAGGTAATTTTTTTTTCTTTTTTTTACCTGTTGGGTCCCTGTGGACACTCCTGGCTACTCCTCTCTGTCCAATGTCCCCAAGGGAAGCCGCTTCCCATAGGGGCATTCGCGCATGCTCGCTCCCGAGCCCCGCTGCTGTGTCCATTGAGACAGAAAAACTCGCCACCCCTGCTCCCGAGCCAGTGGCTCCCACTGCTATAAATCTGCCCAATGAGGAGGGAGACAGCGGCGTGAGCCGATGTTCACGTGCACGTTGCTGGATCGGATTGGGCTCACATAAGAATAAGGGGCGCTGGGAGGATTCTGCGGTGGAGGATTTTTTACCTACAGTATCTCACAAAAGTGAGTACACCCCTCACATTTTTGTAACTATTTTATTCTATCTTTTCATGTGACAACACTGAAGAAATGACACTTTGCTACAATGTAAAGTAGTGAGTGTACAGCTTGTATAACAGTGAAAATTTGCTGTCCTCTCAAAATAACTCAACACACAGCCATTAATGTCTAAACCGCTGGCAACAAAATTGAGTACACCCCTAGGTGGAAATGTCTGAATTGGGTGCAAAGTTTCAATATTTTCTGTGGACACCATTGATTTCCAGCACTGCCTTAATCCTCTTTGGCATGGAGTTCACCAGAGCTTTACAGGTTGCCACTGGAGTCCTCTTCCACTCCTCCATGATGACATCACGGAGCTGGTGGATGTTAGAGAACTTGCACTCCTCCGCCTTCCGTTTGAAGATACCCCACAGATGCTCAATAGGGTTTAGGTCTGGAGACATACTTGGCCACTCCATCACCTTTACCCTCAACTTCTTTAGCAAGGCAGTGGTCATCTTGGAGGTGTGTTTGGGGTCGTTATCATATTGGAATACTGCCCTACAGCACAGTCTCCAAAGGGAAGGGATCGTGCTCTGCTTCAGTATGTCACAGTACAGGGTTGGCCTTCATGGTTCCCTCAGTGAACTGTATCTCCCCAGTATCGGTAGCACTCATGCAGCCCCAGACCATGACACTCCAATGACCATGCTTGACTGTAGGCAAGACACACTTGTCTTTGTACTCCTCACCTGGTTGCCGCCACACACGCTTGATTATCTTGGTCTCATCAGACCACAGGATATGGGACGGCAGCCATGCAGACCAATTTGATGCAGCGTGCGGTGTATGGTCTGAGCACTGACAGGCTGACCCCCCACCCCTTAAACCTCTGCAGCAATGCTGGCACCACTCATACATCTTTTTTTCCCAAAGACAACCTCTGGATATGATGCTGAGAACGTGCACTCGACTTCTTTGGTCGACAATGGCGAGGCCTGTTCTGAGTGGAACCTGTCCTGTTAAACCACTGTATGGTGTTGGCCACCATGCTGCAGTTCAGTTTCAGGGTTTTGGCAATCTTCTTATAACCTAGGCCATCTTTATGTAGGGCAGCAATTCTTTTTTTTCAGATCCTCAGAGAGTTCTTTGCCATGAGGTGCCACATTGAACTTCCAGTGACCAGTATGAGAGTGAGAGCTATAACACCAAAACACTTGCTTCCTATTCACACCTGAGAACTTGTAACACTAACGAGTCACATGACTCCGTGAAGGAAAAATTATTAATTGGGCCCAATTTGGACATTTTCACTTAGGGGTGTACTCAATTTTTTTGCCAGCTGTTTAGACAAGCCTTACAAATTCTGGACTTTGAATGGATGTAGGGAAAGTGTAGAAAACTGCAGATAAACAGGTACAACTTATGTTGGAGGATTTGTTTCACCATGAGGCCAGTCACTTCACTGGGTATATGTAAGGGTTTAAAACCACTTTAACAAAATGAAAATCCCCTTTTTTCTGCTGTTATGCTTGTTATGGCCCTTGGGCCTTCTTGTATTTGTCTTCTTTCAATAAAGTATTTGTGGAACTAGAACCCTATGGAAATTCCCTAGACTTAAGTTGTGTTATTTGAAATGCCCTTTTAGTTTATTGGCTAAAATGTGCAAATATTCTTGTTTCTGAAAAAAAAAAAACTATCCATTTTATGGTTTCCACTCAAACCTGGGTAGAACCAAGATCCAGGTAAATGCTGAGCTTTACAGAAACACACATCTTTTATCATTATTATTATAATACATATAATACATATAGCACCCACAGTTTGCACACCACTTTACAATGTTAGGGCAAAAAGTACAGTTATAATACAATTCAATACATGAGGAATCAGAGGGTCCTGCTCTTAAGAGTTTACAATCTAAAAGGGAGGGTCAAGTGATACAAAAGGTAATAACTGTGGAGGATGTGCTGATTGTGAAGTAAAAATACAGTATATTAGTTAGGAGCAGGATTGGCTTCTTTAAAGAGAAGGGTTTTCAGGGATTGCCTAAAGATGGGTAGATTAGGAGATAGTTGAATAGATTGAGGTAGGAAGTTCTGAGGGTGGGAAAGGCTCTGGAGAAGTCTTGGAGGAGAGCATGAGAGGAGGAGACAAGGGAGCTAGAGAGCACGAGATCTTAGGAGGACAGAAGAGAGCGAAGATTCCTCCTGTATTGAATTGTAATGTAACAGTACTGTTAATAATTAAAAAACTTAAGAAGCCCTGTCTGACTTTTAGGCTAGGTTCACATCTATGAGTGTCGGGAACACACTCAAAATATGCTCTTTTCCGAAAGCGGGAGGGTCAAGTGATACAAAAGGTAATAGCTGTGGGGGTGAGCCAATGAAGAAATAAAAAGTACAGTTTTTGGGCTGAGACCGGATAGGCTTCTCTGAAGAGAAAAGTGTTCATGGATCGCATTAAAGTGGATAGAGTTGGAGATAGTCGGACAGATTAGGGTAGGGAATTCCATAGAATGGAAGAGTCCTGGAGGCGAGTATGGGAGGAGGTGACGAGGGAGCTAGAGAGCAGGAGGTATTGGGAGGAATGTCGAGAATGATTTGGATGGTATAATGAGATTAGGTTATTATTATTATTATTATTATTATTATTATTATACAGGATTTATATAGCGCCACCAGTTTGCGAGGCGCTTAACAAAATTAAGGCAGCCATTACAGTTACACTACAATTTGGAACAAAAGGAATCAGAGGGCCCTGCTCGTTAGAGCTTACAATCTAAAAGGGAGGGTCAATTGATACAAAAGGCAATAGCTGTGGGGGATGAGCTGATGGAGCAAGTGAAACAGTGTTATTAGTTAGTACCCGGGTAGGCTTCTTTAAAGAGAAGGGTTTTCAGGTTAGTGATGTAGCTTGGGACAGAGTTGTGGATGGCTTTGTAAGCTATTGTTAGTATTTTGAATTTCATTTGTTGGGTGAGTGGAAGCCAATGGCGGGATTGGCAGAGAGGGGTGGCAAACGCTGAGTGGTTGGTAAGGTGGATGAGTCTTCCAGCAGCATTTATGATGGACTAAATAGGGAATAGCCGATGTAAAGGTAAGACAATTAGAAGGGCTTTGCAGTAGTCGAGGCGAGAGATGACTAGGGAGTAAGTTGGAAGCTTTGTGGTCTCATTGGTTAGAAAGGACATATTTTGGAGATGTTGCGGTGGTCGGCAAGCTTTGGAAAGTGATTGGATGTGGGGCCGAAAAGAAAGTTCAGAGTCAAGGACAACACTTAGCACCCTGGCATGCGGGGACGGGTTCATGGTTGTGCCATTGCTCTTGACAGAGAGGTCAGGGGAAGGGACAAGTAGAGGAGGAAATATTATTTTAAAAAAGAGTTTAAAATTCAATGACAAAAGCCTATGGAAAGAATACGTTCAATTCACTTGAGAAGAATACATTATATGCTATACCCAACTGCTAACGTTTCCAAATTTAGAAAATGTAATCTATATACATGACTCAGAAAATCTCCCTTTAATCTCCGAGACACATGTCTGAATGTAAACCATGACAGTGGCCCTGCAAATGGATAGCACATGACGGCCGGGCTGGGGGAATTGGACGTCAGTTCAGCTGTTTCCTTCTGCTGCCAGTACACCACACAGTAGACTTTCTGGCATTGCGCTCAAGGGGGAAAAGTCAATTAGAATGCAACTGTCCCAATTCTAGTGAAAGTCACTGATCATCAAGAATTGCCATTCATTTTACTGTATGTGCATTTAAACTGTAGAATGACATGCTGACAAAATGCATTTAAAAGGCCATGTCCGTCAAATCCCATTTGAAGAATGATGGTGACTAAGTACATGGATAATCTGACCTTCTATTAAACCTTATTAAGATTGTTGACATTTCTTTTATTGTGTCTTTGGCTGGTATAAGCCCTGCCCCGAGCAGTGTTCAGTGCATTGGTTCAGTGCTTCTATTAGCTGAAGCTAGTTCTATTCTCTCTGCAAGGTGCCTTTTTCCTAGTATATCATTGTTTAACAAAATCACAGCTAATATTAAAATCTATTAGGTAGGGATGAATAGATAGATAGAATTTATGTATTCATTATTGGTATTTATATAGCACTGACAATTTACAAAGTGCTTTACATATGTATTGTACTTTTATATCAGTCCCTGCCCTCAAGGAGCTTATGATCTAAGGTCCCTAACTCACAATCATACATACTAGGGCCAATTTAGACAGATGCCAATTAACCTACCAGCAGTAGCAGAACTACCAGGGTCACAAAGGTCGCACTTGTGACTGGGTCCAGGAGTTCCACCACCGTTGGGGGGGCTGCTGTGGGTTTGTAAGGCTCAGCTCACACTGCTGCAACCCCAAAGTCATGCAACTTGTTTGCTACTTTCTTGGATTTTTCTTGAAACTTCCTTGCAAGTTACCTGCAACTTGCTTGAGATTTCCCTGTGACTTCCTTGCGGCTTTTGTGATGGCTCTCAAATCACACCAAAGTCATAGAAAAAGTAGAGTAGAAACCTTTTTGTTTGCCAGTGCAACTTGAGTTGCATTGATTAGGATGGCACCCATTGAAATTAATGTGTTTGGACTTGTCATGGGACTCTATTAGTTGCAGTTTAAACCGGGGCTTACAAATGGCCCTGTGATGAGAATAAAGGGCCCCATGATCAGTGGGAAGGGCCCTGGGCTTGTAGGGAAGTGTCCCAGGCTTGGAAGGGAGGTCCCCTGGACCAGAGGAAAGGGCCCTGGAACCATGGAGAGTGTCTTGGTGGTCAGAGGCCTTCATGGTTTCTTGCCCCAGGGCCCTGAGGGTTCTAGTTATGCCTCTGCCTACCAGCATGTCTTTGGAGTGTGGGAGGTAACCGGAGTACCTGGAGGTACCCACACGAACACAAGGAGAACATGCAAACTTCAGACAATAGTCTCGTGTTTGGGATTCAAACTGATGACCCCCAGTGCTGCTAGACAGAAGATAGATAGATAGATAGATAGATAGATAGATAGATAGATAGATAGATAGATAGATAGATAGATAGATAGATAGATAGATAGATAGATAGATAGATAGATAGATAGATAGATAGATAGATAGATAGATAGATAGATAGATAGATAGATAGATATATAGATAGATAGACACGTTTTTTCTTTAAAGTGGAACTAGACTTAACATAAAAAAGTGTGAGCTCTTTCATGCAGCAAAGACATGCTATGTCTCATCTACAATAGCACATACATATCTGCCCATTTGCAGTCTTCTTGACTGCACACTGAGCGGCACATGCTCAGCTTAGCATGCATTCCACCCACACTCTGACTGTGCTGGAATAACTGACTCCCATGCACATACGTGGGATGATGTCAATCCCACCTCTGGCCAATCAGAAAGCTGAAACCTGAGCACCCAGAAGAAGCTGGGGAGAAAAGGACAGTGTCCACCAAGGGATCTGACCACCACATCACTAGAAGGTGAGTATTTGTAGGGGTTTAATTCCAGTTTAATGGTGAAAACCAGGAATTAGACAAACCTCGTTTGGACTAGCAGTTGGAGGGGGGGCATTAAAAGCATGCAGTTAAAATGCACTTTTTAGCACCACCAACCTTCCCCCCTTAAGCTGCAATGGCAGTGGACAGAAGTGTTAAATGCAGTGGGCATGATGCTTATCTTCATGTCCATGGCAAAAACTATCTCACATGTTGAGATCAATGGGCAACAAGCCCACTAAACGTAACCCATTCGAGCAAATGGGGAAGTGCAATACATGCCCCACAACCAGGTGCAATGCACTCAGTGGCTGCATATATGTTCAGCAAGAATGGCAATAAAACAGACAGTGAGGAGACATGGCATCGACCTAATCATTGCCTGTCAATCTCCTCTGGATGTGGGTTGCTCTTCTGAGGAGAGGTGGGCTTGGACACGGGTCTAAACCTAACCCTAAACTAAGGGTTCAAGGGATAAATGCAAGTTTTGTCTAGGGGTACATGAATAAGGTGTAAATCTTGCCTTATTCCTCGCTCCAGCAGGGTCTCCCCATCCATGTGACCAGTTCCACAAAGTCCCTCCCCCATAGGGCACTTCGAACCTCGGATGCAAGCTTGCCTCCTCATGTACAATGCAGGATTAATAGTTCTGCACTGTATGTAATGATGCAGGAAAAACTATCCACAACCCACCTATAGCATAGAGCTTGGGGCAGACTATTGCAGTGCAGAGGAGCAACTGCAAGAGTACATTTTATCTAGTTCCTGGGGTTCCGCTTTTATCAGAGCACCTTTCAAAGAAATGTTCCACTCAAAACTGACTCATTGGTTACTTTTAGCAACCAATAAATTAAATCACACTGATACCTTGCCTACCGTAAATATACAGAACCAGTGTGTTAAGTGACCATATCAGTATTTCTGGAGACCAAGAATGTAGCTTAGAGTCTTGTTCATACGTAAACTGGAAGCTGTATATGCTGTAATTGGACCCAGACCCTACAATATGTTCTCACACCATCCTATCCTTCCACGTGATATGTCTCACCACAGCAATCTGCAAAGGCTTGCTTGTAGAGATATGGATTCTAGATAACCAGAAATACACTTTTCTTTAACATTACAACAGAACAGAACTGAACGGCACATAAGACGGGAAACTCCAGCAGCAGCTCAGTGCTACACTGATATATTTTAAATTCACATGACCTACAGCTGCCTAAAACATTTTGCAGCAGCAAAATATACCTCCTCATAACTGAGGCGCTGTTACGTAACTGGTGGAGATCAAGCTGGAGAGGGAGCTTCTCTTGCACCTCTTGTCCAACACCCCTGGTAGTGATGACAGGAGGTGCGAGGACACAGAGTGGACCAAGGGCTGGTGTAGAGGGCTGCACCCGCTGGTGTTTGCAGGAAGTGGATGACCATGGATCACCAGACAGCAACCAGAAACCAGAACATAGCTTGATCAGCAGACAGAAGCGTAGTCAGGACGCAAGCCAGGAGGTCATCAACAGCCGAGCAGCGAGGTACAGGAGCATAGGGAGTCAGAGTACAAGCTGAGGTTACAACAAGCAGGCAGGAATCCAGGGGCAGGTCAGGGGCAAGCCATGTTGTACACAGAAAAGCAAATATAACAGATAAAGGCATAGGTAAAGCAAGCACTAGCTGAAAACCATTAAGCAATCTGTTAATGTCATGGCCCAGCTTAAATAGGCCATTTGGCACCAATGCCAGCGCTAGGCGTGCATGTGTGCATGTTCCATTTTGTGTGCATGCAAATACATTTGCATGAATGTGCATAAGTGTGCCAATGCCCATCTTTCAGTGAGCCTTTGCTCGGAAATTATGAGAAAGCACACGAGCATTCATTTTCTAGCTCCAATATATACAGGGCTTTTCTTACAGTGGCAAAGCTATGGGGGTAAAGGGGCTGTAGGCTATTGATTTTGCAAGGGAATTTCTCCTTTTAGGCATCCTAAGTTCACCCTCCAGGTCTTTCAACCCCGACGGTTCCAGGTGAGGGACACTGCTGTGATACCCCTTTACCCCAAGATCACCAATCTGGTGTGATGATTTTTGGAATTCTCTGTCAAATTTTCTAATGGTTAGTGGGGTTATATCAGTGATTGTTTTCTACCATAATGACAAGTAAATTAGAAAAAAACAGGATAGAAAAGTTTTCTTGCACAAACAAAATTTTGTAATGTGATTTCCGTTCAGGAAAACTCGTACAAGGCACATTTCATTCAAACAGCAGGTCTGAAAAAAAAAAAGCAGTTGTTTCAAAGATGGCAAGATAAAGTGCTCTGATAATTTTTCTGAATTTCCATGCTAACATTCTAAAGAACTTCTACTGGTCTACAGCTTAAGCTGTAACCAACTTTTCCTAAAAAAAAAAAAAAAACTATGTACATTTGAAAGGTTTTACCAAACATTATAGCAGATTTCTACCTCTTTCTGTTCTGAAAACAAAGCTGTTTGTTGCACTATGTCCTTGCAAGACATGCAAATGGAGGGTCTGGTTCATTGTAATCCCCTGGTGCACGTTCAGTGTTCTGTTGAGGAAAGTTGCAGTGGCAGCATCCCTTTAGATATAATTAACACTTAGGGAGTATCTCGCCCAAAATAAAATTCCTAATGAAATGAAAAATGTAATCCTTAGTGCAGACATCTAGGAAAATCAATGAGCCAACCACACAAGCAGGAAATTACATCTCTGGGTGTGCCTGCATACCAACAGTGTCTAGAATAGTTCCAGGTTGCAATCTTGCATAGAATTTTTTGATAGTTTTAAAAAATTATAGTGGCTTCAGATTGGAAGAGAAGGGTAATTTTAATAACAAAAAAATAAAAATTGCTTAGTGTGGCAATGGTATATGCTATTTGTTATTCTTTTTATTAACAAAATAGTCATTCCCTTTGAAAGTAGAACTAAACTGCATCTGAGCACCACAAACTGAAAACAGCAAACCACTTTAGGACCAGGCCTTTTTCTGACATTTGTTGTTTACAAGTAAAAATCTGTATTGTTTTCCAGAAAATTACTTAGAACCCCCCCCCCCCCCCCAACCTTGTGTTTTGTTTTTATCAGTGACCCTAGAGAATAAAATCATCATTTAAATATTTTATGTCACACGGTATTTGCGCAGCGGTCTTTAAAATGTAATTGTTTTGGAAAAATAAACTTTAATTAACTAAAAAAAAAAAACAGTTAAGTTAGCCCAATTTTTTTGTATAATGTGAAAGATGATGTTATGCTGAGTAAATAGATACCTAACATGTTGTGCTTTCAAATTGCACACGTTCATAGAATGGGGACAAACTATGATACGTAACAATTTCCATAGGTGACGCTTTAAAATTTTTTACAGGCGTGGCTAGCCGCGGACCAGAATGGCTGCCTGAGACCTGAGCTCCGCTCCACGGTAACGATACTCAACAACCCCGCACTACCAGATCTTCTCTTCTCCCTCGCTCTGTGAGGAGAAGATAGTGCAACACAACCAGAAATTTCTAGAAAGCGGAATTCGCCACCTCCACCGCGCCATATGACCCAATACTTTGGCCTCATGGAGCTGTGATCCAGCCAATATGGCGCCGGCCGAGCACTTCCTTCAGCTACTACATGTGGTCAGCAACTTCCTGATTGCACACAGCACCAAGAACGATTAGATCCCCCAGAAATGCATGAACAGAAAAACATGGACAGTCTTCCTCCTGAAGCTGTAAACCCTTCAGATGAACCAGCAGATAGAGGTAAGAGGATTGCCTCCTCCCCAGCCAACTCTCCCAGTAAGACACCTCTGGCCAAAAAACATCATTGGGCTGCCTCAGTCCCCACTATCCAGGATCCCTCTCATATGTCTACATTAGCTGCCATGCCAGTCACTGACAATCCAGTATCTGAAAGCATGTTAAAATACATGCAGCTCACACTACAAAAAGAGCTACATAGAGAGCTACAGATGTCTCTCTCCCAAGTGATTGACAGGTTTGACTGCCTGGAAGAGAGAACTGATACAGTGGAGGAACAAATGTCTGAAATGGGCAAAGCCCACAATGAGCTTCTGGACGCACATGATCGCCACTCCGAAGAGATCAAAAGAATTAAACTGAAGCTTGCTGACCTTGAAGATAGGTCAAGACAAAAAAACATCAGAGGTATCCCGGTGTCGGTACCCCCTAATGAGCTTAAAAAATATCTACAGCAGCTCTTCTCCACCTTAACTCCAAATTTCTCTTCTCGCGATATGCTTACTGATTGTGCACATAGAATCGCATAACCAGACCACTTCACCACAGAAACACCAGGAGATGTCCTGGCCAGAATACATTTTTTTCATATAAAAGAGAACATTCTATATACAGCAAGAAACACAAAATAACCTACCATTGGGGTTACCCCACCAAATACTGGTTACATACCAGTAAAAAGTCATCCCGATTCTGTCACCTATAGATGGCTTCAACAAGCTAACTAATTGGGCCTCTAACCCATCTCTACCACCTCTCAGGCTTCACGCAACTACACCATCCCCTCACATACCCTGCAACCTCACCCGAAACAAGCAGACAAAGGATAACCAATACTCCAAGGCCACATATCCCAAGCACTGAAGTATCCTGCCTGAGCGATGTTTATGTTTTCCACGTTACCCCAAAACACACTCAGATGAACATTGTTTTCTACAATTTTTCATTCAATTTATCTTCTGATCCTTCTTTCCTTTTGTTTTCTTCTATGTGTTATTTTTGTTAAAGTTTTCTTATCATAACTTCCGATCTATGTAGTTTACCGCATTAGTGGTACCTTTGACATCCACTTTTAGTCGTGACCCAGATATATTTTCAATTTGCAGTATACTAATTTGATTTCTTACCATCACATTGTATAAAGTGTTATGGTCTCCCTCAACTACAGCAGTCCATCTCCAGAATCTAACAACATGCCCATCAACATTACCTCCATTAATGCCAAAGGGCTTAACTCACCATGTAAGAGAAATCTTCTTTGGAAAGAAGGGTCTTCCCAAAACACTGATATATTATGTGTCCAAGAGACTCATTTTTCTAAAGTCAAACCCCCCTCTCGCACACACGAAAAATATTCACAATATTTATTTTCCAACACAGAGAAAAGAAAGTGTGGGGTGATGATCACTATCAGCGCCAAATTATCCTTTGAATTAACCATGTAGAAGCGGATGATGAAAGTTGATTCATAATTTTCTCAGCCAATACCGATAATCACCCCATGACTCTGGTAAACATCCATGCGCCTAACACTTCCCAATGTAAATGTTACAAAAAATCTAAGGGATAAAAAAAATAAATCCATACAAAAACACTCCGCTAGTACTCTGTGGTCACTTTAATGACATCATTGATCCCTCACTGGACTCCACTAATCCCAACAGATGCAGAATGTCAGCCCTCACATCCTTTATACACAATGAAGACCTATGCGATCCTTGGAGATGCATGCATGATGTTGAGCGTGACTATACCTTCTATTCCCAGACTAGCTGTTCTTATTCTCGGATTGATCTCTTTCTCACAAACAAAAAGATTTTATTGGCTTCCTGAGAATCCCACATAGGTCTCATTACTTGGTCAGATCAGCTCCTATATCTAATAAATTGTTCCCACAGTCCCAACCAACAAACCACACTATCTGGAGGCTGAATTAATCTCTTCTAACTAACCAACAATATGAACACTAAATTAAATTCAAGCTTAGGAACTACTTTAAAACGAATTGTGAATCTGTCTATGATCAATCCATGGTATGGTTGGCCCACAAAGCTTTTTAACAAGGTCTTCTTATTCAATTTGGAGCTCAAGAACCAAAGTGACAATCAAAAGAGATAGATTCCCTACTACACCAGATCAAAACCCTAGAACAGACAAACAAGGCCTTACCCAATAAGAAAACTACTAAAGAGCTAAGAGAACTCCTATATCGCAGGTTTGACTACTACGTCACC
Organism: Pelophylax lessonae; assembly: GCF_965119305.1. Lineage (NCBI taxonomy): Eukaryota > Metazoa > Chordata > Amphibia > Anura > Ranidae > Pelophylax > Pelophylax lessonae. The sequence continues at coordinate 33,720,750 of NC_138771.1, read as the reverse complement.
CGTTTAAAACTACATTCCTACTCATTAAACAACACAGCTGGAGCGTCCCTGGATAAACAGGTTAAAAAACAACAAATCAGGTCGGCTTTATTCCTGGTAGACAAACTTAAGATGGGACCCTGCGCTTCATAGATATCATCCAATGGGTGGAGCACACCCGAACGCCTTCTCTGCTCCCCACTTTGAACGCAGAGAAGGCTTTGGATGGGGTGCAATGGATTTACCTAGAAGGTGTTCTGCGCAAATTTAACCTATCAGGAATGTTTCTGAATGCCAGAATTTAATTTTGAATTTAACCTATCAGGAATGTTTCTGAATGCCATTCTTATCCTATACTCATCTCCAAGCGCAAAAATATGGACATCGGGTGTTGTTTCTAGCCCCTTCAACATCACAAATGGCACAAGACAGGGGTAACCAATATTCCCATAAATCTTTTCCATGATTATGAAACCCCTGGCTCAAAGGCACCCATAGTCACAGGCATGAACATAGGTAACACAGAATACAAAATCAGTCTATATGCGGACAATGTCATATTTGCCCTCACAAACCCTAAAAGCTCTCTCCCTGAAATACAACGCATTCTTGACCAATTTAGTGCCATATCTCTATATAAAGTAAATCATAGTAAGTCATTTATGCTGGCACTAGGGTTAGATAAACACACCACACAACACATCATGCAGCACTCCCAATTCTCGTGGTTTCCTGACTCATCCATTACATACCTAGAAATCCGCCTGACCTCACCTAGTAAGAACCGCTTGCACTCCAATTAACAGACCTTGTAGAAAAAAGTCAACGTATATTTAAAGACCTACATCATCCCTTTGTGTCTTGGGCGGGCAGAATTGCTTGAGCCAAAATATTTATACTTGCACATATTTTATACATTTTTCGTACCCTACCTTTTCCAATCCTACCTGTGCACATAAAAACCCTTCAAGCACCTATTAACTCCTTTATATGCCAACAGAAGTGCCCCAGGTTAAAGAAAGCCAATCTGAGGACCCCATCATGAATGGGAGGAATATAAACTTACATTACCAAGCAGTACTGCTGGGGCAACTTAAATGCTGGTGGACAACATCTACTCAATCCAATTGGGAACAAATAGAATCAGTGGTACTAACTAAAGACCCGAAATTGCTCCTTGGTGCCTTGCTCTTGGCCCCCTTACCTAGTCATTTCCCACTGGACACAATAACAGCCTCATTGAGAGTATGGACAACTATCCATACCCCATACAATCCTGTCATAGTTGCCAATTCAATCCATCACACTTATTATCCCTGATCTACAACTACAGCCATTGATGGAGGAAACCTCTTTGATTCCGCAGACCTACTATCTTTTGCAATCCTTCAAAACACTTATGGCCTCTCTTCCAAAATGGTCTACATATACCTCAGGATTAGATCTTTGCTTACGAAAATCCACTGAATCACGCAAGACAAGACCCTGTACCCCTTGCTGAAATTCTATGACTCATCCAACAAACTACTTAAAGAAATTTCATACATCTATGATCTCTTCACACAATCATCCGGAGACTCCACCCAGAATCAAATATTACTCTGTTCAATGCACATAACCTCGGTCCCCTCATTGGGCCAATGGTACAAAGCATTATCGCTACCCTCAAAGCTCTCTCATTTTACCACACACTGGGAATCATGGGGAAAACAATTTCAACAATGGTATTATACCCCAACCAGAATTGCTAAGATTTATCCCAACACCTCTCACTTGTGCTGGAGAAATTGTGGACTTCCAGGTACTCTGTTCCACATCTCATGGGAATGCCCAGTTCTTCAAAACTTGTGGACTCAAATACAAAATCTCCTCCGTTCAGTCACCCCCATGACAACAAATAATCCTCACTAGATATCCTACTTGGATTGGCAATACCTACATGGCCTAGACCTTTGCAAACTATAGCTACACACATTCTTATTGCTGCACGGTTAGCAATAGCCAGAAAATGGAAATCTTTTCAGCCTCCAAGACGTGATTATGGAATACTTCTTCTCCAAAGCCAAATTATCTACTGCATAATTTTACAAAGACTGGGAGCCATGGCTCAGTGACCCCAGAAGCACCAAACTGGACTGACCTCCACTACTCTAAACTCCTATGGCACTTTTTGCTCCTCCATCAAATATACTGGCGGCAATACACTTATATCAGCATCATGCACCTAGTAATACTGCTTGATGGACTTGATCTACATATGTGTTTATCCGCTGGTTCTAATTATTACTTAAGTTTAAAACAAGAATTGAATATAGGTAGTGCACAGTTACCCCTCATTTTGTTTTCTCCAATAATCGTCACATATATTGACTGATAGTTTACATACGTGTATTTTTTACTCTTTCACTTATATGTATGTTTGACTTCTGAACATTACGATTTGTACACCTAATGTATTTTGAGAATTTATCTCCTCATTGTCTTTATTGTTCCTATGTAAAATCTCAAAGACTTAAAGTTTAAAAAAATGTTTTAAATGCTACAGTCCTCCAAGGGCATAGAGACAAGTGTGAGCTATCTTGCCCTCACTCGGCTTCCTGTCTAGTCATCGGCTGCATCGGTTCGGTTCCGGGCTTACTGACGGCTCCGGTAAGCTCAGAAACGACCAAGAAGTTTCAGGAGGCGGGGCATCTCTCCTGCCGCCTATAAAAGTAATCCTGTGGCGAATCCACTGGATTACTTTTATCTGAAAGCCTGCTGCCTAAGGGGAAAAAAACGATACCGCGGGTTTAGGGCAGTTAGCTGCAGCCATAACTCTGGTATTTAATGTCAAAATCATGCTTTACATTCCCAGTTAGGCGGTCGGCAAGTGGTTAATACATTTTTAATATTCTAAGCAAACTCCCCCATCCATCCATGTCTCCATGCCTAATTTTGTTGAGAAAACACCCCCTAGCATTTCTAGCCACTGGTTGGTTAGACATTTTGGTGTAGGCTAGAGACCAGGAAGCAACAGAAGAAATAAAAAAAAAAAAAGATGTTTAAAACACTATATATATAATTATACCTTTCTATCTATTTACTAATGCTAGCAGCATATGGATTAAAATTGGTTATTGTTGATTAAGCAAGTTTAGTTTAGCTTTAAAGCGAAGCTCCAGGCTCCTACAGAAAAAATTGAAAGTCAGCAGCTACAAATCCTGTTGTATTATTATGGACACTTACCTGTCCTGAAATTCTGCAATGTCGGCACCCCAGTCAATTTCAATCGGTTCTCGGGTTCCGGGAAACCGGCAGTGAAGCCTTTCAGCTTCACGGGCAGCTCTCTTCTTTTGTGCTTTGTGGATGGCCCGGCAGTGGGGGAAGGAGGAGGGGGGACTGAACTTCCATGGGACTTCGCCACTCAAAAGGTGCCAAATGTGGCAGAGGAGGGGGGGAGGAGGCCAACAAGCAGGGCTTCCCCTTTTGGGTGGAGCTCCGCTTTAAGTCCTGTTTTAGAAAATAATAACAATAATATTAAGAATAATAATATCATCAGTGTTTATTATTATTATTTTTATTACTATTATTATTTTAACCACTTAAGGACCACTTGTCGCTTACAAGTTAAAATCAGTATTTTTGCTAGCAAATTACTTGGAACCAGCAAACATTATATATATATATATATATATATATATATATATATATATATATATATTTTTTTTTTTTTTTTTTTTAGCAGAGGCTAATGAGAAAAAAATGGTGGCCGTTGCAATATTTTATGTCACACGGCATTTGCGCAGCGGTCTTTCAAACACAATTTTTTTGGAAAAAATACACTTCACTGAATTAAAAAAAAAAAAGCTAAACAGTAAAGTTAGCCCAACTTTTTATATATATATATATATATATATATATATATATATATATATTGTAAAGATGATGTTACGCCGAGTAAATAGATACCTTACATGTTACAGTTTAAAATTGCGCACACTTGTGGAATGGCAACAAACTATGGTACTAAAAAATCTCCATAGGCAATGCTTTTACAATTTTTAATGGTTACCAGTTTAGAGTTAGAGAGGAAGTCTTTTTCTAGAATTATTGCTCTCGCTCTGACAATCCTCTGGTGATACCTCACATGTGTGATTTAAACACTGTTTACATTTGTGGGAGCGACTTACATATTCCTTTTCTTTAATGCGTGAGCACGCAGGGACAGGGGCAATTTAAAACATTTTTTTTTCTTATTTATTCTATTTTATTTATTTATTTATTTTTTACATTGTCCCTTTAAAAAAAAAAAAATCTGATCTTTTTTATTGCTGGCACAAGGAATTTAAATATCCTTGTGACAGTAATAGGCAGTGGCAGGTACTCTTTATGGAAGGATTTGGGGGGTCTAAAATACCCAAAACCCCTCCTCTGCATTTCAAAGTATTCAAAACACCAAAATCAGCATTTTTAATGCTTTGGATTTTTTTTTAATCGGCGCCATTAGCCAGGGCCATCTTTTCGAATGGGCACGCCCCGCAGTTGCCCGGGGGCCCCACTTGCCAAGGGGCCCCACACAGAGGGTGGCAATTTACACACCGATCTGCCCCCCCCCCCCAGGCTAGATTAGTTTACCTGGTGGTATAGGACACCCCCCCCCACCTTGTCCACCGGGAGCGGGTGACGGCTGCTTTTGGTGTGGCTCTGAATCTCCGCTGCACTGGTTGCCAGGAAGGCCAGCCGACTGGCATCTAGCAACCAGTGACGTTCTGAGGAGGATCCATCATCTACAGTGGAGGAGGATCCTCCTTAACGGCTCGTCCTCCTCTCCTCCGCACCTAGAAGAATGGCTCCACCCACCCCCTCCCTTCATGTGCTGTGCAGCCGGTGGAAGGTAATCAGACTGCTGCAGGCTGCTTGATTTTTTTTTCTCTCTCTCTCTCCATCAACTGTCTGTGCCATCCTTTTCCTGCCATATACATCATCTGTGTGCCATCCTCTGTGTGTGTGCCATCCTCTGTGTGCCATCCTCTGTGTGTCATCCTCTGTGTGTGCCATCCTCTGTGTGCTATACTCTGTGAGTGCCATCCTCTGTGTGCCATCCTTTGTGTCCCATCCTCTCTGCAAGTGCCATCCTCTGTGTGTGTGCCATCCTCTGTGTGTGTGCCATCCTCTGTGTGACATCCTCTGTGTGTGTGCCATCCTCTGTGTGCCATCCTTTGTGTGCCATCCTCTGTGTGTGTGCCATCCTCTGTGTATCATCCTCTGTTTGTGTGCCATCCTCTGTGTGCCATCCTCTGTGTGCCATCCTCTGTGTGCTATGTACATCCTCTGTGTGCCATCCTCTGTGTGTCATGTAAATCCTCTGTGTGCCATCCTCTGTGTGCCATCCTCTGTGTGCCATGTGCATCCTCTGCGTGCCATCCTCTGTGTGCCACCCTCTGTGTGCCATGTACATCCTCTGTGTGCCATCCTCTGTGTGCCATGTACATCCTCTGTGTGCCATCCTCTGCGTGCCACTCTCTGTGTGCCATGTACATCCTCTGTGTGCCATCCTCTGTGTGCCATGTACATCCTCTGTGTGCCATGTACATCCTTTGTGTGCCATCCTCTGTGTGCCACCCTGTGTGTGCCATCCTCTGTGTGACATGTACATCCTCTGTGTGCCATCCTCTGTGTGCCATGTACATCCTCTGTGTGCCATCCTCTGTGTGCCATGTACATCCTCTGTGTGCCATCCTCTGTGTGCCATTCTCTCTCTCTCCCTCTCCCTCTCTCTCTCCTGATTTTGTTGGAGGTACCAATAAATATTGCCTTATCGATAATTAGCATTTTTATTCGAGTGGGTGATTGTGTAGGCAGGGCCCCAGTGCACTGCATTGCCCGCGGCCTATAAGGCTCTTAAAGCGGAGTTCCGGCCACAAAATTGACATAGTCGATTTTGGGCCATCCGCTTGCTTCTAGTCACCTGAAAAAGAAATGGATAGTTACGATTTTTTTTTTTACTTACCTTGATATTGTAGAAAAATATACTCACCTTTCTTCTACGTCGTCCCTCTGCGGCCGCGGCCCGCGTCGTTACTTCCTCTTTGCATTGATTCCTGGGAGCTGAATGTCATCGCTCCCAGGAATCAATGTGCCTGAACCGGCCCCGCTCATCACTTCCGGTGCGGCGCCTCATTACCTGCTAAACAGCTTCTAGGCATGCCCAGAAGCTGTGGAGGGATGACGCGCCCGCACCGGAAGTGACGAGCGGGGGCCGGTGCAGGGCATTCTGGGAAAAGAGGACACGGAGACGCAGAAGAGGATCGCGCTGGCTTCAGCTGCCTACATCCGAGATGGCAGCGCTGGAGAAGAAATTTTCAAGGTAAGTATTTCTTCTAAAAGGTAAGTGCGACCCGGGACAGTACAGAGGCTACCCATTGTGGAATGTACTAGCCCTGACTGTCCCGGGGGTAATTTCATTGAAAATTTTTTTTGTGGCCGGAACTCCGCTTTAAGATGGCACTGCCATTAGCAGCCGAGTTAACCGAAAATGATGTTGTGACGTTGCTTCCGGGTTACTACATCAGAGACCTCATCAAAGCCGATCCTAGCTTTGTTCAGGACTCTGACCAGCCGGTGGATGTGTCAGTTTTTTGCTTGGGTCTCCCGGTGGGATGGGAAACCCAGGCAGTGCGGCAAAAGATGGCAGGAGGGGGGCGCTGTTCCTGGGAAGAGGTTAATACAGGATTTTTTTTATAGTGCCAACAGTTTGTGCAATTCTTAGCAAAATAAAAGCAGACAGTACAGTTACAATACAACTCAATATAAGAAGAAGGTGTCATTAAAAATATTACACATCACTCTTACTCTGCTTTGCGTCACATCACATTTCTCTTACTTGTTGACTTCTGCTGCTTCTATTCCCTTAGTAGTTATCATCGTGGAATTCTGGATGTTGCAGATTCCCATACAGAGTGATTTTTTTTAATCATATGCTTCTTGTCTCATTCAGAACAGCTTTATGCTGACGCATTCCACAGTATGTTCACTCTGTTATCTCTTACAATAAGAATGTTGATTGATATTCGAAAATTTGCTTTACCAGGCACCTCTGACCTATGTGGTTGAAGCCACAGTTCTGACATCTTGCAAGGACCTACACCATGACACACACTGTATATACAGGGCACAGATTTTTATTTTATTTTATGTATTTTATATTTTAATAAAAATTTTAAAAATAAACTGTTGCAAGAATGAGTTCCTTCAGGATATTTGAAGGTTTAAATGCAAGCTATGTGCATGTGCATGTGCATATTTGTTCAGAACTGTAGTACAGCGGGGGAGTCTGGGAAATACAGACACATAGGAGTCAATTTACCCAAGACAAATACTTTTTAAAAAATATTAATTTTATATTTAGATAATAATTGTAAATGTAAACTGTTGTAAGAATGAGTTTCTTCAGGATATCTGAAGGTTTAACTTTGAGCTATGTGCACATGCGTATTTGTTTAGAACTGTAGTACAGCAGGGGAGTCTGGGAAATCCGAACATATAGGAATCGATTTACCCAAGACAAATATTTTTTTAAAATGTTAATTTTATATTTAAATAATATTTGTAAATGTAAACTGTTGTAAGAATGAGTTTCTTCAGTATTTCTGAAGGTTTAACTTTAAGCTACGTGCACGTGCATTATTTGTTCAGAACTGTAGTAGGGCAGGGGAATCTAGGAAATCCCAACATATAGGAGTTGATTTACCCAAGACAAATATTTTTTTTTAAATATTCATTTTATATTTAAATAATAATTGTAAATGTAAACTGTTGCAAGAATGAGTTCCTTCAGGATATTTGAAGATGTAACTGCAAGATATGTGCACGTGCGTATTTGTTCAGAACTGTAGTACAGCAGGGGAGTCTGGGAAATCGGAACATATAGGAGTTGATTTACCCAAGACAAATATTTAAAAAAAATGTTAATTTTATATTTAAAAAATATTTGTAAATGTAAACTGTTGTAAAAATGAGTTCCTTCAGGATATCTGAAGGTTTAACTTTGAGCTATGTGCAGATGCGTATTTGTTCAGAACTGTAGTACAGCGGAGGAGTCTGGGAAATCCAAACATATAGGAGTCGATTTACCCAAGACAAATATTTTTTAAAAATGTTAATTTTATATTTAAAAAATATTTGTAAGACCCCGTTCACACTGGGGCGACCCAACTTTGCCGGGCGACCTGTGAAGTCGCGGTGCGCAGCTCGCACCACGACCTCGGAGCGGTCGGCTCGGACTTCATATCCTTGAAGTCAATGCAGATCGCTCCAGGTCGCCCCAAAGAAGCTCCGGACCCTTTTTCTAAGTCGGAGCGACTTGTGTCGCTCCTATTAGAACGGGTCCTGTGCTGCTCTATGGCAGGGGACCCACGGCGACTTTTCAGGCGACCAGGTCGCCTTACAGGTCGCCCCAGTGTGAACGGGGTCTTAATGTAAACTGTTGTAAGAATGAGTTCTTTCAGGATATCTGAAGGTTTAACTTTGAGCTATTTGTACGTGCATATTTGTTCAGAACCGTAGTACAGCGGGGGAGTCTGGGAAATCCGAGCATATAGGAGTCAATTTACCCAAGACAAATATTTTTTTAAAAAATGTTAATTTTATATTTAAATAATAATTGTAAATGTAAACTGTTGTAAGAATGAGTTCCTTCAGGATATCTGAAGGTTTAACTTTAAGCTATGTGCACGTGCATATTTGTTCAGAACTGTAGTACAGCAGGGGGTCTGGGAAATCTGAACATATTGGAGTTGATTTACCGAAGACAAATAGGTAGTTCACTTTGCCAATGAATTTGCACTTTGGAAAGGGAATTTCTTCTTAGGTTAGTGAATATGGTGAAAACATGCAAAAAAAAAAATAAAAAAAATGCCCTTATTTTTTTTGCACATGATTGGGTGATGGAAGTTAGCAGAGCTTCACCACATTCATTAGTCGAGAGGAAAATGCCACTGCAAAGTGCAAATTCCTTTTCAAAGTGAACAGGATATGTTCCTTTAGTATGTTAATCCCCATAGAATAGCAGTGGAGCAACCTATGGACCATCTAAAGCCAAAACTTTATTTTATTTTATTTTATTTATAGTAGGATATGGTTGAAACCCAAGTTGCATATGATTGGGTTATGGAAGCCAGCAGAGGTTCACCTTTTTCAGCAAGCTAGGGGAAAATGCCCTTGCAAAGAGCAAATTCCTTTGCAAGGGCATTTTCCAATAGCTTGCTGAAAGAGGTGAACCTCTGCTGACTTCCATAACCTATGGAATATCTAAATCCAAACTTTTTTTTCTTTCATTTTATATATAGTAAGATATGGTTAAAACCCAAGGAAAGCTTTTTCCTCTTTTGGTGACAAATAAAAATTTTGGATTTTTTTCTCACTTTCAGTCTGGGCGACAATAGTCATCAAAGACAAATTGAAACTAAATCCTCCTTGCAAGAACATTGGCAGAAATTAAAAAAAAAAAAAAAAACCTTATATTTCCTCACTGCATCCAAAACTAAAAAAATAGTTTGGGTTTTAGTTCACAAACCCACGCACCTTGGAGGATCAAAGGATCAAAGGTTGTCTTCTACTCTATGAGGCTGTAATATGATTTTTTTTCTATACCACCACATCCCCAAATACTAGAAATACTAATTTCCAAGTGAAATCTGGAATAACACTGAAAATACTGAACTTTAATGGGGGTTGGTCTCTCAAAAAAAAAAAAAAAACACATAAACATGCATAGTAAATACATCAGCTTTATTCCATAAGCACATAAATCCAAAAGAATTCTTAGAAATAGGCATGAAGTATTCAACACATGCATGTATTGGTACCAAATGTAGCACTGTCTCTACTGTCCAGTAGAGAATTGGTAAATAGTGTAAAAAGCTAATCCCAACATGTTTCACCCAAAAAGGGCTTCCTCAGGGGAACCCTAGGGGGTTATGTTCTATGAGTTCACATCTGCGGCACATAAATCCAAAATAATTCTTAGAAATAGGCATGAAGTATTCAACACATGCATGTATTGGTACCAAATGTAGCACTGTCTCTACTTTCCAGTAAAGAATTGATACATAGTATAAAAAGCTAATCCCAACATGTTTCACCCAGAAAGGGCTTCCTCAGGGGAACTGTAGGAGTTTATGTTCTATGAGTTCACATCTGCGGCACATCGCTCACCACCAGACCTTCTCTTTTGACATTAACCAAATATGGCCTATGGCCATGTGGCCATATTAGGTCAACGGTGTCTCAAGCATTCCCAAACCCTTGTAACATCCAGCTACAGGGTAAGGAATTCCATGGTGCAGCTGATTGGGCAAGCAGCCTGCTATCATATGACAGTTTCCCTTGGGCTTAGGCCAGACTACGTTCAGGGTAATACTTAGTTCATTGGTAGTATATACTTTGCAGTTCATGCTAAAGTTTATGCAGGTCAATGGAGAGCACTGGGGAGTCAGCATCAAAAAAACAGAGTACTGGATAGTCTAAGTGTAGTGTATTAACACAGACAAGCTGTACAGGTTGCTTCTTTATTCACTGCACATCAGCATGCAACTAACTTCAGCCACACCCAGCTCCCAGACATATACATAATTGTAACATTTTGCAGACAGCAACTTAACCCGTTGCTTACCATACTACATTCCCTCCTCTCTTTGAATAAAACATAACATGCACAACGTATTAATAAGATTAACAAAATGCATGGATGAACAACTAAAAATTTAAACTATAAACTCCTGACTATACACATAGTCCTTAAGGTAGGCCGGTGGATTTGTTGCTCGTTTTTCTCTTGGCCATTCCGATGTGGATGGTTGTGGATTGAAGTCTGGATCACTGGCAGTATCATCACTACTCCTTGCCTGTTCGCCATCTTCCGATACTTGACCTTCTGACTCAATAAATTTCTTCACAAATGAGGAATTACGCACTTTTGTGTGACCATCTAAATCCTCTAAAACCACTTGAGTACCTCTTTTCTCCTTTACAACATAAGGCCAGTTTGTTAAACCGATCACTTTGAAGCAACACCTTATCACCCTGTTGAAGGCCACTAGGTTGACAATGGCGGCGGTGGTTTGCATACTGTTCAGCCCGGATCTTCCTTTCCTCATCAATATGCCGAAAAGGTTTCTGACTTGTAGGAGGACCCCCAATGTCTGGCAATTTTGTCCTGAATTTGCGACCACAAAGAAGTTCCGCAGGACTAACGCCAGTGACAGTATGCGGAGTTGTGCGATAAGCCAAAAGAAAACGCCACAGTTCCTTTTTTCCAGTCTCTTCTCTCTAAATGAGCAATCCGCAAAGCTTTCAGCAAGGTTCGATTCTGGCGTTCCACTTCCCCGTTAGCCTGTGGCCAGTATGGAGTTGTACGATGATGTTCAATAGCATTTGATTTCAGATAATCCTGAAATTCCTGAGAAGTAAATTGGGCACCATTATCACTCACAATCCGTTTAGGCAACCCATGAGATGCAAAAATGCTCTCCAACCCCTCAATTACAGTTGATGATGTAGCTTTAGTGAGAACTACCACCTCTTGCCACCTTGAATAATAGTCCACAACAACTAAAAGATGGTGTCCAGATGGAATGTCGCACAGATCAATGGCTAAATCTTCCCATGGTCCCTCAGGTAGAACAGTGTGAGTTACTGGTTCTGGTTTAGGTTTTCTGCCCACCAACTGACATGCTCGACATTAGAAAACCAAACGTTCCACATCCTTGTCAATTCCTGGCCACCAGACTTTCTCACGTAATCTTTGTTTGGTGCGTACAATGCCTTGATGGCCCTCATGGGCTAAATGTAATGTACGTTTCCGTAAATCTTTAGGCATCACAATACGATTGCCACGTAGAACTAGTTGTCCTGCAATACTCAGCTCTTGTTTGATTCTGTGATTGCTTGGGTCACAATCCACCCAAACCCCTTGTCTTACACATTTTCTCAACCGAGCAATTTCCGGATCCACAGATGACAATTCTTCAACCTCCCGCGGTGTCAATGCCTGAGGCATGGCGTTAGTAGCCACAAAACGAATGTACTCTTCTGCCAGGTTATGAACAGGTGCAGAAGACTGAGGCAATCTGGAAAGTGCATCTGCCGCATTAGTCGGTCCAGGTCTGTACCGTACTGTAAAGCGATATGGTAACAATCTGAGAACCCATCTCTCAATTCTGGCGGATGGTTTTGAGCGTGGCGAATATATCACTTCCAGAGGCTTGTGGTCTGTGATGATTTCAAAATCAAGGCCGTAGAGATAGGTGTGAAACCTTTCACATCCCCAAACAACAGCCAAAGCTTCTTTCTCGGTCTGAGAATAACGTCTCTCTACATTAGTGAGGGATCTGCTTGCATACTGAATAGGCCTGTAATCGCCTGTGCATTGTCTCTGAACCAAGATGGCGCCTAACCCCACAGGGCTAGCATCGACAATAACTTGGGTGTGTGCAGTAGGATTGAAATAAGCCAAAGTTGTGGCGCAAGTCAGCCGTCTCTTAAGTTCATCAAATGCACCTTGTTCCAAAAAGCCCCACTTCCACGGGACTGCTTTGCGAGTCAACACTCTCAAAGGTTCACTGACAGTCGCCATATCTGGAATAAACTTGGCACAGTAATTCACTAGCCCAAGAAAACTGCGTACTTCTGCAGGGTTTTCAGGATTTCTGGCATCAGACACAGCTTTAATTTTACAGTCCTCCGGACCAATGCCCCTGTCAGACAGCACATGGCCCATAAAAGTCATTTTATTCATTTGAAATGTGCATTTCTTCTCATTTAATGTTAACCCTTTCTCCTTCAAGAAATTTAGCACTGCACGGAGACGTTCGTCGTGCTCCTGTGTGTTTGTTCCCCACACAATTATATCATCAGAAATGTTATGCGCGCCTTCACAACCATGTAGCACTTGCTGAATCACATGTTGATAGGCCTCCGGTGCTGACGATACGCAAACATCAACCTCTTGTATCTAAAAAGACCTTTATGGCTTGAAAATGTAGTGATGACTCTAGATGCTGGGGTCAATTCAATCTGATGATAACCCCATTTCAAATCCAGTTTACTGAAGACACTTGCCCCATTCATTGCATGCAGAACATCTTCAATAGTGGGAATTGGATGTCTCTCTCTCTGCACAGCTTGGTTAGCACATCTCATGTCCACACAAATCCGAATATCTGTGCCCTTTGGTACAACAACTAACGGCGATACCCACGGAGTGGGTCCTTCCACAGGTTCAATAATGTCAAGGTCTAGCAGCTCTGCCAGTTTGTGCTCAACAGGTGATCTCAGGCTATAAGGAAGTCTGCGTACTGGCTGTGCAATAGGCTTTACATGTGGATCAATGTGAAGCTCCAACTGAAAATCCTTTAATTTTCCAAACCCAGAGAAGCAATCTTTAAATTCCTCTTTCAATGCAGAAATAGCAGGAGACACCATATTCACTCTTGCGCTGCCTACATCACGGCCAATCTGTAACACCCCTAGTGCCATTGCGGTTTGACGACCAAGCAGAGGCGACCCTGTGCCATCTACAACATAGAATTCGGTCTGCAATGGAGGACCAGTCTCATGTGTTTGAACAGAGGTATAAAATTTGCCTTTAAGTTGCAGTGGTGTACTGGAGCCATAAGTATAAATCTGTTTAGTGGTGTTACACAATTTAAGGTGATTTTCTCTGCCATTAAGACTGTGCCAAGAAGCCAAGTCCATAACATTGCATGTAGCTCCAGAGTCAATCAACACTGACACATCTGTATTTCCAATCTTAATGGTTAATGTCCCAGCTTGCAGAGAACACAGAGAGAATATAAATTCACAGTCAGGAGCACTCTCTTTATCCTCAGCTATAACATTTACTTGTGCAGATTGTCCTTTGGTTTTGTTATCTCTGGTTGTACTTCTACACACAGCTGCAAAATGACCTGTCTTTCCACAAGCATAGCACATTTTATTCTGTACCACAGTGCAGTCCTGACTTGTGTGTCCCGCCCTGCCACATTTATTGCAGGTGATATGTAAAGTCCTCTTTGGAAAACTCTCTTTCCTACTCCAGATATTCCTATTATTATAGGTAGGTTTGGAGACTGTATTGACAGATGCAGTGTTCTTGGTTTCAATATGCAGAGCCTGGAGCTCAGAGAGTTCAATGGCTCTTGCAATCTCCTGCAGACTAGTAAGTGTGAGACTAGGTTCTCTCAATAATCTCCTCCTGAGGTGCACAGATGTGCATTTCTCTATGACCTGATCTCTGATTATCTCCTCAGTTACAGTTCCAAAATCACAAGACTTTGCCAGATATTTCAGCCTAGTCACATAACTGTCTGTGGTTTCTCCCGGTTCTTGCACAGCCTGTCTAAACTTATTTCTTTCATAGGGAATATTTTTCTTTGGCTCAAAGTACTCACTCAGTCTATTCATGGCTGTCTCATAGTCTGAATCTTCCCCTGTTGCTCCCAGGGTTTCAAAAATGTCCTGAACTTGAGGTCCAGCTAGATGCAGCAGCATGGGTCTCTTCTGAGCAGGTGCAGTCACTCCTGTGGCTATAACATAGAGCTGAAATCCCTTCTTCCACTTGTCCCAGCGCTGTGAGAGACTAGTGTGGTCTCCAGACACATCAAACGGTCCGACAGCCGGTAAATCCAGAAAGCTAGCCATCCTCGTCGCCAAAATGTAGTGTATTAACACAGACAAGCTGTACAGGTTGCTTCTTTATTCACTGCACATCAGCATGCAACTAACTTCAGCCACATCCAGCTCCCAGACATATACATAATTGTAACATTTTGCAGACAGCAACTTAACCCGTTGCTTACCATACTACACTAAGTGTCTACTTTAAATGGCTACATCTCTGTAGGGGTGGCACAGTGGCTAAGTGCTTAGCATTTCCACCTGGCAGCACTAGGGTCATTGGTTTAAATCCCAACCACAGCACTACCTGCCTGGAGTTTGCATGTTCTCCACGTGCCTATGTGGGTTTCCTCCCACACTCCAAAAACATGCTGGTAATTTAATTCCCTCCTGTCTAAATTGGCCCTACTATTTGTATGTATGAATGTGACTTAAGGCCCTTATATTGTAAGCTCCTTGAGGGCAGGGGCTGCTTTAGAATTGACAGCGCAATACTGTATAAGTACCTGTAAAAAAAAAATTAACAAAGGCCTTCCTGCCCCTTATCAATCCAGGGTCTGTGGTGGCCTCAACAGTACACAAGCCCGAGATAAAAAAAAATACAAGGCTAAGTAGACTACCATGGGAAGGCACAGAAAATGTGGTAAAAAAAATGTCATGTTATATCAAAAATGATAATATTTAGTATTGTAGTCAAATTGCACACACACAGAATAAAATTACCATGGTATAACAAAACTACATGGCTGAATATAATGTTTTATATATAATATGAATTTTTATCTGTACCTTTCTGTGGTAGTCTATTAGTGGTGTATTTTCTGTCTTGGGATTGTGTACATCTCTGTATAGTTTCTTGTTTTTTCAGTTTTGCATAGATCACTGTAAGACTTCATGTACACGGGACGTTTGAAAACCTCTCCTGAATGCTGGAACTTGACAGCTAGTAACCGACGGTTAAAAACGTCAGCTTTGCCACGTTTAGCAGCGTTTGCGTTTAAAAGTATTTTTACATTGTAAAATGGTCATAAATGTATCCCAATTGAAAACACCTATAAAATAAACTCTTATAAATCTGAGTTACTGCGTTTAGATGTGTTTGCACGCTGTTACAAGCATTTGGCATTTCAAATGCCAATAAACTCAGTGTACACGGACAGATAAGATAACATAGAGGAGAGTTCAGGGGCTGCTGAAAAAAACGCCCAACTGCTCCTAAATGTCCGTTTATCAGCTGCAGTGTAGATGAGGCCTAAGTAAAAAATTCTAAAACATGACCTAATAACATGTACATGTTCCCTTCCTAGGTAACACCACCTTGAAAAAGCATTTTTACACTTGAACCTGTTCCCGACCGCCCGCCGCAGGCAGCCGCTCACAGGCAAATCGCCGTAGATGTACGTCGCTCTCGTGCACGAGGCGCGTGCCTCCCGCCCGCTCATCAGCAGAGAAGCCAATGCAGTGGTCAGGCGGCTCCGATTGCCACCTGCCACCCAAGATCGTTCCCCGCTGAGAGAGAAGGACAGTCAGCTGTTGTAAACACAGCCAAAGATTCTACTCTCTGGAATGATCATAGAGCTCCTGTGATCCATCTATATAGGATCACATGTCTCTATGGTAATTTCACAAGCCACGCCCCCCCCACAGTTAGAATCACTCCCCTAGGCTCACATTTAACCCCTTGATCAACCAGAGGGTTAACCCCTTCCCTGCCAATGGCATTATTACAGTAACATTGCATATTTTTAGCACTGATTACTGTAGTAATGTCAGTGGTCCCCCCTAAAGTGTCAAAAATGTCAGTTAGGGGTCCAATCTGTCCGCCGCAATGTCGCAGTCCCGCAAAAAATCGCAGTAAAAAAAACAAAAAACAATAAAAATTACATAAATCTTTCCTGTCGTTACTGTAATAGATTCGATAACTTTTGTGCAAAACCAATCAAAATACGGTTATTGCTATTTTTTTATCAAAAATATGTAGCAGAAAACAAATTGGCCTAAAATGTTAAAAAATATTGATTTTTACATTTTTTTTTGAGAATGTCATATAGCAAAATGTGAAAAATATTGTTTTTTTTTTTCAAAATTGTCACTCTTTTTTTCGTTTATAGCGCAAAAATAAAAATCGCACAGGTTATCAAATACCACCAAAAGAAAGCTCTACACTCCAAAGACATGCTGGTAGGATAATTGGATCCTGTATAAAAAAAATTGGCCCTACTGTGTATGAATGTGAGTTAGGGCTCTTTCCCACGGGCGTTCCTTTTTTTTTGCCCGATCAGGTCCTTTTTTTTTTTTTTGTAACGGACACGGATGACACTTGTGTCATCCGGTCCGTATGTCCGTTTTTCATCCCATCCGTTTGCGGATGAAAAACTGACATAATGCATGTCTGTGTAAATACGGATGTCTGCGGATGACACCACTGACATCCGTTTTTGCTTCCGTTCCGTTTTTTGAAAGGAAGAAAAAATAGGGTTCTCCTCCGTTCAAAAAAACTGAACTGAACTGAACTGACAAAAAACGGATGTCAGAGGATGATCATCCGATGACATCCGTATTTACATAGAGATACATTATGTCTGTTTTTCATCCGCAAACGGATGGGATGAAAAACTGACATACGGAACGCCGGTGTGAAAGAGCCCTAAGGGACCTTAGATTGTAAGCTCCTTGAGGGCAGGGCCTGATGTGAATGTGTAATGTATATGTAAAGCGCTGCGTAAGTTGACAGCGCTATATAAGTACCTGAAATAAATAAATACAATTTGTGGGAAAAAGGAAATTAATTTTATTTTTGAGCACAGCGTCACACGACTGCGCAATTGTCTGTTAAAGTAACGCAGTGCCGAATCGCAAAATAGCGCCTGGTCAGGAAGGGGGCAAATCCTTCCGGTCTTAAAGTGGTTACCGTATATACTCGAGTATAAGCCGAGTTTTTCAGCACATTTTTTTCTGCTGAAAACGTCCCCCTCGGCTTATACTCGAGTCAACAAAAAAAAAAAAAGTTCCCGGCCGCTCCGACGTGTTTAAGATTTAAAAATGGCGCCGCCCGGCGTGTACATGTCACCGCGCATGCGCCGCCACCGCTCGGGACAGGTCGGAAATAGCCGAACGTATACCAGCTTTCCCGAGTGAAGGCGCCTCTGGAACAGATAAGTGAAACACAGCCGCACTAGTATGCTCGCAACCCCGCATTCTCTTGTACCATGCTTGCCACCCTGAATTCTCCTGTACATGCCAGCCACACTGCATTCTCCTGTACATGCCAGCCACCCTGCATTCTCCTGTACCATGCCTGCCACCCTGCATTCTCATGTACCATGCCAGCCACCCTTCATTCTCCTGTACCATGCCAGCCACCCTGCATTCTCCTGTACCATGCCAGCCACCCTGCATTCTCCTGTACCATGCCTGCCACCCTGCATTCTCGTGTACTATGCCAGCCACCCTGCATTCTCCTGTACCATGCCTGCCACCCTGCATTCTCCTGTACCATGCCTGCCACCCTTCATTCTCCTGTACCATGCCAGCCACCCTGCATTCTCCTGTACCATGCCTGCCACCCTGCATTCTCGTGTACTATGCCAGCCACCCTGCATTCTCCTGTACCATGCCTGCCACCCTGCATTCTCATGTACCATGCCAGCCACCCTTCATTCTCCTGTACCATGCCAGCCACCCTGCATTCTCCTGTACCATGCCAGCCACCCTGCATTCTCCTGTACCATGCCAGCCACCCTGCATTCTCCTGTACCATGCCTGCCACCCTGCATTCTCGTGTACTATGCCAGCCACCCTGCATTCTCCTGTACCATGCCTGCCACCCTGCATTCTCATGTACCATGCCAGCCACCCTTCATTCTCCTGTACCATGCCAGCCACCCTGCATTCTCCTGTACCATGCGAGCCACCCTGCATTCTCCTGTACCATGCCAGCCACCCTGCATTCTCCTGTACCATGCCTGCCACCCTGCATTCTCGTGTACTATGCCAGCCACCCTGCATTCTCCTGTACCATGCCAGCCACCCTGCATTCTCCTGTACCATGCCTGCCACCCTGCATTCTCACCCTAGGCTTATACTCGAGTCAATCATTTTTCCCATCTTTTTGTGGTAAAAGTAGAGGCCTCGGCTTATACTCGAGTATATACGGTAATTTCTTGTCACTCATCTCAAGTCTTTTTCTCAGTAGCGATATTGGATAGATGCCAGCCTACTATACAAAGCCAAATGTTTAATTCATTTTGGGGACAATATAACCAATTTTTCAGTCATTAACCGTATTGATCAATAAGGACATAAACTATTTTTCGGAACTGTTTTCACCACCTACACAAGCTTTCTATCTAAACTATCCAAAACTTCCAAATAATCGGTAACTCAGTTACTTTGGTTTCATCTGAAAAGCCGTCTAAAAGAAACAGTAAAGCCATCAAGTCAATATCTAAAATCACTTAATCTACAAAGATTAAAAGAAAAACAAATGCACCCAGCAGGAAAGAAAAATCTGGAAGATATTGAACGAAATGAGTTGACGCACCAGTTGGTGCACCTGCTTGTGACTTATCAATTTTTGTAACCTGTATTTCTTATAGCGCTACAGCTGTCGCTTGGACTGACTTATTTAAATGCCTCCAAATGCCTGTCAGTGTGGCAACCAGCTGAATACATAAAACAGGCTCTCCAAAACCCTTTATGGTCTAGGGTCAAAGTAAATGGAATAATAAAATCCAAATGCTTTTGTCTCATTTTCCATCATCCAAACCTTCCGCATAAATCTGCAGCTTTGCCATGACCTTAGTGTTTAGCACATGGATGGGGCCGCAGGTTTGAGGTACATTTGGTCTGCCACTTGGGTCGTTAAAAGCTTTTTTCAATTAATTTTAACTGGCATCCATGAGGATCAAGCACTCATTCCCTTCTTTCTTTTTTTTTTCTTATTTTACTATCCAAGAAGCAGAACTGCCTGGATTAAACCAACAGGTAACAGCACAAGTTGGTGTGTATTTATATTACATGAACATAGGAAGCTTGACGACAGTAATGGTATGTTTGATTAGATTCAACATTTTACATCCAAAATTAATTATTGTGTGAAATACCAAGAAAACTGGTTGAAAGGGCATAAGCACTTCCCGACCACCCGCCGCCTTTTTACTGAAGCAGGATGGCTTTCCTGCACAAACCGACGTAGACTAATGTCGGTCGCGCGCAGGACGCTAGTGGGTGAGCATGCGCCGCCGCCGGCGCGCTCCCCCCCCCCCCCCAGGGCTGTCTTTAACACAGGGCAAAAGGGGCAGCTGCCCCGGGCCCAGTCATTGTTGTGGGGCCAAAAGCAGCTGCCCCTTAAGCCCGCACTGTCTGCAAATCGTTGATAAGTGAATTCGGGAGGGCCCAAGAAAATGATTGCCAATCAATATTAAAGACGCCGCAGTTATACAGCAGCAGGCAGCCTTTCACAGGTAAATCGCAGTAGCTGTACGTCACTCTCGTGCACGAGGCTAGGGGGCGCTCCCGCTCCCACTCCACTCGGCAGCAGGGAAGCCGATGCACGGGCCAGGCAGCTCCGATTGCAGCCTGACACCCGCGATCGCTCCCCGCAGAGAG
Organism: Pelophylax lessonae; assembly: GCF_965119305.1. Classification (NCBI taxonomy): domain Eukaryota; kingdom Metazoa; phylum Chordata; class Amphibia; order Anura; family Ranidae; genus Pelophylax; species Pelophylax lessonae. The sequence continues at coordinate 33,700,506 of NC_138771.1, read as the reverse complement.
AGAAGGACGGTCGGATGTTGTAAACACAGCTGACCGTTCTTCTCCCTGGAATGATCACAGAGCTCCTTTGATCCTTCTATATAGGAACACAGGTCTCTATGGTCATTTCAGAAGCCACGCCCCCCTACAGTTAGAATCACTCCCCTAGGTTCACATTTAACCCATTGATCACCCATAGGGTTAAACCCTTCCCTGCCAGTGTCATTATTACAGAAACAGTGCATATTTTTAGCACTGATTACTGTAGTAATGTCACTGGTCCCCCCAAAAGTGTCAAAAATGTCAGTCAGGGGTCCGATCTGTCCGCCGCAATGTCGCAGTCCCACAAAAAATCACAGATGGCCGCCATTACTAGTAAAAAAAAAAACAATAAAACAATAAAAATGACATACTGTAAATCTTTCCCGTAGTTAGTAAACGCGATAACTTTTGCGCAAACCAATCAAAATACGCTTATTGCGTTTTTTTTTTTTTTTATATAGCAGATAACAAATTGGCCTAAAATGTTAAAAAAACTGAAAATTTATATCAAATACTTACCGTAATTTTTACTTTCCTGATGGACTCCATGGCAGCATACTTATCGGGTTTGGCCCCGCCTCCAAACCTACCCATAGGACATCACTCCCATAAATCTTTGCACCTGTTCAGCACACGTGTTCTGTAACTATCCTCCACAGAAATCCGGGAGGGAACTCCTGCTGCCATGGAGTCCATCAGGAAAGGAAAATTACGGTAAGTATTTGATATAAATTTTCCGTTTTCCTGACAGACTCCATGGCAGCATACGTATCGGGAAATAAGTCGCTGTACACAAAAGGGTGGGCAGGTGCTGAAGAAAAGTTTAATTTTACTCTGTCAAACAGACAGGACTTGTAAACCAAAGTTAACAGAAGAAAGAGCCGCCGGCTCAACACAATAGTGAGACAAAAAAGTATTTATAGAGGACCAGGACGCTGCTCTACAAATCACTTCAGGGAAGACGTGTCTGGACACTGCCCAGGACGTAGAGACACTCTGAGTTGAATGAGCCGTAATCGCCACTGAAGGGGTCAAGCCCTTAGCCCTATAAGCCCATTGGATAGTTTGGATGATCCAAGAAGAGATGGACCTTGAAGAAGCCCGAAGACCCTTGTTCTTTCCACTGAAAGTGACAAACAAATGATCTGACTGTCGAAAGGAGACCGTAGCTTCCAGATACTGCTTGAGGCAATTTCCAACATCCAGCGGATGGACAGAAGAATCTTCTTCTTGCCTAAAGGTAGGCAGAACTATTTCCGTGTTTTCATGAAAAACTGAAGTAACCTTTGGTCTAGCCTCCAGCATAGGGATTAATACTACCCTGTCTGGAAAGAAGGTTAGAAAGGGCTCCTGTGCCCCTAAAGCTCTGATTTCAGAGACTCTCTTCGCCGATGTAATGGCTACCAGGAACACGGTCATCAATGTCAACTCCTTGATGGTAAGAGTTTCATCTGTGTCACGTAATCGTTGTGATAGAAAGTCCAGAACTAAGGGGAGATCCCATTTGGGAAACCTTGGCTCCTTCTGGGGCCTGAGTCTCATTGCCCCTTTGAAGAATTGTCGGACTAGCGTATGGGTAGCCCAAGAAATGCCGGTAAAGGCTGAAATAGCCGACACCTGAACTCTCAGAGAACTCACTGATAGAGGAAGATCTAGACCAGACTGTAGAAAGTTTAGCACATCCTGAATCCTGATGGATGAATGAGGGTTGAACCTAGTGGCCAGATGAGAGGAAAATCTTGACCAAATTCTCTCATACACTTTATTAGTTAAACTCCCTCTGGCACTCAAAAGTGTAGAGATGGCCTCTTCAGAGCACCCTAAGGCCTGTAGCCTTCCCTTCTCAACAGCCAAACCTTCAGATGCAGCCGGGCTGGACAAGGATGCAATATGGTGCCTTGAGATAGTAGATCTTGCATGAGAGGCAGCGGAATCGTTTCCTGAACGCTGAGAAGTGTTAGCAGAGGGAACCAAGGCCTGTTGGGCCAGAATGGAATCACCGCCACTATTTCCGCTGCTTCCGACCTGAGTCTCCGGAGAAACTGAAGGATTATGGGAACTGGGGGAAAGGCATATGCCCTGTTGAACCTCCAACAATCCGTGAGGGCGTCCAACCCCAGAGCCTGAGAATCCCTGAACCTCGCACAGTATTTTTTCAACCTGCGGTTGCGAGGAGAGGCAAACAGGTCTACCCCTGGGGAGAACCCCAGGCTCAGGATCCACTCGAAGACCTCCTCGTGGAGAGACCACTCGTTGTTGTCCAACTGCACACGAGATAGAAAGTCGGCTTGGACACCTTGAACTCTTGGAACATACACTGCTGACAGGTCAGACAAGTTCTTTTGAGCCCAGGCCATAATTGGCTCCACCTTTCGCAGCAAGGACCAACTGCGTGTCCCTCCTTGCTTCCTTATGTATGCGACTGCTGAGGTGTTGTCCAGTCTTAGCATCACTGGAAGACCTTTTGTCAAGTGAGGGAACGCTTTCAGAGCTTGAAGGGCTGCCAGTAGCTCCAGAATGTTGGACATTATCCCCTGGAAGGGGAATTTCCATTTGCCCTGAGCCACTTCCGAGAGGCAATGAGCCCCCCAACCTGTGCTGCTGGCATCCGATGTTATCACAACCCATGAGGTCTGTACAAGAGAATGGCAGCACAGAAGATGCTCCCGCTGCAGCCACCATGGAAGACTTGCTCTCATGGCTGGGGTCAGGAAGATGGTATGATCCAAATGCCAGGTGTCCCATTGACGAAGAAAGCCTTTTTGGAAAGGCCTCATTCTCCATAGGGCCCATTTTACCAAGGGGGCTATAGCCACCATGGTCCCGATTATTCTCAAGCACTGACGCGCTTGGAGGTGAGGTGATGCGAGGGCACGGAGAATCCTGTCCCTGACCACCGTGATTTTCTCCTCCGGAAGGGACACTGTCGCTGTTAGTGTATTGAACAAGGCCCCGAGGTAGACGAGAGACTTGGTGGGAATTAGATGACTTTTCTCTAGATTTAGCAGCAACCCAAACATCTGAAGGGTGGACACCACCTGGTCCAGGTGCTTCAACAGCTGAGATTTGTCTTGGGACAAGAAGAGCAGATCGTCCAAGTAATGATGTAAGCGAATGTCCTTTGTTCTCAAAAGAGCTACCACAGCCAGCAAAACTTTCGAGAAGGTTTGTGGAGAAGTGGAGAGCCCGAAGGGGAGGCAAGTGAACTGAAGGTGTAATTAATTGACGGAAAACCGGAGGTATTTCTGGAAATCTTCTGCAACAGGGACATGGAAATAGGCGTCCTTCAAGTCTATAGACACCATCCAGTCCGGAGGTTGGACCGCCTGTTGAATAGAAAGAAGAGTTTCCATCTTGAACCTTTCCTTTCTGATGAATTGATTTAGAAAGGTCAGATCGATGACTGGCCTCCATGTTCCGTTTTTCTTGCGAACCAAGAAAAGAGGGGAGTAGATTTCCTGGCTGCACTCTGGTTCTGGTACGGAGACGACAGCCCCTTGAGAAACCGGTGACTATGTAGGAAAATAGTGCCTGGCGCTTCTCTCCTGAGGGTGGCAGGGAGGTAGGAAGAAACCTTGATCTTGGAGTTTCTCTGAAAATCCACTTGTGCCCATATGTGACTGTCCAGACAGTCTAGGAGTCTCAGATTGAGGCCGCCCAGACATGCCGGAAGTGTAGCAACCGAGCCCCCACCCGACATGTCTGAGCGGGCCCAATCTCAAAAAGACTTGGTCGTATCACATTCACCGGAGGGGACACTCTTAGAAGGTTTCCGCGAGGAGGTTTGTCATGCTCTCCAGTTGCGACCAAATTCTCTGCCAGGCCTATAGGTACGTGCTTCCCTGGCACGGTCAAGAACATACCTTCTGGGTTGTCCTTTCCTTGGATTGAGAGGGCGTCGAGCCTGAGGGAGAAACCCAGACCTGCTGCCCGTGGCCCTGGTTATCGCCTCATCCAGCTTATTCCCAAAGAGGGCGGAGCCTCCAAAAGGAATACGGCTTTAGACTTGTTTGGAAGCTGGGTCAGCCATCCAAGGGCGGAGCCACAAAGCCCTCTTGGCCGTTACTGAGGACAGCATAACCCTGGCCAACAGACGTATAAGGTCAATAGATGCCTCCCCCAGAAAAGACAAAGCCATCTTAAGTTCCTGAATCGGGGAACTTCTGGCAGCCTCCTCAGAAAGGCTCCGAAAGGACTCATCCACTGAGTCAGACCACAACTCCATTGCTTTGGATAATGAGGCTAAGGCCAGTGCCGGCTTGCAGGCCATTCCCGCAGTCAGGTAGATTCTTAAGATCAGAATCCATCCTCCTATCCAAAGGATCTTTAAAGGAGGCTGTGTCCTCTAGTGGGAGGGTCACATGTTTGACCAGCCTCATGACTGCGGTGTCCACCAAGGGAGGAGATTCTAGATGTTTTACATCTTCTTCCTTGAAAGGATATAACCGGGACATTTTGTAAAGCATGGAATTCTTCCTTTCCACTTTACTCCATTCTTCAGTAATGATATCCCCTAATTCACCCAAAAAAGGGAAGTTGAGTCGCTCTTTGCAGAGCTGCTTAAAGAATCTCTTCTGTTTTTGGCGGAGAAAACAGAAGAGTCTTCCCAATTCAGGGTCTCTCTTACCGCTCTGACTAAGGAGGGGACGAGAGCATACTCAAATCCCAAGCAGGGATCTTCAATCTCTGAATCACTCTCTGACAGGAAAGTTGACAGGTGACTAGGTTGAGAGGTTTCAGGATCTTCCCAAGGATGTCTTCCAAGGGGAGGGCTTGGAGGAGTCACTTCTGGGCTCTGCGCCCGACCTACTCCCACGTCTGCCAGGGAATCCTTGATGACCCTCTTGACTAGGGCCTCCAGTCGCTGGTCTGGATTGTCCCTCTCTCCCGCAGCTTGAGAGAAGCATTTGTCACACATCGACTTGCTTTCAGGGACACGTGCACCACAACCCCAACAGCCCACACTATCTGGGCGTCACGAGGGGCCCGCTGAGGCAGATGATTTCCCACGATGATGGGAGCCTGACTGTGACCTCCGAGCAGATCTCGAGGAGGAGTGCCAGTGGCGAGAACTTAAGCGATGCTCACTCTTGCGTGAGGAATGCCATTTCCGACCTAGGAGGGCTGTAAAACAAAGGAACAAAGCAAGACAAACAGGGAGCCAGGACATAAATGATGCCCTAATCCCCCCCTCTCTACACACCCCAACCCCCAAGCCCCGCATACCTATTAAGGGTGGGCTGAGGGTGAGGAGGCTTCCATCTGGCGCTGACCTACAGGGATGAGCCGGACAACGGGATCAGAGAGGAAGAAAGAGGAGAGGGGGAATAACTCCCAAAAACCTGGGGTCGGTACTCACCAGGAAGACCGTATGGGCAAATGCAGAGCAGCAGCGGATGCCGCAGGTAAACACACCGAGAAACTGACAGCAAAATACAGACTTCCAGCAACAGAGTGTATGATCTACACACTCTGCTGACACCTGAAGGGTTTTCAATATGTCACCCGCTGACATCATCAAGCAGCGCCGAAAAACCCATGTGCGAGAACCAAGCCTCGTTCTGAGGCGCCCGCACATGCTCAGTAGCCCTAGCCACCAGGAAATAACAGGAAATAAGGAAAGAACATACAAAACCAGCTGAAATAAAAACTTAAGCTGCCATGGAGTTAAACAAATATGACAGGCAAGGAGTACTCACGACCACCAACGAACCGCAAGCCACCAGGGATGGATGAGCATACAGCACACACCGGACTTCATGATTCTTTCAGGGTACCGGCCACCCGCAGCAGCTGGGCTTTTTGGCCAAGGTGCACGTCAGAAGAATCTTCACCCCTGCTCCATACCCCGCAACAGCTGGGGCTTATTGGAGAACTCAATACCCGAATGGTAGAGACATCCATCTCCTGGGATCCATCTTCAGGTAGGATACAGGTAATCCATTAGGAGGACAAAAAAAGAACACGTGTGCTGAACAGGTGCAAAGATTTATGGGAGTGATGTCCTATGGGTAGGTTTGGAGGCGGGGCCAAACCCGATACGTATGCTGCCATGGAGTCTGTCAGGAAATTTTGATTTTTACATTTTTTTTTTTGAGAATGTCATATAAGCAGAATGTGAAAAATATTGTTTTTTTTTTTCAGAATTGTTGCTCTTTTTTTGTTTATAGCGCAAAAAATAAAAATCACACAGGTGATCAAATACCACCAAAAGAAATCTCTATTCGTGGGAAATAAAGGACATCAATTTTATTTAGGTACAGCAATTTTATTTATGACCGCACAATTGTCCGTTAAAATAACGCAGTGCCGAATCGGTCATTAGGGGGCAAATCCTTCCGCTCTTAAAGTGGTTCAATTATAAAGTTGATTAAACTGCCTTTATTTGCAGTGAGCTGTGTCTAGGTGAAATAATACACCATTTTTTAAAATTCCAGGATGACCTTCTTTTATGTCGTAACTTCTTTTCCCACGTACATTTGTATCATCCAAAAATTATTTTAGTAATTCACTTTTCTGCCAAGACAAACATTTGGTTTTAGACTATGATGTCACGATCTGTCTACAATCATCGCTGCTATGTCCAGCTGCCTGAAGAAGGGATTTATAAGGGGACCTACATTGGGTTCAGCAGATGTAGATGTGCCTCAAACTACATAGCCAGTGACGAAGGCAGGTTTTTGAGCATTCACGTAATTTGCATATATTGTCAATGAAGGTTTGAGGGTGTGCATTGATTTGTAAGTTACCGGGGGCAGAGACGGAACTAGAACCTTCAGGACCCTGCTGCAAGAAATCATAAAGGCCCCCCCAGACCCCTGGCCGGGGCCCTTCCCTTCAAGCCTAGGGCTCTTCCTACTGATCCTGGGGCCCTTTACTCTAGTTGTGGAGCCCTTTATTACGGTCCCACAGTGGGACCCTATCACAAGTTATGCAGTGGGCCCCCTTCCTGCCATCTTGGGACCTCCCCACTGTGGTGAAATGCCAGTGCCCGGTCGCAAGTGTGACCTTTGTGATCCTGGAAGTTCACCCACTGGTGTCAGTAGTTTTTATTTTTTGGTATTTTAATTGTATTATTTTTTATCATTTTATTTTATTTTTTTACAATGTCACTGACTATGACTCTGTCCATTCAGAAAAGGAAGGAGCTGGTAAATTACATATTTTACCGACCCTTCCTGGTTCTCTATTGTGACACATCTTCCACAGCAGTCGGCAGGAGAGGGAAGGGAGCACAGTGGGGGGGGGGGGGGGGACCAGGGGAGCACACAGGGGCCCAGAGACAGCAGAACACAAGTGAACTGGATAGGAGGAGTGGCGGGGGCAGCATACAGAGGAACCAATCTCCTCCCTTTTCCTCCTGCAGCTACAGGAGGAAAAATGAGGTGAGTGATTTCTCTACATGCTGCCCCCGCCGCCCCTCCTATCCAGGTGTACAGGGGAGCCGCACAGGCCCCCTGGAGCATGGGGCCCGGTTGCAATTGCAACCCCCTGCAACCCCTGTAGTTACGCCCCTGACCGGGGGGGATTTGTACAATGGTTTGACCCACAAGAGAAGCATGGACAAAAAAAGTTTTGTCCATACTTCATTTTTAAAGAGGACAGACACATTTAACTAATGCTGAAAGGCACCCCTGCCCTCATCAAAGTCGGCAGGCTAATAAGTTAACGATTAAACACGTGATTTGAGTGTGAAATGCATCAATATCTTGTCCTGTCTTGCTTTCCTGATTGTGAAGACATTAAAGAAACTACTTTGCATCAGCTCTGTGGTGGTGTTGAGCCCATTTCTCTTTTCACTCTGCGGTGGCAAGCCGGGACGGGCACCTGCACTGAACTGCAGTTAAGTGACTCAGCCAAGCAGTATACACACCTTACTTAGGCTAACAGAGAAGCCATCTTCTTGGAAGCCTACAGAAAGATGACTTCTCCATTGGTGCCCATTGAAAAGAGGACATGCTCACTATTGATGTAGGTCACAGCTCTCGATATATGTTGCACTGATTATTGCAGCATTTTTTCATACAGCAGCATTATCCTGAGCTCACCTTTATAAGTGGCCTCCTTATTTTCCTCTGAATGTGCTTATACATGCCACCTACATAACATAGGGTTATAACTTTGCCTGGATTGTAAGGAGTAGGAGGGATATTGGGTTGGACCTACCTAATTTGGTCAACAATCAGTCCAAATATTGACCATTACAGGCCTTGCATTTCAGTTTCCTATTCTTCAATCCTTTTGTTTGCAACTTCATTTTCTCTGCACGTAGGTGTATTTAGTAAAAGAGTGAAATATCCGACCACAGGGGATTTTATAAGAAATTCTTGTCAGGCTCGCTGATTGAAAGAAAGGAATAAGTTGCTGATATCAGGACACGATATCTTGGCATACTAACTGTAGACGCTGCCTTCCCTGTCCTGACCTTTATATTAATGTTAATAGCTTTGGAGAAATAAAATGTAAATTTCTCTCTAAATGGATCAGTGCAAGCTGAGGGCCTAAGTGTTGCTTGAAGCATTTGTGTGAAAATTAAAACATTTATGTTTCATCACTTAATTTTATTATTTTCTTACCGGCTTGGCTGAATAGATACTATTTCTTAAGCAGATTTTAACGGGCAGAAGACCGCTTGTAGAGAAAGTGAAATAACAACCAATTGTATCAAAAACATCAGCATACTAAACCTGTCAACTAAACTTTCTATAACAAGATGAACTACATAGATCACCCAGGTTAATAAATCTTATAACTAGCATTTATTTTTATGAGACGATTAAGACATCTTCATTTTTACAAGCCCAATGAAAACTGCTAATAGCAATCTAACTATCTATTCTTAGGAGTGATAGGTATTGTAATAAGCTAACTGATAATGCAACTAAGTAGTTTTATTATTGATTCCGTTGGCTGCCACCAATCCTGGGTTGGAAGAGATCTGCTAGCCAAAGGCACACTTGCTGCCAAATTGTTTCCCTGGCATCTGGCCATGAGGAACCTTTATTTTTTATTTTATTTTACAATTCACATATATAAGATTTATCATATAGACAGACCTATTCATATTAAAAGCTAAAATTACTCCAAAAGGAAGATGCCTAAAAGTATGTTCCTAGCATTCTTCTGAAGAAAGATGTTACGCCTGAGCCATAACAGATTTTTACCTTTTGAGTGGTGACCATCATTTTATAAAACTTGACCACGAATATGGGTCCCTCATTCCAGGGTTCTGGGTCCATTTCTAGACTCTGACCTCTACTTCGGGCCTCACATAGCTAAATATTACTGCCTTAACCCTGTAACATTTCCAGAACTCACCCCTTCTTAACCAAGGGTCGCAATCACATCACAAATTGACTTATTCACTCACTGATTAAAACCCACCTTGGCTATTGCAACTCACTTTTCACTGGCCTACCTCTGCACAGTCCCTATGTCCTCTCCAGTCCATTAAAAATGCTGCTGCTAGACTCATTTATCTTACTATTACCAATCTGTGGATGCATCCTTACTCTGCCAATCCCTCATTTGGCTTCCACCAGCCCAAAGTATAAAATTCAATATATTAACTACAACATTCAAAGTCATCCACAACACTGCTACATAACCAAATATAATCTCAACACATTGCCCAAATCATTCACTCCGTTTCTGTCAAGACTTTCTTATCTCTAGCTCCCTCATCACCTTCTCCAATGCTTGCCTCAAAGACTGCTCCAGAACGTTGTTGAAAAAAAATATCATTTATTTTATATTTTTTTTTTAATTTTTACACCATTTCTTTAAAAATATTGTATCACTTTTATTGTTTTCACAAGGAATGTAAACATCCCTTGTGATAGCAATAGGCAGTGGCAGGTACTCTTTACTGAGAGATCTGGGGTTTATTAGACCCCAGATCTCTCCTCTGCCCTTGAAAGCTTTGGATCAAATTTGAATCTGTTCAATCCGAAGCTTTTCCTTGCTGACAATGGCTGGTAAACAAACAGCTAAAACTTATAATGATGAAATACTTGTCACTTCCGGTTTCGTATACCATAAAGACATATCGGTCTCACTGGCTTCAGTCTGGGGCTGGCTGATGGGATGGTAGAGCCCGGAGAGGCACCAGACTGCCCTCAGACATCCACACACATACCCCTCCTTTTTCCCTCCCTTCCTCTTCCTCCTCCCTAACCCAAAACCTAACTCCCAATCCTACAATACAGAGATTCCCTACCCAAAACGGACCAAAAAGCCACTTGCCCCACCCTCTGCACACACCACCCACCCCCATATCTCTTAATTTGCACCATTCATACACTTCATATAACCATCACTCTCAGAATCCCACATCATAGAGCAAACATTCATCAGGAGGGGTCGCTAATTTTTACATAAAAGGGAATCACTGGTTGAAAAAAACAATGATGATGCCTGTCAGGGACATCTTTCATATTGATGGGACCCCGGGCAAAAATTTCTAGGGCCCTCCCGAATCCACTTGTCAACTTTTTGTGGGCAGTGCTGGCTCAAGGGGGAGCTGCTTTGGGCCCCACAACAATGACTGGACCCGGGGCAGCTGCCCCTTTTGCCCTGTGTTAAAGATGGTCCTGATGCCTTTAGCTGCAGGCATCATCCCTGTACAACCACCAAAAGAGCCACACACAATGTATATGTAGGTATTGAGGTGGACAAGTGGTCAATGGGCTTGTTTTAGTGCCCACACTTACAATAAATATTCTGCTACTACTTCCAAACTAGCAATTAGTCACTCTTTTGAACAAACATTGGTCAGGCCACTGTACATAATGATGTGCTGTTTTAGCCTAGCAACACATTATATATTGAGGCACTAGTACCTGGAAAAAGGATTTTCGGCCTTTGTTCTACCTTATAGCCATGCTGTTCTTTCCAAGATTCTAGAAAACACTGTGCATTGGTCATCAGCTACTTTCCAACAGATATGATATCAGTCTGAACCATGGCTTGACTTTTCCAACATGGTTTGCAATTTAGTCTTTCATTGGCATCCATATTCTCACTTATAGACATGAGATTTGGCCATTACCCCCAAAAAAAGACTGCAAATGGAAAATATGTTTCTTTGTTTAGTTATACAGAAAACTACATTTAGCATTGAGTAAAGTAGGCCTGCACCTACTCCAAAATGCAGCAGAAGCAATAAGGGGGCTGTTCTCTGCATGCTTTTCAGTCACATATTTATTTTCCATCATCAGTAACAATATTAGTTTCAAATGAGCTTATTAACAAATTGATGCAATAGTCTAGGCCAGTGATGGCAAACCTTGACACTACAGATGTTTTGGAACTACATTTCCCATGATGCTCAACTACACTGCAGAGTGCATGAGCATCAAATGTAGTTCCAAAACATCTGGGTTGCCAAGGTTCACCATCACTGGTCTAAGCCAAGAGCATTTACACAAGAAAATGTTGAGTGAAAAAGAGATGAGCAGCAGTATAAGAACAAGGTTCTCTAGCATGCAAGCCAAAGTGCTTCAAAGCGGGTCCATGGATTCTGTAGAGGAGCAAAGTTGCTAACTTATGCTGCTGTGGAATTTTCCCCTAGCTCAGTGAATGTGGTGCAAATTCACATTGTTTTTATTATTATTATTACAGTATTTATATAGTACCAATGGCTTGCACAGAGCTTTACAATAAAAAGGAAGACAGTACAGCAACAATACAATTCAATATAAGAGGGATAGGAGGGCTCTGCTCCTGTGAGCTTACAATCAAATAGGGTGGGACAAGTGGAAAAAAGGTAATAGCTGTGCCTGTGAGGGATGAAATGATGGGAGAAATAAAAGTTTCAGATGTAAGCTGAAGGCAGGAAAGGCTTCCCTGAAGAGATGAGTTTTTGGGGACCACCTAAAAGTGGACAGAGTAGGAGACAGTGGACAGAGTCCCAGAGGATAGGAGAGGCTCTGGAGAAATTCTAGAGATGAGCATGAGAGGAGGTGACAAGGGAGTTAGGGAGCAGAGGGTCTTGGGAGGAGCGGAGAGAACAGTTTGGTTGACATTTGGAGACAAGATTAGTGATGTAACTCGGGGCAGAGTTATAAATGGCTTTGTATTTTGCTGTTAATATTTTGAATTTTATTTGTTGGGCAATCAGAAGCCATAAGAAGGGTTGGTAGAGAGGGGTAGCAGACACGGAGCGGTTGGTAAGGAGGATGAGTCTGGCAGTAGCATTCATTATTATCATGTTTGTCATTAGTACTTTTTTGAAAAGTTGATGGCTGCGCTGGACTGACCTGCTCTATAGAGGGTCTGTGGGTGGGTGGGTGGTGAGAGAGGGCCACTTGGGGAAATTAACTCCCAATCAATCTGGTCCGACTGGATGAAAAAAGGCAGTGGACCCTTGTTAAGGGGTCTGGGCTGCTACCTTAAGCTACGGCCTAGTGGTCCTTTCCAAAGTTTCTAGTGGTAGTCGGTTATAGGAGCGCCCAAAATCAGCAATAAGAATCCCACTTGGTTATGCTGTCGGTTGCAGATCCGAAAAGCAACATTTACACCCTGCAGAAGGGGGAGTCTCTGTTCCCCTGAAAAATGTTGGCTTTAACATGTTCTGCTACCAATAAAACGAAGATCTTTTGATCCAAGTGGGATTCTTATTGCTGATTTTGGGTGCTCCTTTAACCGACTACCACTAGTGTCATTAATAAAGCATTTTTTTAAGCACTGATCACTGTATTATGGCACTTTTCCACTGAAAGTACCGGCTCAGCTCCACTCGGCACTGCTTGGCCCAGCTCGGCTCAGTTTGCTTTTCCACTGCGTGGTACGAGTCGGTTAGTTTCAGCACTGTATAGGCTCTACTCGGCTCGGTTTGCTTTTCCACTAAAGTAGTAAGTGGGTGGGATTACAACGATTCTCTGACCAATCAGTGGCTAGTAGTGACAAACAATCAAGGCTGCATGCAAAGGATTGTGAGATATGGTATAGGTACAGCCTGCTTGGAACCCCAACCAAGGTGGTACTGTTTAAAGGAGCCGTACCGAAACCTTACCATGTAGTGGAAAAGCGCCGCTGTACCAAACTGTACCGAACCGTTCTAACACTTATCATGCGGTACCATGCAGTGGAAAAGCGCAAAACCAAGCCAAACCAAGCCGTACCATGCAGTGGAAAAGTGCCATTAGTGTCACTGGTCCCCAGAAAAGTATCAAAAGAGTCACTTAGTGTCCAATTTGTCCGTCGCAACGTTGCAGTTCCGCTATAAGTCGCAGATCGCTGCCATTATTAGTAAAAAATAAATAAATAAATAAAATTTATAAAAATAGCCCATAAATTATAGACGCAATAACTTTTGCGAAAACCAACCAATATATACGCTTATTGGGATTTTTCTTTTACCGAAAATATGTAGCAGAATACATATTGACCTGAACTGACTGATAAACTGATTCTTTTACATTTTTTTTATTGGATGTGTTTTATAGCAGAAAGTAAAAAATATATTTTTTCGTTAAAAAAAATTGACAGCATTTTTTTGTGTATTGAGCAAAAAATAAAAACCGCAGAGGCAATCAAATACCACCAAAAGACAGGTGGGGGACTCGAGTCACATGACTTAAGTCACCAGTTTGAGGACTTGAGACTTGCTTGACTAAAATTAATAAAAAGACTCGACTTGACTTTGACTTGGTATTCATGACTTGAGACTTGACTTTGACTTGAGACATATGACTCAAAATGACTTTACTTTTTTAAGTTATTAAATATTTGCATTTTCTCAAGATGTGTTAAAGCAAAATGTATGTGCCTGTTATGTCTCTGACACCACAGTCACTTAAAACACCTCAGTGTGTTCTGATTTTTAGGACACTGGCTGTTTAATAATGGAAATAATTAACATGTTTTTAGTGACTGTGGTGTTGATGACCGGACGAAGGCTTTTGAGCTGTTTGGGCATTCAAAGCGTTTCTTTAATATGCCAAGAAAAAAGCACTAAGCAGTTTTGTTAATGTTGAAAATAAAACAAAACCTTTCCTGACCACTGACGTTTAACTGATTTAAAGGTGAAAATTGGGGTAGATCAGTATTTTGACTTGATTTGTGACTTGACCAAAATAAATGACTTGACTTGACTTGCTTGACTTCTAGCAGGGACTCAACTTGACTTGCTTGCTTTTCGCCACAGTAACTTGGGACTTGCTTGAGACTTGCACATGTGTGACTTACTCCCATGTCTGCCAAAAGAAAGTTCTATTTGTGGGGGGCATCATTCTCTTATACTTATATTCTTCTCTTATACATTACTATCTGTTTTTGATGGAGATGTATATGCTATTATCCTGTTATTTATATGATGTTACTCAAATATATTTTTACCAATGAATATTGAAATTTATTTGATTGTATTTCATGCTCCTAGTGGTGTCTATCATATCTGTTATGGGATCCTGAAGAAGCCCTCTTCCTTGGGGCGAAACGCGTCGATCCAGCCTCAGATTGACCCACATCTGATGTTTAACTGTTTCTGTGAGACACGCTATATAATATGATGTACTCCATATTATAGTTATTTGTTGTATTTTTTACATATTTTTTTTAAACTAATAAATAAATACAAATTTTTATGTGAGTTGTAATGTCTTTCTATGCCAGACACTATTGAAATCCCTCCTCACTCATCCCTTATCTCCTATGGAGTAAGAGGGTGAATGGTCCCCACTTTTCGGAAAAAGGACATCAGTTTTATTTGGGAATAGCATTGCACAACTGCAAAATTGTCAGTTTGAGTAACTCAGTGCCGTATCGCAAAAAAATATCTTGGTCATGAAGGGAGGGGTAAACCTCCCAGGGGTGAAGTGGTTAAGAAAAAAAAAAGAGAAAGACATTAAAAGATCTGTAAAGGAACAGCATAAGAAAACTATTTGGAGTGAGACTTATTAAGTGCTTCTTAGAACTTATTTCCCATAGAAGGCACTGTGCTGTTCAATGAGGGTGAATAAGTGCTGCATTAACGCCTATAGATGTGATTATTATTGATAATGTAAGTTGGTGTCGACGATGGGAATAAAAAGGTGGAAAAAAGTAAGAAAAGAAACAGTCATGTTGGCTATTTACTGAACCATATTAGTCAAAGTATTGCATTTTAAAACCCCTTAAGTTGCTATGCATCATCATATAAGTCACCTCGGAATAGAAAGCAGAAATTCATAAGAATTATGTTGACGTGTAAATTGTCAGCAGAACTGGTTGGAAAATTTACATGTTGCCATAGATCTGCCGTCACGTCCGCGGCAGAAAATTAACATATTATAACTCTAATATTTTAACGTAATGCCTTCCTCATGAGAATGCCATATTTATCTGATTAATATCATCCGTGTAAAAACTGTTCAATTACAGTATCAGTCGGTGTGTGATTAATATGACTGCTTAGAGTACAAATCTGCTATAAAGGCAACTTTAGGAATAATGTTTAAATTAGAAACATACCCATGAGTGTCAGAACGCCGGCAAGAGACAGTAAATAAATGTATGTTGTAAATATTCAGCCCTTTGTGTGGGAACGCGGTAAAGAATTTCATTGTCATATTCCGGAGCTTGGTGGGAAAGTAGATCAAAATATTTTTATATTTACATCTGATCGTTTCTGTTAATAGTTAATATTGCATAAGTCATGCAAAATATTTTTCTTTCCTTTATTTTTTTGGAGGGGAATCAGACTATTTCAGTATATAATGAAGAGATTCCCAAGGGATAGCTCCCTTCCTCCAAGTCACTACTTACGCAATCATTTTATTTCCAACATTTTTATTTATTATTCCTTTTTTTTTTTAAAATGATACATAAAAAATAATTTTTCATAACAACGAAAGAAAGAAAAAAAAAAGAAAAATCAGCAGAAGGGACGATATACATATTCAATCAGAAGTGTCCCTTGTACTATTTTTTTTCTTTAATTTTTATTAAGTTTAGGCTTCAAATCCTATTGTACATGTCATTTAAATAAACAAAATAAAAATGTTGGAAATAATATTATAAGTAAGTAGTGACAAGGAGTCAGTGCTAGCTTGAGCATGAAACGCGTTATCTCTTGTCCCCCCCCACCCCCTCTGTGATGTGATGGGATGTGTACAGTGCATTTTCTTCAATAAAAGCACGTGAAGAGTGCAGTTGCCCTAGACTTTTGTTTTTGGATGTCCTTTGTGCTAATTATTTTTTTTTTTACTAAATTTAGGCTTTAAATCCTATTATATGTATAATTTAAGGATATAAATGAATAAAAATGTTGAAAAAAAAAATGATGGCGTAAGTAGTGACATGGAGGAAGTGCTAGCTTGGGCATTAAATGCGTTATCTCTTGTAGCCCTCCACCGGCGATGGCATGTGTACAGTGCATTTTCATCAATAAAAGCATATGAGGAGTGCAGTTGCCCTAGACTTTTGTTTTTGGATGTCCTTTGTGCTTGTGTTTTTTTTTTTTTTTTTTTTTACTAAATGTAGACTTTAAATCCTATTGTATGTATCATTTAAGGAAATATGAGGAGTCTGTTTGCCCCACACTTTTCTTTATGGATGTCCCTTGTGCTGATTTTATTCTTCTTACATTTTTACAAAGTTTAGGATTTAAATCCTATTGAACGTAACATTTAACTAAATAAAAATGTTAGAAATAAAATTATAACGTAAGTAGTGATATGGAAGAATCTCTAGCTTGAGCCCGAAACGCATTATCTCTTGCTCCCCCGCCCCCCGTGATGTGATGTGTACAGTGCATACGCTTCGATAAAAGCAGATGAGGAGTGCAGTTGCATCAGACTTTTCCTTTTGGATGGCCCTTGTGCTGCTGGCTGTTGTTGTAATTTAACCACTTCATTTACGGAAGGTTTTACCCCCTTAATGACCAGGCCATTTTTTTGCGATTCGGCACTGCATTTCTTTAACGAAAAATTGGCCTTGCGACGCTGTACCCAAATACAATTCATGTAATTTTATTCCCCACAAATAGAGCTTTCTTTTGGTGGTATTTGATCCCCTCTGTAATTTTTAGATTTTGTGCTATAAACAAAAAAAGAGCAACAACTTTGAAAAAAAACTCAATATTTTTTACTTTCTGCTATAAAACATTCCCAATAAAAAAATTTAAAAGTCTATTTTTTTTTTTTTATAATTTTAGGCCAATTTGTATTCTGCTACATATTTTTGGTAAAAAAAAAAAATCCCAAAAAGCGTATTTTAGTTGGTTTGTGCAAAAGTTTTATATATATATGGATTTCTTTCTTTCTTTTTTGTTTTTATTAGTAATGGCAGCGATCAGCAATTTTTAACGGGACTGTGACATTGTCCAGTGACATTACTACAGTAATCATTGCTAAATATTATGCACTGTTACTGTATAAATGACACTGGCAGGGAAGGGGTTAACACTGGGGGTGATCAAAGGGGTAAATGTATGCCTAATAATGCTTTCTCACTGTGTGGGGGAAGGGTTCTGAGACAGGCACAGAGAGATCGGGGTTGTAGCTTAGCTGAAACTCTGTGCCTGTGTGACAGAAGATTCACCTGCTTTGTGTACATAAGCAGGCCGGTCTTCTGTCAGTTTCTGTGATGATCACAGAAGGCCGGTGGTCTGGCTGCCGCTGGATCATGGGCCCCTGGGCAAAGTAATGCATTAGGGCCCCTACCGGCTTGCATCAGGTGTGCCCATCACAGCGCTCCCATACATCAGGTGTCCCTTATCACAGTACCCATATATATCAGATGTCCCCATCACAGTGTCCCCTTACATCCGGTGTCCTCATCCATCAGGTGTCCTCATCACAGTGTTCCCATACATCAGGCGTCCCCATCACAGTGCCCCCTTTCATCAGGTGTCCCCATCACAGTTCCCCCTTACATCCTGTGTCCCCATTACAGTGCCCCCTTACATCAGGTGTCCCTATCACAATGTCCTCATACATCAGGCTCCTCATCACAGTGTTCCCATACATCAGGTTCCCCCATCACAGTAGTGCCCCCATAAATCAGAGCCTTGCCCTCCCCCCCCCCCCTGGCTGTGGCATTATTACTGTAACAGTGCATATTTTTAGCACTGATTACTGTAGTAATGTCACTGGTTCCCCCAAAAGTGTCAAAAATGTCAGTTAGGGGTCCGATCTGTCCGCCGCAATGTCGCAGTCCCGCTAAAAATCACTGATTGCCGCCCTTACTAGTAAAAAAAAAAAAAAAATAAAAAATGACATAAATCTTACCCCTAGTTTGTAGACGTGATAACTTTTGCACAAACCAATCAAAATACGCTTATTGGGCCTCTCTAGGACTAACCTCCCTCTCTACGATTATGGACCCTTCTTCTGGCTCCCCTTGCCCATTTTCTTCTATTGATCAGCAATACTCTCTGCCTCCCTCACACGAATTCTATTACCATTAACTGTGTAGCTACATTAGAGCGTGCTCTCATCCTGGCAAGAACCCGTGTCAGCGCTCCTTTATTGATACCCTTGTAGACCAGGAACTGTGCTCCATCTCTGAGATTTACCCCAAAGCTATTACTGCCATGCCCCCGACCCCACTTCCTTCCTCCCCAGCAAAAAAAAAAAATTGTCAGGGGGCAGTGGGCCACATTGCCTGCGGTTGTGGTCCGCATGTGGCCCCCGGGCTGCAGGTTGGACATGCCTGCTTTAAACCCTGGATCCTGATCCTGGATTCCCTAGATGCCCCAGAACCAATTATTTTGGGCTACAAAAAAATTTGTTCTCTGGTCCCCAATGAAACATGGCGAGAGACTCATTTTAGGATAGCCCACAGAGCTTACTTCCCCTACCACCATGACAAACTGAACCCCTCGTCAGCCACCAGCACCTGGTTGCAAGGCTCCACGTCCAACTCTCTTCCACAGACTATGGGAATGCCCTGCCGTTTCTACCTTCTGGGACCAAGTGATACGATATGTCTTTGAAGTCACAACAATCCTTCTCCCGAAAGAACCATTACTGTGCCTCTTCAGCTGTGATAGATCGATGGCCATTCCATCATCAGGAACTGCTACTCCAATCCCACAATGGGCTCATGTTTGTCTCCTAGCTGCACGCAGAACTATAATGCATGCCTGGATCCATCGTTCCCCTCCACAGCTAGCTTTGGTGTAACAGGCCCTCATGAAACTCTTTTTATTGGAAAAAATGGACTCCATCGGTCAGCACCCCAGGAATATGAAGAAATTTATGAACAGATGGCATCAATTCATGGCATACTGCCTCCCTACAGAGGAAATCTCCCTCCACATGATGCCTTTTCTGTCCAACAATTGGTATATCCAAACAGACCCCTCAAATACCCCGGGTGTGCTCGGGATAAAACCCTCAAAGCAGAACACTGCTTCACAGACCCCCTGATGCATTCCAGCCTTCTTCTTTATCCCTTACCTCACTTCGTTGCACTACCTGTCTCATTTCTGATTGCTTAACCAAGCCCATTCCGTACCCTCCCAGGCTTCCGTATCTCAAACTCTCCTATATGTGAATGAAGTGCCTTTGGTATCACACCCCAACCTAGATATTATATTCTCTACTCGCAAGTTTCTTATTGTGCATTGCTCGTTCTGATGTATGTTTACCTCAGTATACTGGCAGGCCTTAGGGCCTCAGGTTCATCCTATTGCACTGTTTGTATAAACCTTGACGTTATCTGTTTTTCTACTTATGTGAAAAAATGTTTATTGCCTGCTCATGTTTTGTATGTTTTTCTGAAAATTCTCAATAAACATATTGAAAAAAAAAAAATACGCTTAGTCCACGTTCACATTAGGTCGCTCCGACCTTAGGGGGGCGACCTGGGAAGTCGCGTGCAGCGCAACTTGGGCGCGACTTGCACAGACTTCACATAATGGAAGTCAATGCAAGTCGCCTCCAGGTCGCCCCCCAAGTAGTACAGGACCCTTTTTCTAAGTCGGAGTAACTTGTGTCGCTCCTATTAGAACGGCTCCTGTACTACACAGTGGGAGCGACGGTGCACGACTTGTCAGGCTGACCAAGTCGCTTGACAAGTCGTACCAGTGTGAATGGACAGTTATTGGGATTTTTTTTTTTACCAAAAATATGTAGCAGAATACAAATTGATGAAAAAATTAGATTTTTACATTTTTTCATTGGGAATGTTATATAGTAGAAAGTGAAAAATATTGTTTTTTTTTTTTTTTTTTTTGAATTGTCGCTCTTTTTTTATTTATAGCGATAAAAATCACACAGATGATCAAATACCACCAAAAGAAAGATCTATTTGTCGGAAAAAAAGGACATCAATTTTATTTGGGCACAGCGTCGCATGACAGCGCAATTGTCCATTAAAATAACGCAGTGCCGAATCGCAAAAAATGGCCTGGTCATTAAGGGGGCAAATCCTTCCGGTCCAGAAGTGGTTAAATAGACAAAAACATTCGCTTATTGCATAGGAAGGATATGTACAAAAGTGGAGTTAGTGAGTAAGAAAAAAAATCATGATGGAGGTTTTGGTGGAAACTTACTCTCACTAGAATGGGTTCAGCAGACAGACGGAGGTCATAAATACAATCTGGATAAGACGGAAAATCTGGTAAGAAAGCAATTGCTTAAAGCTGGTGAAAAACACAGGCTTCTAAATAGCAAAGAGGAAATGAGAGAAGCTGTCACTAAGTATAGTGGGATAACTTGCATGTGGATACAATATAAGCAGGTCTAGGTATTGCAAACAAAGTCTCCATCTGGCCAAGCCCAATGTACAGATTTGACTATATGGTGATTCTGCTACTGCAAGGCTAATAATCACTTCTGAGATCTATGACACCCCAAAAAGACTTAATACGATCTATTCTAACTTTCCCCCCACATGCCAAAAATGCAAAGTCAATGCTGATGTATCTTTACATATGTATTTGTCTTGCCTATCGAACCAGAGCTACTGGTCTCACATCAATACTACTGGTAATTCTACATTTTATACTACCTTACCACTTTGGCCAAGCTATGACAATTCCACTTTCAATATATTCTTAATGAGCAGTAAATATAAATAGGCTTTAACCACTTTACCACTAGAGCATTTTGCTGTCTTACGTCTGGGCCACTTTTTGCGATTCGGCGCTGTGCGACTTTAACTAACAATTGCGCGGTTGTGCGACGCCGTCCCCAAACAAAATTTACGTCCTTTTTTCCCACAAACAGAGCTTTCTTTTGGTGGTATTTGATCACCTATGCGATTTTTACTTTTTGCGCTATAAACAAAAAAAGAGCGTTTATTTTGAAAAAATAACAATATTTTTAACATTTTTTTATATGAAATTCCCCCCCAAAAATATGTAAAAATCTAATTTTTTTTTAATTTTTGGCCAATTTGTTTTCTGCTACCTATGTTTGGTAAAAAAAATCACAATAAGCGTATTTTGATTGGTTTGCGCAAAAGTTATTGCGTTTACTAACTAAGGGAAAGATTTCTGTCATTTTTGGTGTTTTTTTTTTTAACGCGTAATGGCGGCGATCTGCGATTTTTTTGCGGGACTGCGACATTGTGGCGGACAGATCGGACCCTTGACTGACATTTTT
The DNA here is from genome assembly GCF_965119305.1 of Pelophylax lessonae. NCBI lineage: Eukaryota > Metazoa > Chordata > Amphibia > Anura > Ranidae > Pelophylax > Pelophylax lessonae. The sequence continues at coordinate 33,678,949 of NC_138771.1, read as the reverse complement.
GACACTTTTGGGGGTACCAGTGACATTACTGCAGTAATCAGTGCTATATATATGCACTGTTACTGTAAAAATGACACTGGCAGGGAAGGGGTTAATTTAATTGGAGAGGGAGGGGTTAATGTATGCCTGGTGCTTACTGACGTGTGTGGGGGGAGGTGACTGTGTGACACAAGGACAGATCCAGGGTTTAGCTATGCTGAACCCTGCAATCTGACCCTGCCTGTCACTTAGGAGATCCGCCCGCTTGTGTTTACACAGGCGGGCGGATCTCCACACTCGATCCCCGACGATCGGGGAAGAGCGGCGGCGATCGCCGCTGCTCCTCCCCTGGCCCGACTCCCGCTGTGACTGAAAACAGCGGGAGTGTCTGACGACGTAGGTATACGTCGTCAGACCATAACGAGCCACTTTGCCGCAGTAGTACTACGGTACTCAGCGGTAAAGTGGTTAAAGTGGATGTAAATCCATTCATAAAATTTGACCTGGGCACAAATGTCTGCAGTGTTTACATACCCCTCTCCAAAGCCCTAAATTCCGTCCCTGTTCCTCTGTTATCAACATGATAACTTCTGACAAGTTCTCTGACACAGGAAATAAAGCAGCTGGAAATTTGTTTCGGGGAAGGGACTTAGAGACAGATAAGCAGAGAGCTTGTCTATTCATAGCACAGCTCTGAAAGTTTCCTCTTTCATCTGCCTATGTGGAGGGGCGGGGGTGTGCCTTTCCACCAATCAGCTCTTACACAGTGTATGCCAAGACTCCACACCGAGTGCTGGAACAGGAAGAAAAATTTGTAACACAATCTGTACACAAAGACTTAATACGATCGAATCTATCCTTCCCCCCACATGCCAAAAATGCAGTGTCAATACTGATGTATGTTTACATATGTTTTTGTCTTGCCTATCAAACCAGAGCTACTGGTCTCACATCATTACTACTGGTAATTCTAAATTTTATACTACCTTACCACTTTGACCAAGCTATGACCATACCACTTTCAATATATTCTTAATGAGCAGTAAACATAAATAAGCTTTAAAGTGGATGGAAATCCATTCATAAAATTTGACCTGGGCACAAATGTCTGCAGTGTTTACTTACCCCTCTGCAAAGCCCTAAATCCCATCCCTGTTTCTCTGTTATCAGCATGATAACTTCTGACAAGTTCTTTGACACAGGAAATAAAAGCAGCTGGAAATTTGTTTTGGGGAAGGGAAACCCCTTGAGGAAGGGACTTAGAGACAGATAAGCAGAGAGCTTGTCTATTCATAGCACAGCTCTGAAAGATTCTTCTTTCCTCTGCCAATGTGGAGAGGAAGGGGGGGGTGCCTTTCCTCCAATCAGCTCTCACACAGTGTATGCCAAGACTCCACACCCAGTGCTGGAACAGGAAGAAAAATTTTTAGCACAATCTGTACACAAAGACTTAATACGATCTAATCTATCCTTCCCCCCACATGCCAAAAATGCAGTGTCAATACTGATGTATGTTTACATATGTTTTTGTCTTGCCTATCAAACCAGAGCTACTGGTCTCATATCATTACTACTGGTAATCCTATAATTTATACTACCTTACCACTTTGGTCAAGCTATGACCATACCACTTTCAATATATTCTTAGGCCCCTTTCACACGGGCGGTGCGCTCGGCGGACTCCGTTTTACTCAGCGGGGATTGATCCGCAGATCCCCGCTGATCGGGCGGATGACAGCTCCGTCTCCACTCTGTGTGCAGAGACGGAGCTTTTAGAGCCCCGCACTCCTTTATGGGCGATCAGATGATAACGGACCGCCTGTCCGTTTTCATCTGATCTTATCCGATCCAATTCTCCAGACTGATGGAAAATAGGGTTTCCATCCGTCCAGATTTCACGGACAGGATTGGATCGGTTAGCAGCGAGTGTCAGCAGAGATGTCTCCGCTGACATCCGCTGCTCCATAGGGCTGCATGGAGAATCCGATCAGATCCGCCTGAAAAACTGACAGGCAGACCAGATTGGAAAGCCCATGTGAAAGAGGCCTTAATGAGCAGTAAATATAAATAGGCTTTAAAGTGGATGTAAACCCATTCATAAAATTTGATCTGGGCACAAATATCTGCTGTGTTTACTTACCCCTCTCCAAAGCCCTAAATCCCGTCCCTGTTCCTCTGTTATCAGCATGATAACTTCTGACAAGTTCTCTGACACAGGAAATAAAAGCAGCTGGAAATGTGTTTCGGGGAAGGGACTTAGAGACAGATAAGCAGAGAGCTTGTCTATTCATAGCACAGCTCTGAAAGTTTCTTCTTTCCTCTGCCTATGTGGAGGGGGGTGTGTGACTTTCCTCCAATCAGCTCACACATAGTGTATGCCAAGACTCCACACCCAGTGCTGGAACATGTAGAAAAATTTGTAACACAATCTTTACTTTCTAAAGAATATAGAAAGCTGAAGACAGCAGATATACAAAAAAAAATGTATGGAGGGAGATTTGTCTCATCTCTGTGTATCATCTGAAGCTGTTCACTTCACTGGTTATGTGTGAGGGTTTACATCCACTTTAAGGCAAGCCATCACTGACCTCTGTAGATGCAGGCACTATGGAGTAATTAATCATCAAATACTTCACCCCTCCTTCCTTCCAACATTGACTTGGCAGCCTGCCAGCCCTCTCATTTCTAATGTAAATGCAGAGAAAGTGTTCAGAAAAAGGGTGGAGAGAATTGTGCAGAGACCCCCAATTGAAGCATCATCACAGAGGACAAGGGGGGGGGGTCACTCTTTACATCTGGAGCAAAAGAGATTTCATCTCCAAATATGTAAAGGTTTCTTCACTGTAATAGCTGTGAAAATGTGGAATAGACTCCCTCAAGAGCTGGTTCTGGTCAGCTCCATAGATTGCTTTAAAAAAGACCTGGATTCTTTCCTAGGTGTAAACATTATAACTGGACTAACATTTATAGGTAAAGTTGATCCAGGGAATATCCGATCGCCTCTCGTGGGATCAGGAAGGAATTTTTCCCCTGCTGGAGCAAATTGGATCATGCTTTGTAGAGGTTATTTTGCCATCCTCTGGATCAACTGTGGGTATAGGATTGTGTATATGGGATTGTATTATTTTTTTAAAATTTTTTTAATGGTTGAACTAGATGGACTAACTATGAATGACTGCTTTTCTTGTTTTAAATCTCGGTTAATGCTTACTAAGAGTATCCAAATTGTATTAGTACTAAATAAAAGGTAAAAACATTGCTATAGCCTTTGCCTTGACATTTAAGATGCTGGTGAAGCTCTGGTTTCAGCTTCTCAATAAGAAATAGTTATGGTATTCATGGTATGATATTAAAAGCTGGCACAAAGTGAAGGTATAAATGGTATATCATGTTGGTCAAGCTCCACCTCAATTGATGGACGAAAGATGATTTGAGCATGGGACATGGAAACTAGAAATGTGAACAATGGAAAAATGTGTTTTGTTTAGTTTGGATTCCTTTTTTAAATTAATAATTTAGTTTCATCATATTCGTTATGTTAGAATGATTACTTTTTGGAATTTGTGTCATGTATTCAGGTTTGTTTTGTATATTCATTACATTCTAAAACATATTTGAATTTGAAATGAATTTGAAAATGAAACATTATGCAATAAATACAGTAAGGTATAAAGGGGAAATACGATGATGATTCCTACTTACTGCTGAATAGAATTGAATTGCAAGAATAGAATAGAATAGAATAGGTAAAAAATAGACTAGACGAGAAAATATTTTATTTTATTCTATTCTTTTATTTTATTTTCAGTTTTATTCTAATATATTACTTTATATTCTATTCTATTATGTTATGTTCTATTCTATTCTTTTATTTTCTATGTTATTATTTCTATTCTATTCTATTCTATTTCATTATTAATATTCTATTCCAGTGGTCTCCAAACTGTGGCCCGGGGGGCCAGATTTGGCCTTTGCTTGCTTTTATATGGCTCTTGGGGCACTCATACCACAGATACTGATACCAATAATGGGGCTAAATTCTTCCTCACTGAGACCAGAAAAGGGGCACAATTCCTCACAATAACACCAATGATGGGGGACAATTCCTTCCAATGACACCAACAATTGGGCCCAATTAAATCAATGATGGGGCACAATTTTCCCAATGACACCAATGATGGGGCACAATTTTTCTCACTGACATCAACAATTGGGCCCAATGACACCAATGATGGGGCACATTTCCTCCCACTGACTTCAACGATGGGGCAAAATTCCTTTCAATGACACCAACAATGGGGGTGGAGGAACTTGACTGGCCTGCACAGAGTCCTGACTTCGACCTGATAGAACACCTTTGGGATGAATTAGAGCAGAGACTCTGAGCCGGGCCTTCTCATCCAACAGCAGTACCTGACCTCACAAATGCGCTTCTGGAAGAATGGTTAAACATGACCAAAGATTCACTCCTAAACCTTGTGGACAGCCTTCCCAGAAGAGTTGAAGCTGTTATAGCTGCAAAGGGTGGGCCAACTCAATATTGAACCTTACAAACTTAAGCTGGATACACACTATCCAACTTTTGTGGTTAGATTTCCTTCCGATTTACCTTTTCTATGTAGTGCAAGGGCCTGCCAGATTGCATACAAATTGAAAGTGTTTAGGTTTGACCTCATATTATATGGTTTTGGTAAGTCTAAAGGAAAAAGTCTTCAGAAAATCTTATAGTGTGTATGCCCCATAAGACTGGGATGCCATTAAAGTTCATGTCTGTGTAAAGGCAGGCGTCCCAATACTTTTGACAATATGGTGTATATAGTCATCATATGAGGCAATGGTCTGTGCAGGAACAATAGTATAGGTCCCAACACATTTTGCAAGTATTCAATGCTTCTTTAGGAGACCTTTTATCACAGGGAATAGGAGCACATATTTATATGTTCTATATTTCATGTTTTTTTTTTTTTTTGATTAAATTTTTATTGAGATTTCACGAGAACTACGGTACAGTAGTTAACAGATACAGAATGAAGAAAAAATAATAACAGTGACAAAGCAGGTAACAACATACATAATCAGGATGAGGTTGAGCCGTGCGTCAGATATAACTTTGCATACATTGGTCACAACCTGACTATAATCATAAGAGAAGGGGGGGGGAGGGAGGAGGAGGAGTGGAGGGGAGGGGGGGAAGGAGAAGTAAGATAAGATATGGATATAGAGAAGATGAGAAGGGTATGAAGAGCATGTGAGGAAGGGGGGGGAGGCAGAAGAGGAGAAGGAGGTAAGGAAGGAGGGGAGGGAAGAGGCGGAAGGATGGGGGGAGGGAGAAGGAGGGAGAAATGGAAGGGAGGAGGGGGAAGGATAGGAGACCAGGAGAGGAGAGGGAGGGGGAACATAGATGAGAGCGGAGGGAGGAGGGAGGGAGAAGGAATAGAGAAGGATAGAGGGGGAGGGGAGGAGGAGGGACTGGTAAGAGAAGGGGAAGGGAGGAGTAGGGAAGATAGAAGAGTAAGGGAGGAAGGAGAAGGAGGGGAAGATAAGAGGAAATAGGGAGTGTGAGAGGCGTGGGGGGGAAGTACAGGAAGGGGATCAATTCAGGGGACGATAACCAACATTTCAGTACAACACATATCTCTAATCACCACTTTGTCTGTAGAACTACTACTGTATAAACAAATTAAAGTAGAACGGTAACATAGGAAGAAGAAGGTAAAAAAAAGGGGTGAAGGGGGAGGGGGAGAGGGGAGGGGAGGGTCAGCTCAGAGGAAGCCATAGGTACATAGTTCAAGTATCAGAATTCCATAAATGCCACAACATCCAGTTTTTTATCAAACTCTTTCCCTCTGCCCGCTTTATGTGCCAGGATACTTTCGTATGCCTGGTTAGTCCTCCTAACCAGGTCCAGAACTGCAGACACCCCAGGCATCTCAACCTCCTTCCATTGTCGGGTTATTACATTTCTAGCAGCTAAAAGGATGTGCGAAACCACACACCAACAGTCTTTTGGAAAACGATCAATACCCACATTAAGGATGGCTAGTGCTGGAGAAGGCCAGGTAAGGACGCCTGTGATTTCCGAAATGATAGAAAATAATTGGTTCCAGAAACTGTTCAGGTTTTTGCAAGACCAAAACACATGTTTAAGATGGGCCATTTCACCACAGCCTCTCCAGCATAAGGGTGAGTATTCTGGCATAAACTTGGAAAGTCGATAAGGGGTGAGATACCAATGTAAGTTGATTTTCTGGGAGAGTTCCCAGAGATTCGCGCAAGAGGAAGCGGACCTGATGGAGCGGAAAGCATTACGACATTGGTCATCAGTATACGTCTCCTCCAGATCTGCTTCCCATTTTTCCAACAGGGGTACCTTACTGAATACCATCTTTTGCTGCAGGCAGTTATAGAAAAGAGAGGTGCCTTTAGCCGCATGTGAGGAGCCTAAGAGAAACATCCATCCTGAGGAGGGAAGATAGATATGTGGGGAAGGCAGGGTCCGAAGCAGATGGGATATGCGCATATACAGAAAGAAGTCGCGTTGGGGAAGCCCATATTCGGCCTGCAACTGTATTTCATGTTTTTTATTGATAGATCAATAAAGCTTTTGTAGTTTGACTTCACAGTTACATACTCCATTTGTTATTTGGGTTTGTGGTCCAGTCCCTCTTATTTATTAATGTGGTCCCTTTATATGCAAAATTGCTAATTTACTACCTGCCTTGCAACAGCAAATTTGCCCAAAAGGTTGAATTGTGTTTAAGCACTTTGAAACATCATTATTAAAGTAGGATCATTTCTCTATTTCAGATCTTTATACATTAAATGTTTTTAAGAAATGTATACTTGTGTTCATAGACGTTGACGGATTAAAAATGATCCCTCATGCATTCATCCAGTATCAGTCTACAGTAAAGAAACAAGCCTAGTAGGCAAGATTTACGGGCTAGTATGCCCATAGCAAAAGGTGCAAGAGTTTGTGAAAGCTTAACAAAAATGATACAAGCCTGTGCAGGCTTCGGAATCAGGTGGGTGCTTTAGGCTAGGACTCAGAAAATGTTCCCTCTCTGATAATACTTTCACAGAGCTAATGATGGAGGGAGTCTTTGGTCTCCCCCTAGGGAATCATTACTATCCATTGCCTCAATGGTATGTAACTCCATTGTAGAGATTTTACCTAATTTCTTGTCCTTGTGGAATTATTGCAGGGGAACTGTTGGAGAGATTTACCATCACTTTTGTTACCAAAAGTTACGCAGAGGCCAATAAAAGCCTACAGATAAAGCAAAGAAAGAGGGCACACCAGCCTAGCACATTGCCATGAACCTTTTCTTTATTGTGATAATAAAATAAATATATACTCACAAACTACTGTATATCACAAGCTCAACAGAATGATACACAATCAATGCTTCCAGGTTAGCTGTACATGATCCAATCTTGGGAAGGTAGCATCCAGACCTCAGTGGCTTATACGTTCCCCTCTTCATCAGAGCCAAATGATGGGATAGACATTACATATATATATATATATATATATATATATATATATATATATATATATATTACTAAACAACACTTGAGAAACTCTTGCTCCTCCCACTAGTAGATATAGATAGACTGGGAAAATTCCAAGTCATTGGCCACCCTCCACTCCAGATTTAATGGCCTAGGACACAGCAAAAACAATTTACATTAATCTAAGAATCATTCCTTTCACTGACATCAATAATGGGGCATAAATTACATAGTTATATAGTAGTTACATAGTAGGTGAGGTTGAATAAAGACAATAGTCCATCCAGTTCAACCTGTGTAGGTGTGTGTGGCCATAATCATCTCACATAGCCCTGAATGTTCTGATCCTTGAGATGTACGTCTAAGAGTCTTTTGAAAGCCACCATACTTCCCGCAGAAACCACCTCTTGTGGTAGAGAATTCCACAATCCTGTAGCCCTAACAGTAAAGAACCCCCCACGTTGCCTGAGGTTAAAACTCTTCTCCTCTAATTGCATTGTATGTCCTCGAGTCCTCATGCAATCCCTTCGACTGAACAGCTTTTTTCTAAGCTGAGATCCCCATTGAGATATTTAAAAATTGCTATCATGTCCCCCCTCATGCGTCTCTTCTCCAGGGAGAATAAATCAAGCGATTGCAGACGCTCTTCATAATTAAGGTCCTCCAATCCCCTAATTAGTTTAGTTGTGCTTCTCTGTACTCTCCAGCTCCAACACATCCCTCCTGAGGATCGGTGACCAGAACTGGACAGAATACTCCAGATGCGGTCGGACCAGAGTTTTATAAAGTGGAAGGATTATAGACTTATCTCTGGAATACATACCTTTCTTTATGCATGCTAATATTCTGCTGGCTTTGGCAGCTGCCGCTTGACATTGCATGCTATTGCCTAGTCTATCATCAACCAAGACTCCCAGATCTTTCTCCATTTTTGATTCCCCCAAGGGTTCCCCTCCTAACGTGTATTGTGCTTTTATGTTTCTAGTCCCCAAGTGCAAAACCTTACATCTTCTTATTGAAACCAAAGATGGGATATTACCACTGATATCAATAATTGGGCCAAATTCCTCCCACTGACACCAATGATGGAGCACTATTCCTCATACTGATAACAATAATAAGGCATTATTCCTTCCACTAATATCAATGATGGGGTACTTATCCTCCTACCGAAAACAGGCACTATGTAATGTTTTTAAATCACTGAAAACCAAGACATTGTTTCCCCTTCAGTGACATCGGGGCATTTTCTACACCCACTGGCCACAGTCTGGACCCCCTAAAGCCTGAAGGACAATAAATTGGCTCTTCGGAAAGTTTGGAGATCCCTGTTCTAACCCTTTCCCATTTGAGATTGGACTTTAAAGCATTTTTTTACTTTACCAAAAACCATGTTTAGTGTTATAGCTTTCTTGTTCAAATGTTTTAATAGAAGAAAATTCAATCAGTACAAATACAATCAAAAAAGCAAAAAGGAGGTAAAGCACAGTGGAACCCAAAGATCACAACCATTAGTGTACAAATAGGCAAAGGTGATAGCAAATAATGGTTGGAGTACAGCAGTGGTATATGCTGAACTAGACAGGGTCAGCTCTGATAGACAACAAAATCTAAAAATATTGGACAAGAACATTATCCATCCGTAGCCAGACAACAGGAAGCTAAACACACTTGAGGCTAAAAGGCAGATAAAGCACAGTGGTGTAGTGGTTTAGTGGTTAGCACTTTCACCTAGCAGCAAGAGGGTCGCTGGTTCAAATCCCAACCACAACACTACCTGCCTGGAGTTTGCATGTTCTCCCTGTGTTGTTTTTTTTTTTTTTAACGTGTAATGACGGTGATCTGCGATTTTTTTTGCGGGACTGTGACATTGCAGCGGACAGATCGGACCCTTGACTGACATTTTTGACACTTTTGGGGGTTACCAGTGACATTACTGCAGTAATCAGTGCTATACATATGCACTGTTACTGTAAGATGACACTGGCAATGGAGGGGTTAACATTTTTTGAGAGGGAGGGGTTGTGTGTCCCTATGTAACTGTGATTGGCTGTGGCTTGAAGTGTAGGAACAGTGATCAACGGTCCTACATAGTAGAACCCTATGATCACTGTTCATACACAGGGGAGGATGACAGGCGGCTTGTTTACATCAGCGGCCTGCCTTTCTCCCGCTCTAACGGACGATCGCAAGTGCCCGGCGGACATCGGGTCCGCCGGGCACACGCGCGGGGGGGTCCGTGACTGCGCGGGAGCGCGCCTCCGGCAGTGCGCGCTCCCTCCCCAGAGCCTCACAGGCTAGTGATGTACCCATACGTCACTTTGCCTGTAAGGGGCTGACCGCCGCAGTATATGTACTTGCGGCGGTCGGCAAGCGGTTAAGAACAAACCTACAGTCCCTTTCTTGCTTGTAACCTGGGGACTGCCTGTATAGCTTTCAATCCTAGATCCCATCCTACAGAGCTTCATATCTAAAGTATAGGATCCAGTATGTTCCCAAGATCCCTTTCCCAAGTTGTAATTGATTTATCATTTATTTAAAACCAAGGAAACATTTGAACAAGCAAGTTATATCTCACTGCAAATCAACATAATCCGTACAGGATCTCCTATATGGAAGATCAGTTCACCTATTTCTTTTTTATTATGTATTACAGTATATCACTTAGGTGGAGAAAAAAAAAAAGAGAAGCTATTGGGAAAGTATATACAGCCCTGAAGGGAAACAGAAGTTGTCCTCATCAAGCATCACTCGTGTCAAAGAGGAATTCAAGGTGAGTGACACACTGTGATCTCTCTCTTGTTCCTGGGACATGCCTTCTCATTATCCTTGTCAGGATGTTTATTAGAATGCCTCTGTAATTCATAAATCTACTTTTCTGACAGCTAACAAAGTGGAGGATCATTTCATGCCAGCACGGTTCATCCACCTAAAAACTCATCATAACATTTTGTTAAATTCAGTGGGTTATGATTATCATAATATTTCCACGTGTTGAATCAGTGCTGCGCTTTGTAAAATATACCGGCAGAAATTAAATATAATAGGGATTATAATGATAAATTGGTAGTAAAAGTTAAATTGTTGTGAATAGTTATCATTCTTCAAAGGTATTTTGCAGGGACATTGAAAACCTTAGCAGTTCTCTCTCTCTCTCTCTCTCTCTCTCTATATATATATATATATATATATATATATATATATATATATATATATATGTATATATATATACAGTATCTCACAAAAGTGAGTACACCCCTCGCATTTTTGTAAATATTTTATTATATCTTTTCATGTGACAACACTGAAGAAATGACACTTTGCTACAATGTAAAGTAGTGAGTGTACAGCTTGTATAACAGTGTAAATTTGCTGTCCCCTCAAAATAACTCAACACACAGCCATTAATGTCTAAGCTGCTGGCAACAAAAGTGAGTACACCCCTAAGTGAAAATGTCCAAATTGGGCCCAATTAAACATGAATGACAACATGTACTGTGACATACTGAAGCAGAGCATGATCCCCTCCCTTCCAAGACTGGGCCACAGGGCAGAATTGCAACATGATAACGACCCCAAACACACCTCCAAGATGACCACTGCCTTGCTAAAGAAGCTGAGGGTAAAGGTGATGGACTGGCCAAACATGTCTCCAGACCTAAACCCTATTGAGTATCTGTGGGGCATCCTCAAATGGAAGATGAGGAAAGCAAGGTCTCAAACATCCACCAGCTCTGTGATGTTGTTATGGAGGAGTGGAAGAGGACTCCAGTGGCAACCTGTGAAGCTCTGGTAAACTCCATGCCCAAGAGGGTTAAGGCGGTGCTGGAAAATAATGGTGGGCACACAAAATATTGAGATGTTGGGCCCAATTCTGACATTTTCACTTAGGGGTGTACTCACTTTTGTTGCCATTGGTTTAGACATTAATGGCTGTGTGTTGAGTAATTTTGAGGGGACAGCAAATATACACTGTTATGCAAGCTGTACACTCACTACTTTACATTGTAGCAAAGTGTTATTTCTTCAGTGTTGTCACATGAAAAGATATAGTAAAATATTTACAAAAATGTGAGGGGTGTACCCACTTTTGTGAGATACTGTATATATATATATATATATATATATATATATATATATATATATATATATACAGGATTGTGCAAAAGCTTTAGGCAGGTGTGAAAAAAGCATCAGAACTGGCAATGTAGACTGCTCCTGCAAGGGATTTAATTGGTTAACCATTTCCATTTCAACTTCGGAAGGTTTACCCCCCTTTCCTGACCAGGACATTTTTTTGCGATACGGCACTGCGTTGCTTTAACTAACAACTATGCGGTCGGGCAACACTTTACCCAAATAAAATGTATGTCCTTTTATCACGCAAATAAAGTTTTCTTTTGGTGGTATTTGATCACCTCCGCTGTTTTTATTATTTGCACTAGAAACAAAGACCGGCTGACAATTTTGAAAAAAAAAAAAAAAAAAATATATATATATATATATATATATATATATATATATATATATGTTTTTTTTTTTACTTTCTGCTCTAAAACACATCCAATAAAAAATGTATAAAATCAAATTTCTTCATCAATTTAGGCCAATATATATTCTACTGCAAATTTTTGGTAAAAAAAATTCCAATAGGCGTATATTGATTGGATATTGATGGGATATTTTTTATTTTTAACATTTTTTTTTACAGTAATGTTGCCAATTAGCATCTTTTAGCAGGAATGCTATATTGCAACGGACAAGTCGGATACCTAACTGACACTTTTGACACTTTTTTGGGGACCAGTGACATTATTACAATAATCAGTGATAAAAATGTGCACTGTCACTGTACTAATGACACGGGAAGGGGTTAGCATCAGGAGCGATCAAAGAGTTAAATGTGCGCCTAGGGAATGCTTACTAACTGTGGGGGAGGTGCTTTTACTACCTGAAGACATGGGCAGACTTCAATCTGTCAGAGTACCGAACGATTGGTGGGTTTCGGCAGACATTGGGTTCATGGGACCCACTGGTCAACTCACGTTGTATAAATGCACAGTGGGAGCGAGCCGGCCGTGGCGCACGCTCATGCCCAAAACCCAGAAGTGCAGAATCCCGTATGTATACATGATTCTGCACAGAGAGGCCACCCAGTAAATTTGCTATAGGATAGTCGTAAAGTGGGTAATATACACTACTGTGCAAAAGTTTTAGGCAGATGTGAAAAAATGCTGTAAACGAAGAATGGTTTCAGAAATAGAAGTGTTAATAGTTTATTTTTATTATTTACCAAAATGGAAAGTAAATGAACAGAAGAGAAATCAATAACTGACCATCCTTTGCCTTCAAAACAGCATCAGTTCTTCTAGGTACACTTGCACAGAGTTTTTGAAGGAACTCTGCAGCTAAGTTGCTCTAAACATCTTGGAGAACTAAGCACAGATATTCTGTGGATGTCGGCTGCCTCCAATCCTTCTGTCTCTTAATGTAATCCCAGATAGACTCAATGATGGTGAGATCAGGACTCTGTGAGGGCCAAACTATCACTTCCAGGATTTCTTGTTCTTCTTTACGCCGAATGCGTTGAAGGAAAGAAAGTTGCTCAATTCCCCCTTGGGGAATCCCTTCAGTAGCTGTTGTGTTGTGCCCGTGGGGAGTGCAGGGAGCCTTCCCCAACAGCGGAATACAGTGATTACTACTGGCAGCTATGGCCTCCAGCAGTGATTGGGCAAAAAAAAAAAAAAAAAAACTCGACAGGCTGGTTGTCAGTTTGTCGGTTTGATGGATCGACTTCAGTACAACCAGCCTGCCTATAGATGGATGGAGATGCGAGCGGTTCCTGCTGAACTGGACAAATTTCTATCCATCTATGGCCGCCTTTACAGTTTTACTTATTGTCTTGGGTTTGGGCTTGGGTCTAAAAAACGATCGACCGATATCAGTTTTTTATTGCCAATACCGATACCGATATTTTGGCCATTGCATATCGGTATCAGCCAATATTGGTCGATATTTTCGTACATTTAATTTTTTTTTTTTATCACTTGGTGATAACACCTTGGTGGCCGATTCCGCTATATCGGGGAAAGTGCACATCAGACCTCGATATATCGGCTTTGCCGATAATCGGTCGATCGCTAATTTATATCTACTGGGGCCATTTGACTGCATAGGTTTTTGTTTTGGAAACGGTGGACTTAGCCTTTAAGGCAGTACTTCATGTCTTTGTAAACCAGCCAGACAGTGTACACAACAGACAAGAACCAGCATGACATAAAACAGGCTTTGTTAAAGCTCTAGATTAATAATATAATATGTAACAGCGCAAAATAGTAATCATTGATATTTGAGTCTGAATTGAACTGCCATAATTAATCCCAAAAAAAACTGTTCCACATTTGCCTTATAACTTTCATGATATTGCATTCCTTCCACCAAAGGCTCAGGTTTAACAGGTCATACGTTGAAAAGATAAACAGCTCATAATAAGAACAGGACAGCCCTGATTGGACATGTAACTGCTCCATCCCATCAATGCATTTTCCAAGGATCCCTCTGTTCATTCTCTCATTAGTCTCTTACAAATAAGAGGAAACAGGGGATAATGCTTTTCAGTGTCTGGGAATGGTTTAGGTAAGTGATGGAGATGAAAACTGTGCCATGTGCAAAGGATATAACAAATGTGAAGCCTCTGACAAATGCTGAAAAAAAAAAAAAAAAAAGTTGTAAATATAGTGCGTAGTGCAAATATATAGCTGGACGGCTCGCACCCAATAGCAGACAGACTTTGTTCTTCACACCCTGCAATATGATACACGTGGATCCAAAGTTGGCTCCTTTCCAGAACGCATTCCTCTAGGCTTTGCAAATGGATTAAAAATACCAAGTCAGCAACCATGACGCAAAAAGAGAAAAGACATTTGCAAATCCAAATGGGAATGGGTGGCTAATACATTTATTTTTAGCTGGCTTTCGACTGTAAAAGATTGTTTGCTCCAGTACGGGACAAGGCGACATTAAGTCCTGGTTCCTTCCACCGCATCCATTCTAAGCAGCCAGGAAGTTACAATCAAATAATCCTTTCCATATGGGAGAAGGATTAGATCAATTGCTTTTCTAACACCTGTAGCTCTCAACCATTACAGCAAACAATAAATAAAACCAGCACCAGGCAAACTGAATAACTAATGTATTTCACTATTAAATTAGGGTTAATGACACTGGTATTATCTACATCTGTTTAAATATAATGTTGCAATAAAATAACTTGTTACTTGCTATGAAGGGGGTATCTTTAAAGCAATAAATTGTTACAATATTTAAATGTTAGGTGATTACATGTATTGCCAAGGAGACACGAACATTGCACCACCTATACAATATGGGTTGATTATTGTCTGAAGGATTTGATTGTTTTAGACCTAATGTACAGATCAGATTTTGTATAGTGAGCAGATTAATGCATATTCTAGCCAGTAGCCTCTTGACTGCCAAATAACTGGAATCCAAAATCTGGTTGTGTAATGTTCATATTGGCAATTGTATGTGGTCAAAGTCCCTTATAAGACCTTATGGCAGCCATTCACAACCAGGATTCCATGGAAGCCTAGGGTTCCTCCAGAGGTTCCCAGGGGCTCCTTCAGCTGTGGCTAATTGACTTCCCATATGATGGTGTTTGCTTAGTTCCAGGGCCAACACCACTTTGCAAAGCTGGCAGCATATTACGAAAACTGATCTTTTTAGCTGCCTGTAGGAGTGGTATTATGATCACCACTGTAATGGTTGCATTCTCCCTAGTGACCAGATGGATGCATATTCTAGGCAGTAGCCACTTGACTGCCAAATAACTGAAATACAAAATCTGGTTGTGTAATGTTCTCATCGGCAATTGTATGTGGTCAAAGTCCATTAAAAGACCTTATGGCAACCATTCACAACCAGGATTCCATGGAAGCCTAGGGTTCCTCCAAAGGTTTCCAGGGGCTCCTTAAGCTGTGGCTAATTGACTTCCCATATGATGGTGTTTGCATAGTTCCAGGGCCAACACCACTTTGCAAAGCTGGCAGCATATTACGAACACTGATCTTTTTAGCTGCCTGTAAGAGTGGTATTATGATTACCATTGTAATGGTTGCATTCTCCCTAGTGACCAGATGGATGCATATTCTAGGCAGTAGCCACTTGACTGCCAAATAACTGGAATCCAAAATCTGGTTTTGCAATGTTCACATCGGCAATTGTATGTGGTCAAAGTTCCTTTAAATACCTTATGGCAACCATTCACAACCAGGATTCCATTGAAGCCTAGGGTCCTCCAAAGGTTTGCTAGGGGTTCCTTGAACTGTGGTTGATTGACCTCCCCTTTGGTGGTGTTGGCATAGTTCAAGGGCCAACACCACTTTGCAAAGCTGGCAGCATATTACTAACACTGATCTTTTTAGCTACCTGCAAGAGTGGAATTCTAAACACCACTGTAAGGGTTGTTTTCTTCCTACTAACCACCAATGAAGGAGGCATTATTCTAATTGACCCCCAATAAATATTTTTTTAAGGGTTCCTCGTCGTGACCTGAAAATCATTTTAGGGTTTCTGCAGGGGTGAAGAGATTGAGAAAGGCTTCCTTATGGTGTAGGTGCCCTATAACCACATCACAATGACATAGTCATAACATGGTCAAAGGTTAGTTCTGGAGAGTGATAATTATTTCAATATAAGAACAATGATAAAAATAAAAACATTCCCTAAGATGGGGTGGGGTTCAAACTGTGGCCCTCCAGCTGTTGCAGTACTACAAATCCCATTATGCTTCTGGCATTCGTGCTTATAACTGTCAGTCTTTCCATCATACCTTCTCTGCCTCTGCATTGCAATGCTTCATGGGACATGTGGCTTATTTCTTAACAAAAAAAGTTAACAAAAAAAAAAAGTAGACTTTTGTAGCAAAAAAGCAAACACAAAAAAGTACAAAAACATGTAATTTTTTTAAAAAAAAGGCAGACTCAATGAACCCCTTGGTCTTTTTTCTGCCTTCCCCTTTTCAATGAATTCCGTTACAATGCAGGGACATAATTGTAATACAGTTGTCACCACAAAACAAGAGGTTTCTAAACAAAGATGTTGCGGAGGTGTTTTTTCTTTAATTAAAAATAAAAATTAAAACAGCTTTTAAAGTTAGATTAATGTGTTAATGCTTCTATGAATTTTTATTGGTTGGATTAGATCTACAAATACGATTAAATAAACCAAAAAAAAAAAAAATATGTAGTGTTATTTTTTATAGGAAGAAGCTGAGTACAGAACAAAAAAAAAAATGCTTTTAACTGTTTTACACTAATGCATGGATCGAATTCTGAATGAGTTTACTTTCCAAAATCAGAAATTTTGTGATCCGATAGTTCCACCATTGATTTAGAAATTCAACCAACCAAGCTTTCAATTTCACCTCATGTTGCTAAAGAAATAAATTTTCGTGGCCGAAGAAATTTGTTAATTTTTAAAAAAATTTCCTACATTCCCAATCACTTAAATTAGATGGCCTGACAAAAATCTGCCGTTGCTGGGGCCCGCTAATGATGCAAAATTCTTACAGAAATTCTTAGTTAAGATTTTCGAAAGAAAATTATTTCGGAATTTGATCAATGCTGGCCTAAATTGGTAATAAGGGTGATTTTTTCAATTGTGTACTTTTACAGAAATTTGATTTTAAATTTTGTTAAATTTCTTTACATACATAACAAATAATATTATGACATTACAAAACAAACATATCAATTTATACAAGACCATAACATTTTGGTGTATCCAGCATATATGTTACCCTTCAACTATTTTTCTTTTCATTTCCCCTTTCTTTTTCTTCCTTTTTCTCTCCCCCTTTCCCACCCAATCTTTCCATCCCCCTTCCAAAAAAAAAGGGGGAGAGGGGGGATCCCCTTTTACAACAAGCCCCACCTACTACCTTAAAAAACGAAAAATTGGTGCTCAATTTATGTGTTAGTGATTCAATTAATTCTCAGGGTAGAAACCATGGCTATCCACCCAGTTCCACCCTATGTAATGTGAACAAAACCTTAAAAATTTGTGAATTATACACTTAATAATTGATTTAAAGGTATATACAGGTATATATATAAATATAAATATATACCAACTAATTACAAAATCCTCACCTAAATTCACCCTAATTTGGTGAAAAAAAAAAAGAAAAAAAAAGGGGGGGAGTAAGAGTAGGGGGAGACAAATTGTGGGATTCAATCTCACATTTTTCACCTAAGGGACTATCTCCTCAGTGGATATAATCCTCTAAGCGGATTTCTCATTACCCATATATATCATGTATATTAAGGACTGTTTAAAATCTCTCCAATTTCCCCAAATCGCATAAAAGCTCATTTCAGCATCCTTTTGCATACTAATTAGTTCTTCCATAAACCTAGTTTTATCAATCTCCCTAAACCCTTCTCGTATGGTCGGAATTTCCTTTTGTTTCCAATATTTTGGGATCAGGAATTTTGCTGTGTTTAATAATAATGGGATAATAGAACCCCTATATTTTTTCCTCGATTCAGCTGTAGCATGAAACAAACATTGCCAAGTGTCTTGTCTAATCTCTACATTAATAATTTTCTTAATTACCCTTAATACCTTTAATTTATTAAATTTGCTCTTTTAATATTTAGTAGGTAAGCATGTAGCTAACTTATCTGTCCATGCTGGTGAGACACCAGCCCATATTCTTGGTGCATCAAACTGGCATCTCAGGGGTGAAGACAATGCTGTTTTCTTTTTAACTGTTTTCATAAAAATGGGGGGGGGGGGGCGGGGCTGGAACCATAGTTTTCCACTATCCAACGTCTTAATCAAGGTTAGTTCTCATGTAGGTTGATTCACACACCTAAGACCAGGAGTAGTGCCATAGGCTCATGGACACATGCACTTGCCATTTTTTATAAATAATTTTACTACCTTTTAAAAAGTCTAAAGCTGGCCCAGGCGTTCAGCGCAATAACTGTAGCCTCACATTGCACTAACCATTGGGACCTATCCCAAACAAGGTAGCCAGGTGGTACAAAACTCTGGTCCTCCTTGCAAAGTTTATACCTGCTTTTTCGCCACTCTGCTGGAGAGGATGTGGGCAGCAGGCCAACATATATCATGTCTTTGGGTCCTGTGTTGGCATCACCAGCTACTGGCGAAAATTTTTCCAAATTATAGCAGACATATCTGGGATTTTAAAACCTCCTGACCCCACTCTAGCCATCCTCCATGTAGACATAAACGACTACCCTGGCACATACAGGACCATTATCGTACACATACTACTTACAGCCAAACTTGCTATTGCCAGACACTGGAAAGATAGCTCTGCCCCTAACCTTTCAGAAGTCCTCACACAGGTCAACCTTAGCTACCAATATGAACGCCTACTGGCAGCCAGAACCTGTACATAACTAACTTTGTTTGACAAACAATGGGAAGCTTGGATGACTTGGTATGCTTGATGCTATCTCTACTCTGTTCTATTGAACTCTGTATTTTGTAAGATCGAAACTCTACGCCCTTTACTCAAAGAGATGTCTACTTTATTAATGATAACTAATGTGTAACTAGTCCTTGTATGATGCAACTGTTTCTTCTTTGTTCGTTTGTTAAATTTTTTAACCTTCAATAAAGATTATTTGGAAAAAAAAAAAGTCTGAAGCTGATCCTTGTTCTGTTTTTGAATCTGAAGGACAAACAAATTTGTGTAATAGTTCAGTTATGTCTTCTGCAGCAGCCGTTCTTTCATCAACTTCAAGTAAAGGAATGTAATCAGGTCTCCAACTGAACTTTTCAGTGAATTGCTACCAATTAGTATTGTCATGCAACTGTTCTCACATGGGAACACAAGCACAAGTGTGCAATGTTCCAGGACACCTACGTGTCACAGGTAACGTTACTGTGTGACTCAAATACATCTCAACACAGTGTGGCAGTCTGAGGGAATCTGACAGGTTCTTGGTCCTAATTCAGATATTCTCCTTTTAATTTCAAGATTGCATTGAAAAAGTGGCTGAAAGAAATTGCTTGCTATTCCACAATTAGGTATAGCTGTGCTTGAGAAATTATGCTTATTGTTCGAATTGTACTGGAAAAGGATTAATCCACCCAAAACTGATATTTCGGTTCTGGTAGATGCCAAAGTGTTACACCAGTTGTCAACGCCCAATATCTCTTTAAGTGTTTGTAAACCACTGAATTGAAAAATTACCAAAACATATCCTTCTATAATATATATTTGACTTGATCCGAAGCACCTAGTATGATTTCTCTCTCATTCCTTTTTGTTCCATTCCTTTCCTATGAGTCACTTCTGAAAGTCTATGCCAACACCAAGCAATTCCATGACACATCTCAGCCCCTCCTCCCCAACAAACAGAAGGTGATTGACAGCCTGAGCTGTGCATTTTTCCCTATGTGACTGTGTATAGGGTGGGGGTGCCCATTCCCTCCACCCATTTCTCAAATTACACTCAGCTCTGATCAGTGCTGTGCAGTGTGCGACATTAGATCCACTGCCCCCTTCCTTTTGAATCTCAAAAAAGCTGTCTAAATGATGGACTTTGAATGGATGTAGAGAGGAGAGGCCTTCAGATAAGAAGGTACAATTTTTTTAGGAGGATTTGTTTCATCTCTATGTATCACCTGAGACTTGTCACTTCATTTGGTATATGCAAGGGTTTACAACCACGTTAAAGCAGAGCTTTATCCATAACAACTTCATAAAAGTTTAGCAAGGAACATTCATTCCACATTACTAATTATGCTAATTACTGTATGTTGTATATTGCCTCAAGCATTGATCCTTATCCTTCTTGAAGGAGGCTGCCATTTTGCTGAAACCCAGAGCCCCTGATCAGCAGTAAATCATAAAGCAGAACTAAACCCTTCAATTTACCCTTTTCAAAATGCAGTTATATTCCTGGAATGCTGGAAATGCAAACTGTTACATTTGATTGTGTCCTCAATCAAACTGTCAAATCATCAACAGGCTGGTGTCATAACTGATCACATGTGGAGCACCATTGTAGTTTCAGATCAAACAGAAGCAGCTTTCTTTACTTTAAAGGATAGGAGGGTTTTTTAATTTCAATATTTTTTATTGAAATATATGAGAGAATGGTGAACAGGCCTGCTCCAGTAATGGTACAGCTGTTTAATAATAGAACATAAAGAAAGTACATGCAAATGTCGAGTGAGTAAGTATATAATGCAGTATCACATTTTTGGGAGGGGGGTAGCATAAGAGGGGGTACCGGGGGGTGTGAAGGAAGGGGGGGGATAGGAGGGTTTAATTCTGCTTTAAGGCTGTCAGCAGATCGGCCTCTACAAATACAGCAGTGCCTAAAAACGGAGAGCAACTGAGCATCTGCAGAGCAGGATGAGACCGTGTATTACTGGATTTTAACCACTTCTGGACCAGAAGGATTTGCCCCCTTAATGACCTGTCCATTTTTTGCGATTCGGCACTGCGTTACTTTAACGGACAATTACGTGGTTGTGTGACGCTGTACCTAAATAAAATTGATGTCCTTTTTTTCCCACAAATAGAGCTTTCTTTTGGTGGTATTTGATCACCTGTGCAATTTTTATTTTTGCGCTATAAACAAAAAAAGAGCAACAATTCTGAAAAAAAACAATATTTTTCACCTTCTGCCATATAACATTCCCCAAAAAAAAATTTAAAAATCTAAATTTTTAGGCCAATTTGTTTTCTGATAAATATTTTTGGCAAAAAAAAATAAAAAAAAGTGTATTTTGATTGGTTTGCACGAAATTTATCGCGTCTACTAACTACGGGAAAGATTTATGTCATTTTTATTTATTTATTTTTTACTAGTAATGTTGGCGATCTGCGATTTTTAGCAGAACTGCGACATTGAGGTGGACAGATCGGAACCCTAACTGACATTTTTTACACTTTTTCCTATGGGGACCAGTGACATTACTACAGTAATCAGTGCTAAAAATATGCTCTGTTACTCTACTAATGACACTGGCAGGGAAGGGGTTAACACAGTGGGTGATCAAGGGGTTAAATGTAAGCCTAGGGGAGTGTTTCTAACTGTATGGGGGTTGGGCTTTTGAAATGATCCCAGAGACCTGTGATCCTATATAGAAGGATCACAGACGCTCTGTGATCATTCCAGAGAGAAGAACGGTCAGCTTTGTTTACAACAGCTGACCGTTCTTCTCTCTCAGCGGGGAGCGATCGCGGGTGTCCGGTGGCAATCGGAGCCGCCGGCCCCGTGCATCGGAGTCCCCACTGCCGAGTTGGGGTGGGCGCGCGCTCGCCCCCTAGCTGCAGGCACGCGACCAATGTAGACCTACGGCGGTTCGCGCAGGACCAGCTGTCTGCCACAGTAAATTTATATAGATTTTATATATTTTTATAGTAAACATTATAGACACTTATTTTCAATGTTTTACATCACTATACCTGCAAAAAGGGCCAGCCTGAAGTGATCTTGCAGGACTTCATTTTCTGAATAAAGTTTCACTTTAAAGGCTCTAATAGTGAGATATTTGTATATGTGTTTCAGCTCCTACACATCTTCTGCAGTCTTAATCAGGCTTTGTGACGGTGTTCACCGTCACTGGGAGTAAGGGACAGATACTTGAGGGACGCTGAGAGAATGGTTTGGATGGCTTCAGATAGGACAGCAATATCTCTCAGGAAATATATAAAGATAAACAGCTTGACTGTTCAGATTGTTAGAATATTGCAGGAGTGTCTCATAGACCCTTGCTAGATAGTGAGATGGGGTGGGGTTTGTTATTGGTAGATGCCTGTATTCCTTTGTTCTATTGTTCCTGTCTTCCTTAAGATAAACTTATTATGGGATGTATATGTGTATTGGCTGCTAAGGGGGAGGGGGATTGTCCAACAGTGTATATCTCTTTGTGCATGTGTTTGAATAAACAGTTTAAGTTTGACTTCACCCTCAATCTAGAGTCCTGTCTCTCATTGGGTGAATCTGCTACAAGGGATTGCTATGCTCTTCATACTCCCTTGAACAATCACTAAGCTCTTGTAAGAGCTTGTTCCTGCTTCACTCTCTGGGGAAAGAGAGGTTCACCCACTGGAACCTGGAGCCTTGTCGTAGGTCCAGGGTGGGTAGGAGACAGTGAGACCCCAACCAAGCTGCGGCCGTTCGTGGGGTCTGAGGTGGTTATGGTGTCTGGTGGGGTGCTTGGAGCCCTCAGGAAGCACTAGGAGCCTCCGTCAATGGAGGTACCCAGTCGGGGTGCTGGCTGATCGGTTACAGGCTTCCTAGGTCTGAGTTGGGTTTTTATTTATTCTGTAATATGATGAATGCAACATTTATTCTGAAACACACACAGGGGCACAGAAACCTCCATAATTCTCAGTTGGACATGAACATACATGAGAATTATAGCAAAGACAGCAAAGAAGCAAGGGGCCAACAAGGCTTTACCTATTAGTAAAATATCACTTTTGGTTGGACTGATCCTTAAAGTATTACATTATCCATGTAAAAGAAACAATAACAAATTATAAAATATTCAAATTTAGGGAAAATACAAAATCTGGTTGGCTGTTTTGAGTGATATAGTCTTTTGGTTGCAGTGCACATTCTCAGCTGTGTTCTCCCTTGAAAATGCGATTGCTGTTCCATTGCCACACGTTCAGGTGTCTTTCTCATCATACCTGAACAAATTAAAACGAGTCAAAGAAAAAACAAACAGGTGTATTTTTAATCACATTCGGCGTACAGTGTTTTATTGTATCTTAGTATTAGCTTAAGGTTGTGAAAGTGTTCTCTTGGAGCTCTGCAAGGGTCACCTGCTGTGATTTTAATAACCGTCCACTCTTGTCGTAAATTGGTAGCACCTGCAACATATGGAGGACAGAACCCACACAAAGAATGTCCACTATTTTGTTCTTCAGAAAAAAAATAATTAAGGAATGTATCGCTATTAAAAAGGTGGCTGGCAAATTGATAGTACTTTACTCATTCAACAGGCACTGTGGGCTTTTGAAAGCTTCCCAACAGTGCAGCTGAATCCCAAAGCTCTTGAATGTGTTTCTACCACCTTATGTTTGAAAATTCCATTTCCCCAAAGCGTCTATATATCATTTGAAATGCTCTTAGGGTCAAATTGTACCCCTATCTTGGCACTTTAAATGCCATTTTAATTAAGAGACAGTACTGTTGTTTGTGTTGATTTCAATTGTGCTAAATGTAATCGTGGAATTATCTTGAGTAACTGACATTATTTCCAAATGGTGCAGTTAAAGTTTTAAAATTTGAATAAATTAATAATAAATAAATTTATTAATAAATATAATATTTATATAACTTTAAACATATACATTCTAAATTATATCAGTTACGTGTATTATGTAATTATGTAATAAATACTGATGCAGTTTAATTTTTCATTAAAGTGATAGTAAAGTCTTTTTTTTTTTTTTTTTTAATTTGAACATAACAAGCATGTGTTATACTTACCTCCTCTGTGCAGTTAATTTTGCACAGAGCAGCCCAGATCCTCCTCTTCTCGGGTCCCGCGTTTGCACTTCTGACCCCTCCCTCCTGCCGAGTGCTCCCACAGCAAGCAGCTTGTTATGGGAGCACCCAAGCCCAGCCTCTGCATACAGACACTATTATCCACATTGGACTTTTATGTTTATTTATATTCAACACAGAATTTTTTCACAAAATAATTTTCACTTTATATATTGAAGTAATATTTTGTATTTATTGTGTATAGTCTGAGCGCCGTCTCTTGCATTTTAGAAGACATGACTATTTATTGACAGTATAAGGTGGTAATCGGTGTTGGTCATTGCTGCACACAAGATGTTGATTATCACTGATAATGGGGAATACTTGCTGTATATTTTGGTCATGTGGGTGGTAACATTAGTTGGAGTTGAACTACTAAAGGAAAATAGGCTGTTCACTTTTCAAGGGAAGTTGCACTTTGCAAGGGAATTTCCCCAGAGCTTAGTGAATGAGGTGAAGCACTGTTGACTTCAATCATGTGCAAGCAAAAATGCTGTCTTTTTTAATCCTTGCATGTTATTGGGTATTTTTTGAAAAGGGAAACGTCCTCACATTCATTAAAGTGGAACTAAACTATAATGTCAGTTGACATTAACTATTTTTATTAGGGTACACCAATACCGTTTTTGTACGAGTATTGATACTTTCAGTCAAGTACTCGCCAATACCCAGTCCTGATACTTTTGCTGTGCAATTTAAGCCCATAAAAAATTAATTGGATCAAATCGAACTGCAAGGAATTGCTTGAGATTTGAACAGGAAAGGGGTACGATTACTGTGCAAATCACATGCGGTTTCTCCCACCATTCCTGTTGGAACCCATTTATTTTGTATGGGCTCAAATCACACTGAAAAGGTATCAGTTTCGGGTATCAGAGCATTTTCATGAGTACTCGTGAAAATACTTGAGATCAGCACCGATACCGATACCAGTATCCGTGCAACCCTAATTTTTATTCCTTATGCTGTTAGCATTCGTAAATAGATAGGAAGGTATATTGCAGTGTTTCCCAACTCCGGTCCTCAGGGCACACCAGAGATGTATAGTAACTAAGTAGAACTACTTCACTACTGTATTTAAGTTCCGAAAGGCGGAAAGTTCAAAACATGTGTATTATCAGCGCATACGAAAATAAATGCTACTGTATGTATAAATAAAAGCTGCATTTGAAATAATAAAAGACAATATGATGTTCAAACTTTTGACTTCTTTTTTTAATAACTACATAACACAGTACTTGTACTTTTACTTTCAGTACTTGAGTAGCAATTTTTTTTTCAAAACTACTGGTACTTTTACTTTCAGTACTTGAGTAGCAAATTTTTTAAAAAAAACTACTTGCAATACTTAAGTACAAAAAATGTTAAATACTTTAGTACTTCTACTCAAGTCACTTTTTGATCGAGCACTTCCACTTCTACTCAAGTCACTTTTTGATCGAGCACTTGTACTTTTACTCAAGTATGGGTTTCGAGTACTTTATACAACTCTGGGGCACACTAACAGGCCAGATTTTAAGTATTACCATGGGGAGATGCAGACTAGAATACTGCAATCACTGAGCAGAAAATGAGATCACCTGCAATGTATTTCAGTTTTCTTGCAAACCTGGTCTGTTAGTGTGCCCTGAGGACCGGAGTTGAGAAACATTGGTATATTGTATTATCTTGTATTAAACTTTTGTTTTTTACACTTATTCAGCTGCTTCCCGGTTTCTGGCCTAGGCCAAAATGATGTCATACATCCAAAGAGTCTTCATGGGCATTTTTTTTTCTTTCATCTGGATTCGGGGAGTAGGGCCTTTGGATGGGTGAATTTGCTTTGAATATTAAAAAATGAATTAAATTGTGTTTTTGGTTTGTGGTGATCAGACACAGATGAGTGTGTGATCACCACAAACTCTCTTGGGCAAATTCTCTTACAAAGTATAATTTCCCTTACAACAGCCACAGTGAACAGTCACCATTGTCACTAGGACACGCTATCAGTATTTTTAAGGCACATTAGGTAAAAATCACGTTCATAACACTCCAATGACCTAGACATAGATGTTGCATATCTGGACACTCCATTGAATGTTGTACATTCTAAAAGTCTATAATATTCAAACAATTATGTCATACTTTAGAAATTATGTTTATCAAAAGTTTCAATTAAGTTAATTGCTAAGTAAAAAAAAAAAATCCTAATAACTTTACAAAACTGATTGACTATCTAAATTATATATTATTTTTTTTTTTTTTTTTTACTCATTAACTTAAAAAAGAGCAGAGCCATATGTAAAACCACCATAAATTTAGCCAAGGGAGGTGGGGGACACATAAAGAAGAATTACATCAAAGGACTCATTTCCATGGATATATGGAAAGTGTGCTCCATTTCTTAGGATAAAAACAGTTTAATTAGAAAGAAACACAGGGGCATAGTGAGTAGCACTTTTATTTAAACCATGATATATGTGCATTCTTGTTACTATTCATATGGGATAAATAGATTTCACTTAGAATAGCTTTGGATGGAGAGTCAAGATTAATGGCATATATGAATTAATTAACAACAGCCATTACACTCTCCTTGTCTTTTTCATCCTCTCCCCTTGTCTGCAACCTCCGATTTCATTTAGAACATTTACAAATACCAGTCAGCAGCATTTCCCATAAGATTTACTATAAAACCTCCAGTGGATTTATAACCTTTCTGCATCTGCTTTGCTCATCTTTACTTTTTTAAACCTTTCGTTGCCACAAAACACAAATTAAGAAGAAAAAACACAAATAATGTGTCACTAGTTGGAGTGAGTGTTAAACTAATATCTTCTATGGTGCTCATACCCAAACCCATATCAGGGGTATGTTTTTTTTCTGTCTTCTTGGCTTATGTCATCAAAGTAGACAATAGACAATGTTTATCTGTCCTTTCTACTTGAATTGGGCCTAGATGACCATCATGATGTCTATGGGCACTGCGGACTCAGGCAGAAACCCATAACCCAACCTGGTGGGAATTCCCAGGATGGGAAATTGTGGTTGTTAACTTCTTCTGTTTCCACTCACTTTGCTAATACTGTTGTCCCTAACATTCTGCCGATCAGTCGGCTTAGGAGTACTTTTGAGTCCATTTCACAATGCCCTATAGAGGAGGATTGTGTGGCTCCCAAAACACATTGGCTGTCCTTTGATCTGCTTGTTGTAACCAGTTGGACAATAAAGACCTTGGGGCCACTGTGTTTTTTATTTGGCGTTCTCTTCGACCCATTACACTTGGACTTCTCAGCTCAGGTGAGTGTCCTCTTTGGAGGGGATCTCCATCCTTGTGGAAAGCTGCTGAATGGATGAAAATTTAGTTCAATCAGGGCTGGCATTGTGCTGCCTGGGTCCATAAATAAAATGCTGCCCCCCCAAAAAAAAAAAAAAAATCACGTTCAACAAAAGGCTCCCACGTCCATTATTTTATATAAATATAAAATTTAGAAAATATTATATATACTGTTATTTTCTTCCATAACTCGCCACCAGACTGGTCCACCAAACACCCATTGTCTGTCCTCTGTCCTCCTGTCACTCCTGTGTCCGCTGCGCCCTAAAAGATCCAGCCTGCCCTGCGTAAGATGGAATACGCTGATATCTGATGTCATTGCGCACACCGCGATCATGTGAGGGACATTCCCCTGGCGAGACACTCCACCTCCTCATACTCATCAGTTTGCACTATGGGTGGCAGTATGAGATGGGGGATTGCCGCCTGTGATGTGCTGCAAACTGATGACACATAAAACTGCTGGAAGAAAAATCTTGGAAGTCAATTTGCCACCCCTCTCTAAGTGCTGCCTGGGTCCAATGGAGCCAGTGAGACCCATGGTAGGGCCGGCTCTGGGTTCTACTAAAGGCATTTTTTTTTTACTTTGGATAGAGTAAGGGGGGGGGGGAGGCGGGGTAATAACCCCTGCCAGAGTTTTTATTTTTTTTGCCATCTGTGTCCCATTTCAGAGATTTCCCTTTACTTCCTGTCCGATAGCCAAACAGGAAGTGGAATTAAATCCCTGAAAATTAAGGGTATTTCTTGGGGACCCCCAGATCCCCAGAACTAGTATCCCTATTGGAGTAATTTCCCTCTATTACTTTTCTGGGGACAGCCTAAAATTCTGGATTTTCTTTTACTTTCACTTTCAGTGGTAATGGTAAACAGGAACGTAACGGGAGCACAGACAGCAATAAAAACTGACAGGTGCTCTAATCCCTCTCCACTCTATCCAAAACTTAAAAAAACGTTTTGCCTTTAGTTATACTTGAATTACTTTGTTCACATTTTGTTAATATGTGAAAATCTGTGTTCAGCATCGTTCTACCAATATTTCTTATACTTTAATTGAGCCTAGAAGACCATCATGATGTCTATGGGCACTGCTGACTCAGGCAGAAACCCATAACCCAACCTGGTGAGAATTCTCAGAATGGGAATTTGTGGCTACTAATTTGTTCTCTTTCTACTCAGTAAAAATAATAGGGTGTTAACAAGGGTGTTGATTATGAGGATATCAATGTACACGTAAATATCATGTAGGTGAAACACCTGAAAGCAGTCTTCATTTTTCTACCTCTAAGCTTATATTTGATCACCCTGGCCAGCTTTACCTATACACTTCACCTTATTTTATCTCATTAATTCTTTCATTTATCAAAAATAAGTGACTTTTTACCAATAAGTCTGGAAAACGTATATGATCAGTGTAACTGATCCCCAATACTTGGACCAAGTATTTCTGATTTAGGTCTCCAGAATCTCACGTGATGCCGTGACCAGGCCCATCAATTCCCCCCAAACATCAGCCTAAGCTCGATGAAGGGTAAAACAAAAGACAATTTATTCAACAACTCACTTCCAATATATACAGTCTCATGTGTTTAATTTCATTATCATATGCAAATGCAATTGCATACAGAACATAGTCAACATACCTTGGTCATCTGGTGAATCAGACAATAGGTGAATGAGACTGCAAAATTATCATAATTAACTCAACAAACAACACGCCCCCAAAACAAAGCCGAAACATATTCCTAGAGGTGTAAAGACAAAACCACCTCTAAACAGATGACAGCAGAAGGCGTAGGCTCGTAGACTGCTCGTCTTCGTTTTCAAAACACCTTACTATAAATGTCAATACACATCCCCACAGTAGACAATAGCTGAGTTTGACATCATTAGCATCTCTTTAGTCTCTCATTGTGTGGAGAAGTCCTCTGCTGCAACAGGCAGCTTTAGGCCTGTAACATTGATCCCAGTCTCAGAGTCTGTATGTTGGGGTGACATGGATTTGAGTCCAAAGCAACACTACTCCCATGGTTCTCCAGCATATACCCCTACACAGAGGTGCACTCCCCTACAAGCCAGGGCCCATAGTCCGTGGGCAGGAGTCTGTCCTCCACACACCTCCAGTAACCCCAGCAAATGGGCTTCATCACAATCAGCAATTATTATCATCGCTTTCATCTGCTAGAAGCTCTAATATGTACCCCAAATTCAAATATCCATATATATTTATACACCACATGCATAGATAATTTACACTATATTAACAAAAGTATTGGGATGCCTGCCTTTACACCCAAATTAACTTTATTGGCATCCCAGTCTTAGTCCGTGGGGTTCAAGTTGGCCCACCCTTTGCAGCTATAACAGCCTCAGCTCTTCTGGGAAGGCTGTCTACAAGGTTTAGGAGTGTGTCTATGGGAATGTTTGACCATTCTTCCAGAAGCTCATTTGTGAGGTCAGGGGCTGATGTTGGACGAGAAGATCTGACATGCAGTCTCCGCTCTAATTCATAATAAAGGTGTTCTGTTGGTTTGAGGTCAGGACTCTGGGCAGGCCAGTCCAGTTCCTCCACCCCAAACTCGCTCACTTATATATTTATGGATCTAGCTTTGTGCACTGGTCCAAATCTTTTGGTGAAGGGAGGATTATGGTGTGGGGTTGTTTATCAGGGGTTGGGCTTGGCCCCTTCGTTTCTGTGAAGGGAACTCTTAAGGCACCAGCATACCAAGACATTTTGGACAATTTCATGCTCCCAACTTTGTGGCAAAAGTTTGGGGTTGGCCCTTCCTTTTCCAACATGACTACGCACCAATGCAAGAAGCAAGGTGCATAAAGACATGGATGAGCGAATTTGGGGTGAAGGAACTTGACTGGCCTGAACAGAGTCCTGACCTCAACCTGACAGAACATCTTTGGGAAGAATTAGAGCGCAGAACGCAAAACCAGGCCTTCTCTCCAACATTGGTGCCTGACCTCACAAAGGCACTTCTGGAAGAATGGTTAAACATTCCCATAGACACACTCCTAAACCTTGCAGACAGCCTTGCCAGAAAAGTTGAAGCTGTAACAGCTGAAAAGGGTGGGCCAACTCAATATTGAACCCTACGGGCTAAGACTAGGATGTCATTAAACTTCATGTGCGTGTACAGGCAGGTGTCCCAATACTTTTCGTAATAAAATGTATCTATATTCTCCAACAGATGTGAGGACTGCAAGTAATGTTACCTTTGAAACATCTTTTCAAAGATTCATTGGATACATACACATCCAGGATTATTGGTTTATTAATAGAGACATGGCTAGAGATTGGGCACAAAATTCCATCTAGAATAATCTTTCTCATCTAGGGTTCCTCCAGACGTTTCTAGGGGTTCCTTGAGCAAGGAGCAATTTCTTCCTCTCAGACAAATAATGAATGAGACTATTGATCTTTTAGCTTTCTGTTAGAGGGGGATTCTTCCCACTGACCATAAATGTAAGGAGCATTCTTCCTATTGACCATCACACTAATGTAAAGTAAGCTGTAGATATAGTAATTATTAGCAAGGGTTCTCTAAGAACAGGAAAGTAATTTTAAGGGTTCCTCCATGTTAAAAAGTTTGAGATAGGCTGATCTAGAAGGTGATTCATTTGGACTTTCTTTATGTTACACATATAAGAGGTTATTCTGTGTATGGTGGGAAGACATAAACAAAAGAAACAATGCTTGAGCTCTATAATAAGTTGTGGAGAAAATCTACTATGAAAAATAATGTAATAGAGCACTTTTGAAAATAATAGGACTAGCTTTCAGATAGAACTATGAACAATTTTGAGAATAAGACTTTCTCCTGTCCACCTCCACATCCAGCAGGTGCCAAGGTCAGGTACTTCTGTTAACACAAAGCTAATGTATAATAAGAATGACATAGAAAACCTTGTGCAAAGAAATCAAGGGAAATTTGATGGATTTAATTCTAGTTACCAGTCCATGGTTAATAGCACAAGGATAGGCATTGGCTGCTGTGGACAGTTTTCTCCTGATTCCCTTGCTCTATTTTTTTTAGATAAACACTTGGGGAAGGTAAATGGAAGAATATTACAAACTGTAGATGCAAGAAGTCGTTTTCAACGGGAAAGGGGATGCAAGTCTCAAAACAGTAGACTTTGGACAATCAGGAGTCAATGTGAATTAAAAAATCGAATTCATCTAATGAATCAGAAAAAGGGTTTAAAAAGGGTTCATATGGATTCTGCACAGTGTTCTCCAGCATATTTCAACTTTTGCCCATGCCGTTCTTTTTAATACACAAAATATATCTAAAATCTCCTTGAGGGCAGGGACTGATTTGGATGTACATTCTATCTGTAAAGCGCTGCGTAAATTGACAGCGCTATATAAGTACCTGAAATAAATAAATAAATTATAGTAAAATAATGGAAAATAATTCTATCCTTGTTACATTTCTAAACATTTGTTCTTTTTTTTCCTGTGGCATATTACTTGTACCTGTGAGTACAGGTGTATGTATCATTGGATATGTACATACCTAGGATTCTTGGTTTACTAATAGAGATTCGACTAGAGACCAAAATACACTTTCTCAGCCAGGGTTCCTCCAGAGGTTGCTAGGGGTTCCTTGAGTTAGAAACAATTTCAACCTCTCAGATAAGAACCACAGAGACTGATAATCGTTTAGCTTTCTGTAAGAGGGGGATTCTTCCTACTGACCAAACTCTTGGGAAAGGTAAATGGAAGGAGATTACGAACCATAGACTCAAAAGTGCTTTTGCAACTTGAAAGGGGGGGTGCAAGTCTCAAAGCAAGGCTTTGAAGAGGTTGACTTTGGACAACCAGGAGTCTATGTGAATAAAAAATCGAATTTGACTAAAGAATTAGAAAATGGGCTGAAAGAAGGCTCATATGGATTCTCTGCACAGGGTTCCTCAGCATATTTCCACTTCTGCCCATGCCATATTTTTTAATACACAAAATATATCTACCGTATATACTCGAGTATAAGCCGACCCGAGTATAAGCCGAGGCCCCTACTTTTACCACAAAAAGATGGGAAAAATCATTGACTCGAGTATAAGCCTAGGGTGAGAATGCAGGGCGGCGGGCATGGTACAGGAGAATGCAGGGTGACTGGCATGGTGCAGGAGAATGCAGGGTGACTGGCATGGTGCAGGAGAATGCAGGGTACTGGCATGGTGCAGGAGAATGCAGGGTACTGGCATGGTGCAGGAGAATGCAGGGCGGCGGGCATGGTACAGGAGAATGCAGGGTGACTGGCATGGTGCAGGAGAATGCAGGGTACTGGCATGGTGCAGGAGAATGCAGGGTACTGGCATGGTACAGGAGAATGCAGGGTACTGGCATGGTACAGGAGAATGCAGGGTACTGGCATGGTGCAGGAGAATGCAGGGTACTGGCATGGTACAGGAGAATGCAGGGTACTGGCATGGTGCAGAAGAATGCAGGGTACTGGCATGGTACAGGAGAATGCAGGGTACTGGCATGGTACAGGAGAATGCAGGGTACTGGCATGGTGCAGGAGAATGCAGGGTACTGGCATGGTACAGGAGAATGCAGGGTACTGGCATGGTGCAGGAGAATGCAGGGTACTGGCATGGTGCAGGAGAATGCAGGGTACTGGCATGGTACAAGAGGATCCGGGGTTGTGGGCATACTACAGGAGATGCAGTGCTGTGGGCATGGTACAGGTGGACCATGCCCGCAGCACTGCATCCCTTGTAGTGTGCCCGCAGCCCTGCATAATGGCAGGTAGTGAAGCTGTTTCACTTACCTGTTCCAGAGGCGCCTTCATTTTAAAAATGGCGCCGCCGCTCGGGAGAGGCCGGGAATAGCCGAAATTACACGAGCGGCGGCGGCGCGTGCGCGGTGACATGTATGCGACGGGCGGCGCCATTTTTAAAGCTTAAGCCCGTCGGAGCGGACAGGGAATTTTTTTTTTTTCCTTGACTCGAGTATAAGCCGAGGGGGACGTTTTCAGCACAAAAAAATGTGCTGAAAAACTCGGCTTATACTTGAGTATATACGGTAATAGTAAATAAATGGAAAATAATCATTAAATACATACACATACAGGATTATTGGTTTATGAATAAAGACATGGCTAGAAATTGGGTGCATAATTCCATCTAGAACAAACTTTCTTAACCAAGGTTCCATGGACCCCTGGGATTCCTCCAGAGGTTGCTAGGGGTTCCTTGAGCAATGAGCCATTTCTGCCTCTCAGATAAGAACCGCGGTGACTGATGATCTTTTAGCTTTCTGAGAGAGGGGGATTTTTCCCACTGACCAAATACGTAGAAAAGGTAAATAAAAGGAGATTACAAACCGTAAATGTAAGAGGGCATTTGCAACTGGAAAGGGGATGCAAATCTCAATGCAGGGCTTTGAAGAGGTAGACTTTGGCCAATTAGGAGTCAATGTGAATAAAAAATCGAACTCGCTTGAAGAATCAGAAAAAGGGTTGAAAGAGGGCTCATATGGATTCTATGCACAGGGTTTCTCAGCATATTTCCACTTCTGCCCATGCCATATTTTTTTAATACACAAAATATATCTAATAGTAAAAGAATGGAAAATAATTCTAAACTTGCCTAAGGCTTCATAAAGTTACATTTCTCAACATTCCTTCTATTTTTTTTTCTGTGGCATATTACTTGTACCTGTGGGAACTCTCTATTTCTCTAAATGAAGAACAGACCTACTTTTTCCTTCAATTGATTAGGTAAAAATCAATTGTTTTCTTTGCGTCCTTATTCCAGCTTGAATTTCCCTATTACAGCTAGTAAAAAATGAATCAATTACGGGACTACATGTGACTCATAGAATTGTTTTTTTTTTTCTACTCGGGAAATGATCATAAAGGTGGGTGCAGTGTTAACAGACAAGTGACCTTTATGGCTAACCTCCCCGAGTTTGGAATCTACATTGAGCCGGTTGTCCACCCTTGTTACAGAAGGAGCACTGTGTAAAATATAGGAGAGCATTTAGAGAATGGTGTTTGTGTTAATTTGTGTTTGTGCTCTGTAAAATGAAATTGTAGCAGGGGAATAGCCTTGAAATGAAGAAGGCCTTTGAGTTATACAAGCGCAGGCCACAAGTGAGAGCACTTTGTGTTAAGGTTACAATTTGTGTAATCTACGATAGATGGTTGTTTAAAGATCAAGCAGAGAGCTACGGAGATGCTGCCTGACTTGAGAACTTTAATTTACTGTCACTGTTAGTCCCTTTGAGGTTTATAGTGGTATTATAATACACAGCATCAATCACATGAAACAAGAACGGATTTACAGTTTGTTTTAAAGACTGCAAATGCAATGTAATGCAAATAGCATGCCTCGTGGGCATTTACATTTAATGGGAAAGCTTGAGATGCAAAAGATTGGTTGGACAAATTTGAAATTGACTATAATATGGCCTTCTATTTCAGTAGAGCAGAAACAATAATTATTTCATGGGTTTGTTTTACCCTATTTACAAATGACATAATGCTAATTATGATGCCTAAGCTGTTTGCCACACATGATCACTCGATTGTAAGCTTCTTGACGCAAGTTTGGTTGGAAGGTTTAGGAATAATTCTTATATCTTTAGCTGTCGCATCACACATTGAGATTGAGATTAAAATGTTAATGTATATTGTAAAGAGAATCTGTATTATTATTATTATACAGGGTTTATATAGCGCCAACAGTTGGCACAGCACTTTACAACATGAGGGCAAACAGTACAGTTACAAAACTATTTAATCAGGGCTGGCTGGGTAGAATAAAAGAATAAAAAAGGCTGCCCCCCCAAAAAAAAATCACGCCCAACAAAAGGCCCCCACATCAATTATTTTATATAAATATAACTTTTAGAAAATATTATGTATACTGTTATCTTCTTCCATAACCCAAAACTGGAGCGGTCCATCAAACACCCGCTGTCTGTCCTCAGTCCTCCTGCCACTCCTGTGTCTGCCGTGCCCACCGCCTTAGAAGAAGATCCAGCCTGTCCTGTGTGAGATGGAGTGTGCTGATGTCTGAGGTCATTGTGCACACCACAAACACGCAGGGGAAGTTCCCCAGAGGAGACCATCTGCCTCCTCATACTCATCAGTTTGTACTATGGGGGCAGTATGAGATGGGGAAATGCTGCCCGTAACTCGCCGCAAACTGATGACACACAAAACTGCTATAAAAAAAAAATCTTGGGAGTCAATTTGCTGCCCCTCTCCAAGTGCTGCCTGGGTCCAATGGACCCAGAGGGACCCATGGTGGGGCGGGCCCTGAATTCAATACAGGAGGAATCAGAGGGACCTGCTCACTAGAGCTTACAATCTAGGAGGGAGGGTCAAGTGATACAAAAAAGATGATAATTGTGGAGGATGAGCTGATGAAGAAAATAAAAGTACAGTTGTTAGGTGGAGGCAGGATAGGCTACTCTGAAGAGAAGGGTTTTCAGAGATCGCCTGAAAGTGGACAGAGTAGGAGATAGTTGGACACATTGGAGTAGGGAGTTCCATAGGATGGAAGAGGCTCGGGAGAAGTCCTGGTTGTGGGCATGGGAGAAGGTGATAAGGGAGATAAAGAGCAGGAAATCTAGGAAGGAACAATCTTTTTTTATATCCTATATGTCATTTAGGGAAGTAGCAGTAGCTAAGACATCCCTAAAGCCCCACAAATAGTTAGTTTGTCATACCTAGACCAGCTATAAGACAATAAAAACTTTATTGTATTCATCAGAGTTTGCTACAAATATGGCACGAAAATTATTGTAAGTGCCGGTTCACACTACCGCGGCACGACTTCGGGGGCGACCTGTGAAGTAGCGTGCACCGCGACTTGCACGGACTTCATATAATGAATGTCAATGCAAGTTGCTCCGATGTCACTCCGAACTAGTATAGGAACTACTTTCTAAGTCAGAGCGACTTGAGTCGCTCCTATTAAAATGGTTCCCATAGCACTGCATGGACCGCGACTTGTCAGGCTGACCAGTCGCCTGACAAGTCGCGGTAGTGTGAATGTGCACTAAATGAAAGAAGCACAGGCCTTAGTAAGCCTCTGTTGTCAAAATAGGACTTTGTGTTATGTCCCTTTGTAAATATGCCCATACACATTAGGTGGTGGTCAGACACAGAAATAAAATAGATATAAATGAGACTAAGCAGCTTGAAAGATGCCTTAAGCCTGGTAAACGTGATGACATTATCGCACTATTGATCGTCCGGATTTATTTGCATCCTAGTCTCCATATAAAAAAAAAAGAGGTTACTAAAGTAAGAAAATTCTCATATGACCGAATAAGAATTCGGAAGTGATGTAATGTATTTGTATTGTATTTTTATTGCATTTGTATTGTATTTTCTGCTGAAAATTGTGCTGATTAAATGGCAGTTGTGAGAGAAAAATGTTGCTTTTGTCCCATCGAATAATTTCAAACAAAAGCGGTGTGATTAGATTATTGTATGATCGCTTCGAAAACTGTATTTTTTTGTCAGATTTTCTGATCGCACACAGAGGCTCTGAGATCAAGCAGCCTTGTAATGGCTGCTTACACATTTTTGGCCCCTTTCCTTCTGCTGTGGTGTGCAACTGACGTCGTGTTCTATGATTGGAGGAAAGCATCCAATCAGGAGAAAGAGTGTTGGTTGTAGGGAAGATTCTCCATTAGTTAGAAGGAGAATATTCTTTTTGGTTGAGGAACAAGAAGACGGGATCATCCTTAGCAGCTGTAAGTTCAGTATCCCTCTCATGGAAGAACATAGGTTATAGATTATGTTCCCATAGGGACTCCTTACACATTTTGATTTTACTGTACACTAACTGGTAACAACATAACAATGAGTTTTTGAAAGATTTATATTTTTTCGATAAAAAAAAAAAGCATTGTTTGCAAAGCCAAAAGAGAATAAATATATTTGGGAAATGCGGCGTTATAGCCCAGGGATGGGTAATAAATTGTGCCTGGGGTGTAATGACAGGTCTGCAGCCTGCACATGACACCAGTACACCGGGGGCCAAGCGGCAGGTGAGGGTCGTTGTACTCTGGAAGCACAATCATGTGGACAGCAAATTCCATTTTGCAGACAGCAGCCATTTCTAGAGGCGGAATGAATGCCATGATGTGGTTGTGTGCTGGATGTTGTA
This sequence comes from Pelophylax lessonae, assembly GCF_965119305.1. Taxonomy (NCBI): domain Eukaryota; kingdom Metazoa; phylum Chordata; class Amphibia; order Anura; family Ranidae; genus Pelophylax; species Pelophylax lessonae. The sequence goes on along the minus strand of NC_138771.1, from coordinate 33,641,416 downwards.
TGGAACACAATGCATACTCCATGCCACCCCCCACTCCCCCCCCCTATACTTCAATCAGTGCAGAACGATCATATATGTATGTATGACACAAGCAGCCCACTACAGTCTATGTGGGTGACATGTCCATGCTTCCTTGGAGCCTGCTATGCAATGTGCTAATAATAGCAGAGCTCAATGGCAGCATCCTACACCATACATACAACTGGCAGTGGCAGGGTACATAACGAGCACTGGCAACCCCAGGACTGGTCAGTGCAGCAGGCTTTGTGGCAGCAGTGAAAGGGTAAACCTGAAATTGTGCCCAGGGCAGAGGAGGGGAGCGGGGCATTAACCCTGCCAGTGCTGGCCCTGCGAGTACTGTGCACTATGCCACGTACAGTACACTCTCTTTGATCACCAACCTGCTCTACTGATCAGGTTGTCCCCCATATCAGTCCATGTACCTTACCGGCCCTGGGGTGAAGCTCATTCATACAAGCTGCAGCTAGGTAAACAAACCCCCATCCAGGTCTGCCTTCACTCCATCCAGGTCCCGGCTTCCCCAGCTTCTCCTCCCAGCTGATCAGGTCTTCAGATCCACTTCCTGTCCTAAATGGCCTGGGAGGAGAAGCCAGAAGACAAAAGCGAATATTGATTCAAGTGGGTGGATTCGGGGCTCAGTGCTCTGCTCTCCGAGCCCAACCTTTTTGAAGCCAATTAGAGCTTTAGGCTCTAATCATAAGCTTAAAAAAAAAAAACTCATAAAATCCTATGAGTTCGGCGCCATGCATGGAGATTAGTAGGCGGCGCATGGAAATTGGGGGGGCGACGCCCCTATGGACTGGCCGCTGATGCGTGGTAATCTTCCAGTGTGGTCACGGTTAATAGAACTGAGGGGTATGGTGGGCACTCATCAAGAGTTCCCGACTATGCCCGCCCTTTCTGCCCACCTCCTTCTTTTGTAGAAGCCGTACTACAGCTTCCATGAATGAAACACAATAAATTCTAAACAAAATATTCTCCCCAAATGTCTCTCCACTTATACCCAACCACATTCATGTCACTCTGCTTCTAGTCAACCAGAAGGAAGCAAGAAACGCTACCATGGCAATTGGCTACCCATGAGCTAAAGTTTACATCGGTAATGCAGCCCATCCCAGACTCCCTTGCTGACCCAGCAGAACCAGGGCCAAGTAAGCGAGGGTTGCTTGCCCCCCCTCCCCCATCAGTGTCGATGGTGAAATCTTTTAAAAGGTTAGTTCACCTTCACCAAATAGCTGCCTTTGCCGGTAAGGGGTGGCAGTAGATCCACCAAAGTTAAAGTGACTGTGAAGGTAAAAGTTTTTTTTTTTACATAACAAACATCTCTATACTTACATGCTCTGTGCAATGGCTCCTCCTCTCTGTCCAGTGCCCCCATGGGAAGCTGATCCCCAATGGGGGAATTTGTGCTTGCTGCTCTCTCCTGAGCCCCACAACTGCTTCAATTGAAACAGACAGTGGGACTCAGTCCCCCCATTTCCTCATCACTGGCTTTGACTGATAGCACTGCGAACCAATGGCTCCTGGTGCCCCAGAAAAACCAACGAGACCCAAAAGTGAGAGGAGAGAAGAGTTGCACAGTGCTGGATCGAATGAGGGTTCAAGAAAGTAAAAGGGTGGTGAGGGGGGATGCTGATGCCTAAACATTTTTTACCTTAATGGAAGGAATGGTTAGGCTTTACAACCACTTTAAATAAAGACTTTGCTATAGGTGTAGGCCATTCTTCCTAGAACGACATCATCCTGTACTTACTTGTTACTAGAACATTGCCAAGACAATCCCAGCTAATTCAAACCCCCTTACATGCACTCTCTCTCGTCGCAGTAGCTCTGAGCTCAGCAATGCTGTGATGGAGGAGATTGTGGACCGCTTACCTGCAGGGGGTGAAGAGCTTTCTTCTGTGATGATGGGATGAGCAATAACATCTGGGAGTGTCTTAGCAAACATTCTAGCAACAAGGCAAAATAGGATGATGCCATTTCTAGGAGTTTTTTGACCAAGCTTTCGGAGCTACGTCAATGGTGTACACCTATATTAGGGCATTATCCAACTTTAGTCAAAGTCGCACAGGTTGTTTTTATCTACAGCAGTGCCTCGCAACCTTTTTTCACTCGAGGCACCCTTTAAAAATTATGGACAATCTCGAGGCACCCTTTAAAAATGATTGACAGTCTCAAGGGACCCCATTCTAAAATGTCAAAACTATTCTAAAAGATTTACATAATGCAGCAACATCAACACAAGTAGCATACCCAACGTTGGAGTTTATTTATTCTTTCAAAGCAAATACACTTTTGCAAACTGGAACCAAATAGTATTCTAATGTTTCTCTTGTCCCTCAGTTTTTCTCCATCACTCAGGTAATGTGACCCCAACACTGATAAAGAGGGGCAGGGGAGAGTCAAACAAGGATGCTACACTGACGTCCTCTATATTAATAACCACTTAAGCCCCGGAAGATTTTACCCCCTTCCTGACCAGGGCCTATTTTGCGATTCAGCACTGCGTGATTTTAACGGACAATTGCGCGGTCGTGCGACACTGTACCCAAATGAAATTGACGACCTTTTTTTCCCACAAACAGAGCTTTCTTTTGGTGGTATTTGATCACCTGTGCGATTTTTTGATCATGCGCTATAAACAAAAAAAGAGCGACAATTTTGCAAAAAAAAAAACAATATTTTTCACATTTTTTTATATGAAATTCCCCCCCCCCCCCCAAAAAAAATAGTAAAAATCAAAATTTTTTAACATTTTAGGCCAATTTGTTTTCTGCTACATATGTTTGTTAAAAAAAATTGCAAAAAGCGTATTTTTATTGGTTTGCGCAAAAGTTATTGCGTTTACTAACTAAGGGAAAGATTTTTGTCATTTTTATTGTTCTTTTTTTTTAACGAGTAGTGGCGGCGATCTGCGACATTGCGGCGGACAGATCGGACCATTGACAAACATTTTTTACACTTTTCGGGATACCAGTGACATTTCTACAGTAATCAGTGCTATACATATGCACTGTTACTGTAAAAATGACACTGGCAGGGAAGGGGTTAACTTTATTTGAGAAGGAGGGGTTAAGTGTGTCCCTAGGGGTGTGTTTCTTACTGTGATTGGATGTGGCTGTGTGTGTAACAGCAGAGATCTACGGTCCTACGTAGCAGAACCGTCTGATCTGTGCTGTTACACAGGGAGAATGACAGGCGGCTGTGTTTACATTAGCCGCTTGCCTTTCTCCCGCTGTAACGGACAATTGCGAGTGCCTGGCGGACATCAGGTCCGCCGGGAACACGAACGGTGGGGGGGTCTGTGAGCGAGCGGGAACGGGAGCGCGCCTCCGGCGGCACGTGCTCGCTCCCTAGAGCCTCACAGGCAAGCGACGTAGACCTACGTCACTTTGCCTGTAAGGGGCTGACCGCCGCAGTCAATAGTCGGGCGGCGGTCGGCAAGTGGTTAACTTATGATGGCATTGGTTGTTAAGATGCCAGCTAGAAAGTTGTAATGGTGCACAATGAAAATCTGTGTCTTTGTGTAACTAAAAGGCAGCCCTCATTCGCTCGCCGGCTTGTATACAATTTTGGGGCAATTTTTAGGCATTTTGCCAAGACACCCCTGAAGAAACTTCAAGGCACCCCAGGGTACCTGGGCACCCTGGTTTAAAAATGCTGATGTCCAGGTATCCCTTGCTTACACAGGCAGTTTTTTTTAGTAAAGGTGAACTAACCCTTCAAAGCAGCCCCTATGAGAATGGATAAGCAGAAGCCTTTCATACTAGGAAATGAACTGCAAAGATGCATCATGTGGTCACCAATGACATCATGATGATCCAACATCTGCAGTGACATCATCAAAGCGCGGTGACCCTGGGTGCCTGACAACACATGCCGTTTTGCCTATAGATAATTCCAGTGCTTTCACAGCATATCATTTTTAGCTCCTTATCATACTTTTCCTAATGTCTTGTAAAATATTGGATTTATTATATAACATGTGGTGTGCAGCATTACTTTTTTTTTAACCTCTGTATTTACAGGAGAACATAACATTGTAACAGCGAGCCAACTAGGTCTGCTTATTTAACAGCCGTCACGCTCGCTGCCAAAGCCAGTATTACTAACATCTACATAAAAGAATACATGAGGGCAACACCCACAAAAAAGGAAGTAACCTGTCTGAGACTCCAGGCTATTAGAACATCAAACACATAAGAGGGCAATTATCCTCAAAGCCTAACAATAGCAATGCAGTTTGTAAATCATGATTTGCTTTAATTCACCCTTGTGTCTGCCACATGCCAAAGTGGGAAACCAATTGCATAATAAGTTGTTTTTTTCATAATTTCCCAGATTAGGATTTTATTAATGGCTGTCAGCAACAAATGCTAGGCATGTGTTTCATTAACTGCTGCGGCAAGCTGTGCCAGCTGTGACATCATAGCTGATGTAAAGGCATGTTACAGTACTCTGCATTACTTGCCAAGAGGAAGATTGATTGCCGGGTCCCCAGCTCTTATTTGCATGAAACTACAAATAGATTGTAAATAGTTTGTTTTCCTTCCACGGCTGCTCATATCGCTAACGGGAAGAGAACTGCTTTTGGGCAGAGGGATATGGAGCTATGTCTTTCCAATGATTGTGTAAGCTTGTAAAATGAAACTGTATTTATCCGCCCCGGGTAATAAAATCATCGGAGATTCTCCCTGTGTGGTGCGAATATATTTTTTTCAGATGTATGCATTATTTAAGACTGCCTAGATGTTGGTTCCTTTTAAATCTCTGATTCGTATGTTATGTATTGGAGATTAATTATTACTATTATTAATATTCTTATTATTCAAGATATACAGTATCTCACAAAAGTGAGTACACCCCTCACATTTTTGTAAATATTTTCTTATATCTTTTCATGTGACAACACTGAAGAAATGACACTTTGCTACAATGTAAAGTAGTGAGTGTACAGCTTGTATAACAGTGTAAATTTGCTGTCCCCTCAAAATAACTCAACGCACAGCCATTTATGTCTAAACCGCTGGAAACAAAAGTGAGTACACCCCTAAGTGACAATGATGGCATGTGACTCATTAGTGTTACAAGGTCTCAGGTGTGAATGGGGAGCAGGTGTGTTAAATTTGGTGTTATCACTCTTACTCTCTCATACTGGTCACTGGAAGGTCAACATGGCAAGAATTGTTTTTCTACATAAAGATGGTCTAGGCGAGGGATTCCCAAACTACGGCCCTGCAGTAGTTCAGGAACTACAATTCCCCTCATGCCTAGTCATGTATGTGAATTTCAGAGTTTTACAATGCCTAATGGGATGTGTAGTCATGCAACAGCAGGGGTGTAGTTTGGGAATCCCTGGTCTAGGCTATAAGAAGATTGCCAATACCCTGAAACTGAGCTACAGCACAGTGGCCAAGACCACACAGTGGTTTAACAGGACAGGTTCCACCCAGAACAGGCCTCACCATGGTTAACCAAAGGAGTTGAGTGCATGTGCTCAGCTCATATCCAGAGGTTGTCTTTGGGAAAAAGACGTATGAGTGCTGCCAGCATTGCTGCAGAGGTTGAAGGGGCGGGGTCAGCCTGTCAGTGCTAAGACCATACACACATCACACCACACCATCAAATTGGTCTGCATGGCTGTCGCCCCAGAAGGAAGCCTCTTCCAAAGATGATGCACAAGAAAGCCCTCAAACAGTTTGCTGAAGACAAGCAGACTAAAGTAATGGATTACTGGAACCATGTCCTGTGGTCTGATGAGACCAGGATAAACTTATTTGGTTCAGATGGTGTCAAGTGTGTGCAGGGGCAACCAGGTGAGGAGTACAAAGACAAGTGTGTCTTGCCTACCTTCGAGCATGGTGGTGGGAGTGTCATGGGCTGTGCCTGCTGGAACTGGGGAGTTACAGTACATTGAGGGAACCATGAATGCCAACATGTACTGTGACATACTGAAGCAGAGCATGATCCCCTCCCTTTGGAGACTGGGCCACAGGGCAGTATTCCAACATGATAACGACCCCAAACATACCTCCAAGATGACAACTGCCTTGCTAAAGAAGCTAAGGGTAAAGGTGATGGACTGGCCAAGCATGTCTCCAGACCTAAACCCTATTGAGCATCTGTGGGGCATCCTCAAATGGAAGGTGGAGGAGCGCAAGGTCTCTAACATCCACCAGCTCTGTGATGTTATCATGGAGGAGTGGAAGAGGACTTCAGTGGCAACCTGTGAAGATTCTGATGAACTTCATGCCCAAGAGGGTTAAGGCAGTGGGGCTAGAGGTGTTTGGATGGAGAACTTGTCTCTCGGATAGAGGGACGCCGAGTCTTGGCCCTGTGTGAAAGAATGTTTTGCTTCGTCACTGATTACCATTGTAGCAAAGTGAGCGGAAAAGATGTGCAATAAATTCTAGCAACCAATCAGTGAGCAGTAATGTGTGCTGTAACCTCTAGCAACCAATTGCAATCATTGCCTGATCTGCTGCAGTAAAGTGATTTTGAGTCTACCAGCTATATATTGTATGTCTTAAAGCAGGTGGAGAGCAAAATTGGGGCAAGAAAATGTTTGCCTGGGGTCCAATCAATATTAAAGATGGCCCTGGTCATCTTCAAAAACATTCTGTAGCCTTCTGTGGATGTTAGACAGTCTGCACCCCTCCTTCATCAAGAACTCAATGATGGCATGTTGATTCTGCTTGGAATCCATTATTTCCCTGCAATGAAAAAGAAGAAGAGCCTTTTCCCCTAATGAACATCACTGTTGCATGGCAGCAATGGAATAAGGTCTCAAAAGTGCTGCCAAAAATGGAGCAACATCATGAGAGAAGGTAAGTGTCCTTTTGACTGTCAAGTTGTTGCCCGTGAAAAAAAAGAATCCAAGAGGTGTTGGGACTTTGATGTGAGTGCATACAAATTAGTGAGAGAACAAAAAAACAATTGGAGAGCTTAGTGGCTCAGGTCAGGCTGCTCAAAACAGTTAAGGCTACCCTCAAGTGGGAACTACATTTCCTATGATGCTCATGCACTCTGAAGTGTAGTTGAGCATCATGGGAAATGTAGTTCCAAAACATCTGGGATGCCAAGGTTCGCCATCACTGTTCTATACTAAAAAATAGACAACATGTTTTGGGGTTCAGAAAAATTCCCCCTTCATCAGGAATTCAGTTAAAATAAAAACTTATATGGAGTCAAAGTAGAGCTTTCCTGTAAATATCTATGAAGGGTAGCTATTTGCTGGATCAGCAGAGTTACTGGCCAAGAGTATCTGCATCAAGATAATCTGACCCCTGAAACATGGTGTTTTTTAGCATAAACTAACAAAATTAAAAAGGAACTCCACCCAAAAGGGGAAGCTCTGCCTATTTGCCCCCCCCCCCCGCCATATTTGGCACCTTTTGGGGGGAACGGGTACCTGTTTTTTACAGGTACCCATCCCCACTTCCGGGAGACCTCACTGCGGACCTCACTACAGATGTTCCACCCCCCCTTCTCCTTCCACAGCTGCAGGGCCATTCAGAAAGCACAGCGCGCTTGGCGTATGCACAGTAGGTAACCGGCTGTGAAGCCACAATACTTCACTGCCGTGTTCCCTTTACAAGGAATTCGGGGGCAGCACCTGAGTGCCGACCCATGGACAGGTAAGTGTCTGAATATTAAAAGTCAGCAGCTACAGTATTTGTAGCTGATTTTCCATTTTTGGAGGGTGGAGGGGGCTGGTGCTCCGCTTCAATTTGGAATCTTTTATACTTTTTCTGGCACTCCTTACATTAGTTCTAGTCGTTGCCAATAACAGGATGACCCATATGGCCCTTACTGAAATAGGTGATAAGGGATTAACCTGTCTGGCTACCCAATGTTGTATAGAGATCACATGACTGACTGAACAGAACTACAAATCATTTTTACAGTAAACCTACAGTATATGCATTTAACCTGCATATGTAGCTGTTTGGGAGGAAATTTGTTTCAAAAACACGCTTTCCTCTCCAAAAGTATTCATAGCAGATCATAAGCTATAAAACAAAAGCCTGAGCAGTTAAACTTTATAGCCTTTTAGACAAATGTTGTATTATGTGAATTCTTTTTTCTCTAAAAATGTTATCTTTTTTGTACTGGGCTCTTCAAATTGATAACAAACAAACTGAGACAGAGATGCTGTATGTATTATTTTGGCACAGGTACTACAGGAACCCTTTTGAGCACAAACTGGTTAGAATCTCACTGGAAATAGAGAAAACAAAAAATCTGAGGATGCCTTTCACTCACATAAAAAGGATCCTATTGGCTAGACACACAAAACAGATTCAGCCAGTTTCAAAGACAATCCACTCCATCCACATCCAAATGATATAGGATTCAAAACCAAAAAATGAGGAAGGCTAAATAGCCATTTTCATAAATAAAAGGACTTTTAGGGATGTGGGATTGTCGTGTGTGGTGAGCAAACAGTCACATATTTGTAAAATCATTAAACATTTTAATCTTGAAAAGCCAAATAAAAACGTGTAGATAAACTACAATATGCAATGCAAATAAGCAAATTCACAGCTCAACAAGTTGTACAGAAATGTGACAAGCTAATACATAAATTTGAGGTCCTACGCGTTTCGCAGAACAAAGGATAATTTCCACTCTGATTCTTCAGGGACCCTCAACAATTTTGATTGTCACTTAGCAATTCTATCAGATAGAGCAAAAACAAGCCATGTACGGCCATCTAGGCGCCAAAAGTTCAGTGTTTCCCCGAAAATAAGACCGGGTCCTATATGAATTTTGGCTACAAAAAACACACTAGGGCTTATTTTCAGGGGATGTCTTATTTATTTACAGTATGTACAAGGGTGAAATTAAAGTGATTGCAACCCTTGAAAACATGATAAATTGCACAGTCCTTGTGCTGTGTTATTTACCCCTCGCTTCTTCAGGGACCTTCAACAATTTTAATTGTCACTTAGCAATTCTATCACATAGAGCAAAAACAAGCCATGTACGGCCATCTAGGCGCCAAACGAATGTGCACATGTTATGCGGCTCTCCTCACACGGCCATTCTGGAGCACGTGAATGCTTTGTATAGCAGTATTTGCTGACGTTGCCACAATGATATAGGCTTCTAAGGTACAGTCCAGTACCCACCAGACATACTCCCATAATTTTGTTGTTGGGAACAGTATACCGGATGTCCCATTACACATGCACATACCCCGTTTCCCCCAAAAATAAACCCTACCCCGAAAATAAGACTTAGTGTGATTTGTTGGGATGGCTGAAATATAAGCCCTTGAACTTCCAGTGACCAGTATGAGAGAGTGAGAGCGATAACACAAAATTTAACACACCGGCTCCCCATTCATGCCTGATACCTTGTAACAATAACGAGTCACATGACACTGGGGAGGGAAAATGGCTAATTGGGCCCAATTTCGACATATTCCCTTAGGGGTGTATTCACATTTGCTGCCAGCGGTTTAGACATTATAGGGTGTTTTATGAGTTATTTTGGGGGGGAAAGCAAATGTACACTGTTATACAAGCTGGACACTCACTACTTTACATTGTAGCAAAGTGTAATTTCTTCAGTGTTGTCACATGAAAAGATATAATAAAATATTTACAAAAATGTGAGGGGTGTATTTACTTTTGTGAGATACTGTGTGTATATATACGCAGGATGCCTTGTTGTTGGCCTTGCAGCTTCCGCATGCATTTGCAAATGTGTGTTAACTAACCTCCTGTTTTTAACCTATATTGTTAGACAGGTTTATTTGGTTTGTTAGCAGACTGGTGGGTAAGTATTTCAAACTAGGGACCGGCTGTTTTTCACACACCTTCATTTATCCCCCTTGCTTTTCAATTGACCATTTACAGGGATGGAGACACTGAGCAGTGCTCGCCAGTTCTCACATAAAGTCCCAAATTGTCCATTTTTTGTATCTTACTAGGGATGGAGACACTTGCTTTATAGGCGGGTGTCTCACTCAAAGTCCCCATTTGCCTATGGCATCTTTACTAAAGGGATGGGGGTGTGTGTTTCCCAGCTGATCACATTTAGTTTGCACCCTATGGCTATTATACAGCTATTCGTTTTTCATTGCCAGTCTTGGATTGGAGCAGATGGGGGAGGATTGGGCAATCTCCAATCCCATCTGTTTCCCATCCATCCATTAGCAGCATGTCCTTCCTTTTGTGAAGACACTCAGACACTCAGGTTGAGCAGTGTTATTTAGTGTTAGGTTCTGCAAGATACGCAGGATGCCTTGTTGTTGGCCTTGCAGCTTCCGCATGCATTTGCAAATGTGTGTTAACTAAACTCCTGTTTTTAACCTATATTGTTAGACAGGTTTATTTGGTTTGTTAGCAGACTGGTGGGTAAGTATTTCAAACTAGGGACCGGCTGTTTTTCACACACCTTCATTTATCCCCCTTGCTTTTCAATTGAAATATAAGCCCTACCCCAAAAATAAACCCTGGTTTCCACTCTGCTTCTTCAGGGGCCTGAAGACCTTGTAAAATCCTTGTAAAAACTTGTAATCAGTTTTGTAAAAAGATTATATATAATGCGCAGTGTGTCTCCTTTTGTAACTTTATTGTGGAAAATACCTTATTTACAGCGTGACGAGCAGGAGATCTTCTCCTCTCCTCCCGGCTGATGTCAGTGGCCCCTTCCTCTGCAGTGCTCGGAGCAGGGCTGACGTAAGCTGGGATTTCGACCCCTCCCTCTGCAGTATTCAGAGCAGGGAAGAAGAGCCCTGGTGGGTCATGTGAGCGCCCGGCGGCGCTGTAAATAAGGTATTTTTCACAAAAAAAGTTACAAATGGAGACTCACTGGACATTATATATTATTTTTACAAATCAGATTACATAATTTTACAATGACTTTAACCAAGGTTTATTTTTGGGATTACAGAATGTCATAATGCTGACTCCTGAGCTGACGGGGAGAGGGGGAGAGAAGTCAGGGGACACAAAAACTTTTTATTTTAAATACTTTATTGTTTTATTTCACGTTTTTTTTAAACATAGAAAGGGGTAAATGACACAGCACAAGGACTGTGCTGTCTATCATGCTTTAAAGGGATGCAACCACCTAACACTTTTTGATGAATCTTTATCAGTGCTAGTACACAGATGTGGACCTCTTTGTGATAGCGCCTGTTCATCATTATACTTTTATTGATTTTTATGTGGAACCACTTTAAGATCACCCTTGTACATACAGTAAATAAATAAGACATCCCCTGAAAATAAGCCCTAGTGTGTTTTTTTGTAGCCAAAATTAATATAAGACCGGTCTTATTTTCAGGGAAACACTAAACTTTTGGCACCTAGATGGCCATATATGGCTTGTTTTTGCTCTATGTGATAGAATTGCTAAGTGACAATCAAAATTGTTGAGGGTCCCTGAAGAAGCAGAGTAGAAATAATCCTTTGTTCTGTGAAACGCGTAGGACCTCAAATTTATGTATTAGCTTGTCACATTTCTGTACAACTTCTTGAGCTGTGAATTTGCTTTTTTGCATTGTATATTGTAGTTTATCTACATGTTTTTAATTGGCATTTCAAGATTACAACGTTTAATGATTTTACAAGTATGTGACTGTTTGCTCACCACACACGACAATCCCACATCCTTAAAAGCCGTTTTATTTATGAGAATGGCTATTTAGCCTTCCTCATTTTTTGGTTTAGGATCCCATTGGCTGTTTTTTCTTGTCCTATTCCTCATAGTTTTTGATTTAGCAGAGGTGTATGCAGCAAACAGTGGATGTGTACTGGAATAAACGATCTCTAGATTTCTTGATCATTTGAAACAGATAGTTACTCTTGTGTGTGGATTCTTTAAGATGACAAACAAGTTACAAAACACCAAAATAGAATTCACCAACAGAAAGCCAGACCAAATAATAAAAGACCACATTGTGTATTGGGTTCCCATTGTAAAGACATAAAATGTTTTTTTGGGGCCAGAAACATTCCCCCTTTATCAGGAATACAACAGAGGTAAACAAAATATAGATGCAAATGGTATGATCCTAAATCTGACAAAATAAAAAATATTGGATGATACAGTAACTACAATATATGTATACAATATATAATGTATTTTACATGGGGTATCATTAGCTCTAGTGGCAGATGCATTTTCACATCAGTCAGCACTTCACCTTTAGGGCATTGCAGCCCAATTGTATTAAAAGGCAAATAAAAAGTCTGTAACATATAGAGTTTCCCACACAGGGGTTCTTCTCCAATAAATGCACAAATTAAAGATGCTAGCCCACTTGGCTCTTAAGCTCTCACCCATTTTTAGTTGCAGTACCTCTTCTCTTTATGCTGGTCACCCCGATCATAGGTTCTTCTATGCAGACTGCTTCACTCTAGCGCCCACAGCTCCTCTCTGGCCTTAGTCCTCAGGGTGTTACCTATCTTTTTCGGACACACACATGCTCTGGCTGCCTTATGCAGCCTCTCTGACTACTGGAGAGCATTGGAATCCTCCTGACTCCCATGCACAGACCTCCTGTCTGTTAGGTGGAGCAGCCTTTTTAGAAAATGGGGTTGGTTGCCTCAGGTCAAGGATTGGGACTTTATGGGCTATATTCATTCATAGGTAGATATGTTTTTTTATATATAAAAGAAGTTTATTTCAATTGTTCTAGTAAAACATGTATTACGAATTATGGTAATTCAAAATAGAAAAAGCAATAATACATCAAGTGTATGGGTTATAGACCCATTGGTGTTGGTGAGAAGAGAAAAAGTAGGTAGAAGGTGACAAGGTGGTATAGTAACAACAAATAGCTCTCTATTGTTCCACGCTTCTTAGTAGGGCGTCGGATCTATAGGGAGGGTATTCAGGTTTCCTACGCGTTTCGGCGATAAAGCCTTTGTCAAGGAAGGTATGTCAACCACGTCTGAAAATATAGTAGGTAATAATTGAGCATATATTATGTAGATCCAATGGGGCGTAGTTTCCAACTGGGAGCCCTGAGGTATTCCTATACCTCCATTATAATGCCTATGTGCACCTGAGCACACACCCTGCTGGTTATCCACAAAACCAAGACGTAGAGTTGGAGATTCCGTCCCACCCAAGACATTATTGAATCTCCAAAGTACAGAGCCCCATCCAGGTATACCAAAACCTGGACAAGGCTGCAAAAGCAGCTTTCTCCACTCCACAGCTAAACTCTGTAGTCCTGCACGGAGCCAATGTGCACCCTCTGTGTTCTTTAAATTTACCAATTTCACAGTGACAACGTCTCGTCCTGTCACAGTATAAATATATATAAGTCATGGTCAGGGGTTAGGCTTGGAGACCAGTAACTAAAGCAGCAGAGAGGTTCTCACTGAGCAGGATGAGTATACAAGCAGGTCACCCTGGCGCATGATGAGGGCTCTTTCAAGGTAGAGACTAGAGAGTCCAAGTACTCTGTATTCATCAGAGCTCCTGATGGTGGAGATGGTTTTTGTAGAATGTTAGTACAAGGTCACAGTCATCAGGATTACCCTACCAGGAGGTAAACAATCCAGGGTCCAATAGCAGATATAGCAGGTAGAGATCACGCAGAAGCATAGTCAGTAAACAAGGCAACGGTCGGTAACAAGTGGTTGCAGGTTGGAATAAAGCAGAAGCATCGTTGAGGAACAAGTCAAAGGTCAATAACAAATGTTTGCATGTTGGTATCAAGTAGAAGTGTAGTTAGTAAACAAGTCAATGGTTGGTAACACTTAGTTGCAGATTGTGGATCCCCCTGGAAGCTGGAAATCACTGAAGTAAGCACGAATACTCACGTGATCTCCACTAGCTTTTGGGTCCCGTGCTGAGGGGCTACCCTGCTACATTTTGAACACAGAAGGCTGATCACTCTGCATGGATGGAATTCAGAGAATGTTTTGCATTTTCTCAATTAATGCAAAGCAGTCTCTGATTGGTCAAGGTGGAGAGCGTGACTTCCCTGTCTTGCCTCTCCATCACGCTTTGCATTAAATAAAACAAAACTAAACCCAACTTTACTCATAACAACTTGATAAAAAAGAACGTTCTTTAGGAAGGAACATATATTCCACATGGATAATTATGCTACCAAAATTAGTGTGCTGTAAATTGCCTACAGCATTGCTCCTGTTTCTTCTTGCTAGAGTCAAACTTCTGAGGGACAGTGCCGCGGCACCGTATCCTGGAATTGGGGAAGGGTAACTGTCAAAAACAAAAAAAAGCAAATGAGCGGAAGTTCCACTTTTGGGTGGAAATTCGCGTTAAGCACTTTGGTTTATATATCCTTTTACAATGTCACACGCCTCAAAATTAATTCATTCCTCTCAACCTAACTGTCAAATCATCAAATGACTGGTTTCGTAACTTAAAGCAGAGTTCCACCCAAAAGTGGAACTTCCGCTCTTTTGTTTCCTCCCCCCCCTCCGGTGCCACATTTGGCACCTTTCAGGGGGGAGGGGGGAACAGGTACCTGTTTTTGACAGATACCCTTCCCCACTTCTGGGATATGGTGCCGTGGCGCCGTCCCTCGGATGTTCGGCCCCCTCCTCCCTCCTACGCCGCTGAGCCAATAGGAATGCGCAGCAGTAGGCACCCGCCCGTGAAGCCGCAAGGCTTCACTGCTGGGTTCCCTCACCGGCAATGGCCGCGGCAGAACCCGACAGCCGATGGAAACATTGACTGCGGTGCCGACATTGCTGGACTCCAGGACAAATAAGTGTCTTAATATTAAAAGTCAGCAGCTACAGTATGTGTAGCTGCTGACTTTTAATTTTTGGAGGGGGAGGCAGAACTCCGCTTTAACACATGTGCAGCACCATGGCAGTTGAAGATCAAACAGAGGGCAAGATGGCAGCTTCCTTGGCTGAAGAGGATAAGAGGGTTCAGTTCCATGTTAAGAAAATGCAAATCGACCTCTGAATAGTGCCCATGCTGAGTGGGTGACCTCCTGAAATTGCAATGAATCTGCTCGACAACGAATCCGGAGGCTAGTGGAGATCATTGCAAAGTGCAAGTTCTCTTGCAAAGTGAACAATCTATTTGCCTTAAGTAACTCCATCTCAAAGACTGCTCTTTTCAGTTGTTATTGTTTAACCCTAAAAGATTGACGTGCCATGGAGGACCTCTACCTGTTGTAGCCTGTCTAGGAGAAATAGTTCCACCTTGACATGTTTTAAAGGCTCATTATGTTGGATCAAATCTGTCACATTAATATTTGTAAATGTTTTGCTCCTCTGCATATATTACAGTAATGAGATGCATTCTCCATACAGTATGAGTGGAATCTACAGTAATTATAACCGGGGCAAGAATATATTTTCCGTTTGTAACTGAGTAGTCAGGGACCTTGGAGTAGCATAGAGGACTATGATGTTGATTTTAACAGCTGTTCATTAACAGTGAGGTGCTAACCCCGTCATTACAACAGTAGTTAGAACACAATCCTAATGAGTGATTTACATTGCAGATAGATCAGACCTAATAAACACTCACATAAGTAATAGATTTACCCCTTCCATTCTGATTTAGGATCAGCAGTAGAACAAAAACCCACTCTTGGTGGGTGCTGCTTTTGTTGGCACATGTACATGTGAGTACAATCAGTACATTTTATTCTATTTTAAACTAAATAAACGGTATTGCGTGATTATCCATCTTTTTATATATTTGCGGAATCTTTGCCATCTCCATTGCCGATTGTGGAACAAGTACCATACCTTCCCATTATCAGCCCATGGGGGGCTATCCAGTGATCTGGTCATTTCGCAAAGGAGGTTATCCCATTTGAATTCATAGATAAGTGAGTTGGGTCCTGGAGGCCTGTAGCTTTTTGGTGAGTGGCCCCTTTTATTAATGGGTGGAGGAGCACCACGCATAAGCACTTTATATAAGAAGACTACTGACACTTTTGGTGATCTGAAGACTTGGATATTGCTACGGACTTTTATTAATTGATTTATACACAATTTATATTAATGGTTGTCATATACTCTGGTTGCACAATTACCCCTTCCATTCTGATTTAGGATCAGCAGTAGAACAAAAACCCACTCTTGCTTGCAAAATCATATTTTATGGACTGCAATAAATATTAAAGTTTAATTCCGGGATAAGTAAATATTGTCTAAATACATTCATTGTGTGTATTTTTGGTTATATCTTGGTGTGCTTTGTGTATTTCTTCCAGATCCAGTTATCCAGTGTGAGACTTTCCCTGTACAGGAGCTTCCAGTAATAAAGACCGCTCACTGCTGCTCTCTCTCCTTGTATGGGATGACTGGTCTTGTCTCCGCCCCTCCTGTAGTTTTCTGCTGGCAGCCTGTAGAGGGTGGGGCCTGCTGGGCCCCTCCCACAGCTCTGCTCTCTGTAAAGGCTATATACACTATATTACCAAAAGTATTGGGACACCTGCCTTTACACGCACATGAACTTTAGAGGCATCCCAGTCTTAGTCCGTAGGGCTCAAGTTGGCCCACCCTTTGCAGCTATAACAGCTTCAACTCTTCTGGGAAGGCCGTCTACAAGGTTTAGGAGTGTGTCTATGGGAATGTTTGACCATTCTTCCAGAAGCGTATTTGTGAGGTCAGGCACTGATTTTGGATGAGATGGCCTGGCTCGCAGTCTCTGCTCTTATTCATTCCAAAGGTGTTCTATCAGGTTGAGATCAGGACTCTGAACAGGCCAAGTCAAGTCAAGTTCCTCCACCCCAAACTCACCTACTTATGTCTTTATGAATCTGGCTTTGTGCACTGGTCCAGATATTTTGGTTGAGGGGGGATTATGGTGTGGGGTTGTTTTTCAGGGGTTGGACGTGGCCCCTTACTTCCAGTGAAGGGAACTCTTAAGGTGTCAGCATAACAAGACATTTTGAACAATTTCATGATCCCAACTTTTCCGCTCTAATTCATAATAAAAGTGTTCTATTGGGTTGAGGTCAGGACTATGTGCAGGCCAGTCCAGTTCCTCCACCCCAAACTCGCTCATCCATGTCTTTATGGACCTTGCTTTGTACCCGGGTCCAGATCATTTGGCGGAGGGGGGATTATGGTGTGGCTTTTTTTTTCAGGGGTTGGACTTA
Source organism: Pelophylax lessonae (assembly GCF_965119305.1). NCBI lineage: Eukaryota > Metazoa > Chordata > Amphibia > Anura > Ranidae > Pelophylax > Pelophylax lessonae. The sequence continues at coordinate 33,624,321 of NC_138771.1, read as the reverse complement.
GCCCCTTAGTTCTAGTGAAGGGAACTCTTAAGGTGTCAGCATACCAAGACATTTTGGACAATTTCATGATCCCAACTTTATGGGAACAGTTTGGGGATGGCCTCTTCCTGTTCCAACATGACTGCGCACCAGTGCACAAAGCAAGGTCCATAAAGACGTGGATGAGCAAGTTTGGGGTGGAGGAACTTGACTGGCCTATACAGAGTCCTGACCTCAACCTGATAGAACCCCTATGATGAATTAGAGCGAAGACTTCGAGCCAGGCCTGCTCGTACATTTTAGTGCCTGACCTCACAAATACACTTCTAGAAGAATGGTCAAACATTCCCATAGACACTCTCCTAAACCTTGTGGACAGCCTTCCCAGAAGAGCTGAAGCTGTTTTAGCTGAAAAGTGTGGGGCAACTCAATATATAACCCTATAGACTAAACCTGGAATGCCATTAAAGTTCATGTGTGTGTAAAAGCAGGCGTCCCAATACTTTTGGTAATATAGTGTATATATAATATAGTGATGATACCACTGCAAATTTTACAAGGTAATATCTACGTTTGAAAAGGTTTTTTTCATGTGCACTCAAAGTGGATAATGGGGGTGTTTCTCTGCAGCAGGTATTGGAGCACTTGTCAGGACAGAAGAAAAAATGGATGGGGCTAAATACCATCGAATTCTTGAGCAAAATCTGCCGCCCACAGCCAAAAAGCTGTCAATGGGAAGAAGTGCCTTGCCTTCCCGTCTGGTCCTCCATCCTTTCGGTGACGTCACTTCTGGTGTGTGTTCCACGCTGGTTAGCGTGCCTTCCTGGGGCTCCTCCAGGCTCCCAAGCCAGCCATTTGTCTCTCCCAGGAGCTGGAACCTATCACAATGGTCCTGTGGGTCGGATCTAGGAGGAATCTACACCACTACCCTCTGCACAAGATGAGCTTTTTAATTTTATATATAGTGTTTTTCATCTATTGCCATTAAAATTTTTAACTGGAATATTGCACTTAGCTGGGGCTTCCTTCCCATTGTTCTTTCTCCTTTGTGCCAGACAGCCGGTCACAACTCTGAGGATAGCAGCCTCAGGTGCTCCTACACTTTCCCTTTACCCTATTTCATCCTATACGGATCAGAGACAATCTTGGACTATCCCCAACCCTTATCATTGGTCTCACAGACACAAAATGCTAACTGGACTAAATATTCTCTGTGCGCCGGATTATTTTCCCTCTACTGCTAATGGGAAGAAGGTTTACCTTCCAACATTACAATGACCCAAAGCACACAGCAACAATGAGCACACGGTGGTTGAAGGAGAAGAAGGTGAATGTCCTTGCATGACCTAGTCAGAGCCCAGACTTAAACCCCATTGAAAATCTGTGGAATGACTTGAAGACTGCAGTCCACAAAACAGTCACCATCAAATTTAACTGAACTTGAGCAGTTCTGCAAAGAAGAGTGGGCAAATATTGCAAAGTCTAGATGTGAAAAATTTCAGCCCCGTACACACGTACCGATTGTCGGCCGACCGTTCGCCCGTCTTTTGTCTGGTGCTGTTTTGTTGGTTGAAAAGTGCTCAAGACTGCACATGAATTTTTGTCGGCCAACAACAACCAACTTCAGAAGTGATGTCATGTGATGGTCTACTTTTTGTGTGTTTTTTCTTCACTGAGCATGCCCAGTCTTGATCATCACATTTTTGTCGGCCGAAATCTGTACTGACTGACGAACAATCGGCCGTTCTTTGTTGGCCAACAAAAATTTGATAGCCTGCACACCAGATTTTGTTTGGCCGAAAAGTCGCAGTCGGTTGTCGGAAGCATCATACTAACAAGCCGATAATCGGCCGATCGGACGTTGGCCGACAATTTACGGCCAACAATCGGTGCGTGTGTACGAGGCTTAAGTAGAGACAAATCCCAACAGACTAAAGACTGGAATTAAAGCAAAATTCAGTCCAAAAAATACTGACATAAGGTGTGAGTGTGGGGGGGGGGGGGTGATCCTTTTTCCATTTCAGTGATTCGGTTTTTGATTTTTTTTTCCATTTACTTCTGACATGTTGGTGTTTTTATTTTTTACTTGGATATTAAAAATTGCACTAGTAAATAAAGCTGGATAAAACAAAAACTGTGTCTGTCTTAATTTCAGACCACAAAACAACAAAATGCGATAATTTTAAAGGGAGTAAATATTTTTTATACCCACAGGTAAAATATAAATAAGCATTTTGGCAAGTTAGCCCCAGAAAATGAGCAGATTAATGTTATTATTTAATTGAAATAATTAAAATCGTTTTATATCGATAAACAACATGAAATACATTGATGGATGCTCTACTTTCTCTTTAACTTAAAGGAAATGTTGCAGAACAGTCTGTTTTGCCCAGCCTCATGATTCACAGACCGTTCTTTTAGTAATATACAAAGTATCAACTCTCACTGCTCTACTTCCAGTTGCTCCGGAGTGTCAGTTCACAAAAGATTAAATTAAATGCCGATACAATGGCATCACTGTTTTCCGGACACTGTGCCTTTAAATCCAGCAGTTGGGGATAGTTGCAGCTCCAGCTGCTTTGTAAATTATGGTGCTCCATAGAACCACTTGACTCTAAAAAAAAATTATTATTAGGTAGACTAAATAAAAAACAAAAAATAAAAATTAAAGCAGTTTAGCTAAGAGGATTGTGAAATACGAATAGAAGAAAATGTAAATTAATACCCAAAGCAACCAATCAGATTCAAGGTGGTTTTATTTATTTTTTTTTAATATGATAAGTTTGAAAACAAAAAACTAACTTTTATTTCCTTTTCTTTTTAGCTTTTTGTTACTTTTCTAACTTTTTTCTTACTACTTTTACTATTTTTAATATCTTTTACTTTCTTATTATTATGCATTTATACTACTACTTAAAGCGATTCTAAACATACGCTGTGTAATTCACATTGTCCCTTCTATTTCTGTATGTGGATAATATCGCTGTCATTTTTTTAATTAAAAAAAAAAAAATACCTTTTTTCTATTTGATATACAGCCATCACACAACCCAGCTCTCTCCCAGCCTGTCTGCAGGGAAACATAAGCAGGAGGAGCTTCTAGTCCTCTGCTGCTGGTCTCATGTTCAAAATAAAAAAACAAACTTTGGATTACAGAGTAAAAATAAATAATAAATATCAATAAACTATTTTAAATGCTTATACAAATATATATTTGAAATGAATGCATTGTCACTACTACTTAAAGCGATTCTAAACACTCTATTTCTGTTTGTGGATGATGGCACTGTAATTATTTTAATAAAAAAAAATAAAAATAAATAAAAAACATCTAAGTACCTTTTATCTATTTGATATACAGCCGTCCCACAACCCAGCTCTCTCCCAGCCTGTCTGCAGGGAAACATAAGCAGGAGCTTCTAGTCCTCTGCTGCTGGTCTCATGTTCAAAATAAAAAAAACAACCTTAGGTTTACAGAGTAAAAATAAATAATAAATATTAATAAACTGTTTTAAATTCTCATACAAATATATATTTGAAATGAATGCATTGTCACTACTACTTAAAGGGATTATAAGCGATTATAAACACATACTGTGTAACTTACATTGTCCCTTCTATTTCTGTATGTGGGTAATGGCATTGTAATTATTTTAATTTATTTTAATTATTTAATTTATTTTAATTAAAAAAAAAAAAAACCATCTAAGTACCTTTTTCCTATTCGATATACAGCTGTCACACAATGCAGCTCTCTCCCAGCCTGTCTGCAGGGAAAAATAAGCAGGAGGAGCTTCTAGTCCTCTGCTGCTGGTCTCATGTTCAAAGTAAAAAAACAACCTTTGGAATTCAGAGTAAAATTAAATAATAAATATCAATAAACTGTTTTAAATTATCATACAAATATATATTTGAAATGAAATCATTATTATTTTTGGCAAAAATATAATGTGCGTGGATTTTTGCCAGTCACAGGCTATGTCTTAGAATAAGAGGGAGGTGAAGCCTCCATCAATCTACATGTAATATCCCACCCCCATTATGTTTAGCTGGTTAGAGGTAATGCAGGAGGAGTTGGGGGAGTGGGCTGTCATTTACCACTGTGTATAGGCCCACATGTGTGACTCTATAGTCACGTGGGCTGCTCAGATGTGATAGGGAGGAAATGCTCAGCATAGAAACTCACTAAGAACTGAGCATGTGCAGAGTTGCCACCACAGCTGCAAAATTTCTAACTGAATTGGGGACATGGACAGAAGGGGGAGATAGAGAGCAGCAGGATCAGCCAGGTTTTTTTGCAGAATACAGAAAATGTATCTAATAGCGGCTGAGTGAGTATGAATAGCATGTAGTACAACAATCATTGATAGTTTTTCTTTTTTTTTTTTTTTTTTTTTTTTTTTATGATGTCGGTTTACTGACATTTTTTTTTTTTTTTTTAACAAGCTTTTATTTATTTTTTTTCCTTTTTTTTACCTGGTGGTTCTGGTAACATGCTTACTGTACTGCCCTATGGTGACAACATTCACTCACCTTTCTATATAAGGACAACAGAAACCAGACAGGATTACCGAAACCTCCTCCTCTCCTCTTCCTAATAACATAGAGAAGAGGGGTTTTTGTAGTCTTCAGAGATAATTAGAACAAAGTAACAGATAGGATTGTAACACAGACAGAGATTGCAGAAAGTTAACAGTTGACAAGATTTCTGGCAGGATCAACACGTTTTTTTTTGTTTGTTTTTTTTGCAAACCACTTTAACAGCCCATTCACACAGGGGCGACACGACTTGCCGGGGCGACCTGTGAAGTCGCGGTGCACAGTCAATGCAATTGAAGTCAATGCAAGTCGCCTCCAGGTCGCCCCAAAGTAGTACAGGACCCTTTTTCTAAGTCGGAGCGACTTGTGTCGCTCCTATTAGAACGGGTCCTCCTGTGCTAATCAATGGCGGGCGACCCACCGCGACTTGTCAGGCGACCAAGTCGCCTGACAAGTCACGCTAGTGTAAATGGAGGCTTAATGGTATCCCTAAATTAGTATTGAACCCTCTGCATTTTTTAGTTTAACACGATGAGGGAGATTTACTAAAACTAGAGCACTCAGAATCTGGTGCAGCTGTGCATTGCAGACAGATTTTGAACTCTCTAATTTTAGTAAATCTCCCCCATTAGGTACCATAAAATAAGCATTCCCCAGTAAAATATTTTACCTTAGATTGTAAGCACCTTGTGGGCAGGGACTGATATGAATGTACAATATACACTGCTCAAAAGCAACAAGTCAATTAAACTCCTGGGATATTGATCTGGTCAGTTAAGTAGCAGAGGGGGTTGTTAATCAGTTTCAGCTGCTTTGGTGTTAATTAAATTAACAACAGGGGCACTAGATGGGCAACAATGAGATGACCTCCAAAACAGGAATGGTTTTACAGGTAGAGGCCACTGAACTTTCTTTCCCTGCTCATCTTTTCCGACTATTTTTCACTAGTTTTGCATTGGCTAGGGTCAGTGTCACTACTGGTAGCATGAGACGATACCTGGACCCTATAGAGGTTACACAGGCAGTCCAACTCCTCCAGGATGGCCCAACAATACCTACCATTGCCAGAAGGTTTGCTGTGTTTCTCACCACACTCTCAAGAGCATGGAGGAGATTCCAGGAGCCTGGCAGTTGCTCTAGGAGAGCTGGCCAGGGCCAAAGAAGGTCCTTAAAGAGGTTGTAAACCTCAGAAAAAATAAATAAAAAAAGAAAACCTGTGATACAAAGGCATAATGAGCTATAGTATGTATCGCATACTAGCTCATTATGAAATAATTACCTTAGAACGAAGCCCCCGCAGTGCCGCCCACTCACTGGTAACATGACTGACATGTTCAGCCTTCTTCCTTCCAGGTTTGCGTCCTCCGGCCATTTAAATGGCCGGAGCCACAATTACGTCACTTCCACTCATGCGCGCGAAAGCCGCCGTTCATGGCACAGGGCTCTGAAGGAACAGCATGGTCGGCCGTTCCTTCAGAGCACACTCACCAGTGATGTCACTGGCTGCATGCAAAGTAAATATATCCTTGGGGCAATATTCCTCCCTATGATTTGAGACACTATTCCTCCCACTAATACCAATGATGGGGCACTATTCCTCCCAATAATACCAATGATGGGGCACTATTCCTCCCATTAATACCAGTGATGGGGCACTATTCCTCCCACTAATACCAATGATGGGGCACTTTTCCCCCCAATTAATACCAGTGATGGGGCACTATTCCTCCCACTAATACCAATGATCGGGCACTTTTCCCCCCATTAATACCAATGATGGGGCACTATTCCTCCCACTAATACCAATAAAGGGGCACTATTCCTCCCATTAATACCAATGATGGGGCACTATTCCTCCCAATAATACCAATGAGGGGGCACTATTCCTCCCACTAATACCAATGATGGGGCACTTTTCCCCCCATTAATACCAATGATGGGGCACTATTCTTCCCACTAATACCAATAAAGGGGCACTATTCCTCCCATTAATACCAATGATGGGGCACTATTCCTCCCAATAATACCAATGAGGGGGCACTATTCCTCCCACTAATACCAGTGATGGGGCACTATTCCTCCCATTAATACCAACAATGGGACACTATTCTTCCCATTAATACCAATGATGGGGCACTATTCCTCCCATTAATACCAATGATGGGGCACTATTCCTCCCACCAATACCAATGATGTGGCACTATTCCTCCCATTAATACCAGTGATGGGGCACTATTCCTCCCATTAATACCAATGATGGGACACTATTCCTCCCATTAATACCAGTGATGGGGCACAATTCCTCCCACTAATACCAATGATGGGGCACTATTCCGCCCATTCATACCAATGATGGGGCACTATTCCTCCCACTAATACCAATGATGGGGCATTATTCCCCCCACTAATACCAATGATGGGGCACTGTTCCTCTTAATACCAACTATTAGGCACTATTTCTCCCACTGACACCTAGTATTGGGCACTATTCCTCTTACTAACACTAACTATCGGGCACCATTCCTTCCTGACACCTACTATGGGGCACTATTCCTTCCACTGATACCAATGATGGGGCACTATTCCTCCCACTAATACCAATGATGGGGCACTATTCCTTCCACTGATACCAATGATGGGGCACTATTCCTCCCACTGATACCAATGATGGGGCACTATTCCTCCCACTGATACCAATGATGGGGCACTATTCCTTCCACTGATACCAATGATGGGGCACTATTCCTTCCACTGATACCAATGATGGAGCACTATTCCTCCCACTAATACCAATCATGGGGCACTATTCCTTCCACTGATACCAATCATGGGGCAGTATTTCTCCCACTGATACCAATCATGGGGCACTGTTACGCTGAGCGCTCCGGGCCTCCTGCTGGCCTCGGAGCGCTCACAGCGTATGCCTCCAGGCAGCACTCCAGCGTCTCGGCGTGTGCGTCCCTGCTCTCTAGGGCGCGCGCGCGCCGGGACTCTTAGATTCAAAGGGCCAGTGCACCAGTGATTGGTGCCTTGCCTAAAGTGGTTATTAAGGGTTAAGGTTTGTGAGAGGTAGTGCTGACTTAATTAGGCTTCACCTGTGCACTACCCATAAATACCTTCTCCTCCCACAGCTTCCTGCCGGATCTTTGTGCCTTGTGCCTTTGAGAAAGCGTTCCCTGCTGTGTTTGTTTGCTTTGCCTGTTGCCGAACCCGTTGCTACCGACTACTCGCCTTTGAACCTTTGCCGCCTGCCCTGACCTCTGCTACGTCCGACTACGCTCTTGCCTACTCCCTGTGTACCACGCCATATCAGCTGCCAGAGGGGTCGAGTTGTTACTAGGGGACACGACCTGGTAGTTACCGCCGCAGCAAATCCATCCCGCCTTGCGGCGGGCTCTGGTGAAGACCAGTAACTGCTTAGAACCGGTCCTCTAGTACAACCCGTGCCATCGCCTCTCTGGTCCAGAGGATCCACTACCAGTCCTGCCGGTTCGTGACAGTAAGATCCGGCCATGGATCCCGCTGATGTTCCCCTGCCAAGCCTAGCGGACCTCACCACCATTGTGGCCCAGCAGGGTCAACAGCTGGCCCAGTTGACCGCTATGTTGCAGCAGCTCCTGCCTTCTCAGCAACAGCCTGCACCTCCGCCTGCAGTTGCCACCGGTTCCAGAATCCGTTTGTCCCTACCAGACAAATATGACGGAGATCCAAAGCAGTGCCGTGGGTTCCTGTCGCAGTGCTCTCTCCACCTCGAGCTACTGTCCGACCAGTTTCCTTCTGAGCGAGCCAAGGTAGCCTTTATTCTCAGTTTACTGTCCGGGAAGGCCCTGGCCTGGGCTACACCACTATGGGACCGCGCAGATCCTGCCACCACTTCCGTCCAGAGCTTCTGCCTAGAGTTCCGGAATGTTTTTGAGGAGCCTGCCCGGGTTACCTCCGCAGAGACTGCCTTACTAAACTTGACCCAAGGAGATTCTTCCGTGGGTGACTATGCCATTCAGTTCCGCACCCTGGCCTCTGAGCTGAACTGGAACAATGAAGCCCTTTGCGCCACCTTCAAGAAGGGACTTAACAGCGAGATAAAGGACGTCCTGGCTGCACGTGAGCTTCCTTCCACTCTTAGTGACCTCATCTTGCTGGCCACTAGGATAGACAAGCGTTTCGCCGAAAGACAAGAGGAACTCCTCCTTGAAAAGGAAAACGCTCGTCCTAGACGTTACCCTCGTCTGGCTCCCGTTTTTCTGCGTCCACCTCAACCCGCTACTGGGCCTCCCGCCATGGAGGCCATGCAGGTGGATCGGTCACGCCTGACTCCGCAAGAACGAAGCCGCCGCAGAGACGAGAACCTGTGTCTGTACTGTGCCAGTACTGAGCACTTCCTTAGAGATTGTCCTCTCCGTCCACCGCGTTCGGGAAACGCTCGCACCTAGTAAACGTGGGAGAGGCGTTGCTAGGTGTGGATTCTTCCTCTCCACGTCTCATCATACCTGTGCAGTTGATCATCTCTTCCAAGTCCTCTTTCTCCGCAACCGCCTTCTTGGATTCCGGTTCAGCAGGCAACTTCATTCACGCCTCCTTGGTTGACAAGTACCGTATTCCAGTAATCCGTCTACCCAAGCCGTTTTTCATCTCTACTGTTAACGGTGAGAGACTCTCTGCCACCGTGCAGTTCCGTACCCAGCCTCTGCAGATGGACATCGGAATATTTCATACCGAGACTTTAGAGTTCTTTGTCCTTCCCTTCTGTTCCTCCGAACTCCTCCTGGGTCTGCCGTGGCTTCAACGTCATAGTCCTGTCCTGAATTGGTCCACCGGTGAGATCCTGCGTTGGGGTTCCTCCTGTTCTGACCGCTGTCTCAAGCCTGCTCTGGTCAAACAGGAGCCGCAAGTTTCTCCGCCTCCAGGGCTGCCCAAGCCATACCATTCCTTTGCAGATGTCTTCTGCAAGAAACAAGCTGAGGTTCTTCCTCCTCACCGACCCTATGATTGCCCGATCGACCTGATACCCGGTTCTACTCCACCTCGGGGCAGAATTTATCCTCTCTCACCTCCTGAGACTCTTGCCATGTCTGACTATATACGTGAGAACATACAGAGAGGATTCATAAGAAAATCTTCTTCTCCTGCTGGGGCCGGTTTTTTCTTCGTGACAAAAAAAGACGGCTCCCTCCGCCCCTGCATTGACTACAGAGGTCTTAATAAAATTACCATCAAGAACCGTTACCCTCTGCCTTTAATCTCTGAGTTATTTGATCGTCTCCGAGGGGCAAAGATCTTCACTAAATTGGACCTTCGGGGGGCCTATAATCTGATCCGTATCCGTGAGGGAGACGAATGGAAGACCGCCTTTAACACAAGGGACGGCCATTTTGAGTATTTGGTGATGCCCTTCGGCCTCTGCAACGCACCTGCTGTCTTCCAGGAATTTGTCAATGATATTTTCAGGGACTTACTTTACACCTGCGTGGTCGTATACCTGGATGATATCCTCATCTTCTCCTCCAATTTGGACCAACACCGAGCCCATGTGCGACAAGTCCTTACTCGTCTTAGGAGGAATCGCCTGTACGCTAAACTTGAAAAATGTATTTTTGAACGGACCTCCCTGCCTTTCCTGGGATACATTATCTCAGCCCAAGGACTTCAAATGGACCCAGCCAAGCTCTCTGCGGTTCTGGATTGGCCACGTCCCTCTGGTCTCCGAGCCATACAAAGATTTCTGGGCTTTGCGAACTACTACAGGCAATTCATCCCTCACTATTCCACTCTGGTAGCTCCTATCGTGGCTCTCACAAGAAAAGGAGCTAACCCCAAATCCTGGCCTTCCCAAGCCGAGGAAGCCTTCCAGTCCCTGAAATCCGCCTTTGCCTCTGCACCCGTTCTCTCTAGACCAGATTCCACCAAACCTTTCTCTCTTGAAGTGGATGCCTCCTCGGTGGGAGCCGGAGCTGTCCTCACCCAGAAGTCCTCCAGGGGCAAGACTTCAACTTGTGGCTTCTTTTCAAAGACATTCTCTCCCGCAGAGAGAAATTACTCCATTGGGGACAGAGAACTGCTTGCTATTAAATTGGCACTGGAGGAATGGAGACATTTACTCGAGGGCGCCACACATCCTGTGTACATCTTCACAGACCACAAGAACCTGGCTTATCTCCAGTCTGCTCAGAGACTAAATCCCCGTCAGGCCCGTTGGTCTCTGTTCTTCGCCCGCTTTAATTTTGAGATCCATTTCCGTCCGGCTTGTAAGAACATTAGGGCAGATGCTCTGTCTCGCTCCTCTGATGTGGTGGGCGACGAGTTAACACCTCAATATATTATCCCTCCAGAACGCCTTATTACAGTCGCTCCCGTGGACCCGCGCCTTCTTCCTCCTGGCAAATCCTACGTACCTCCACGTCAGCGGTTGCGAATTCTCAAGTGGGGCCACGCCTCCCATTTTGCCGGTCATCGGGGGGTGCTAAAATCTCTCCAACTAATCTCCCAAAGGTACTGGTGGCCTTCTTTGGAGAAAGATGTCTCGGACTTCGTCCAGGCCTGTATGATTTGCGCCCGGGATAAAGCGCCTCGCCAGAAACCAACGGGTCTCCTCTTGCCTTTACCTGTTCCTGAAGTTCCCTGGTCTCACATCGCTATGGACTTTATTACAGATCTTCCCTCCTCCCATGGCAAGTCCGTTATTTGGGTCGTGGTGGATCGCTTCTCCAAGATGGCTCACTTTGTACCCCTGCCCGGTCTACCCTCTGCACCCATGTTGGCCAAACAATTTTTCCAGCACATCTTCCGTCTCCATGGCCTTCCCAAACATATTGTCTCGGATCGTGGGGTACAATTCGTCTCCAAATTCTGGAGGGCTCTATGTGCTCAGCTCGGGATCAAATTGGACTTCTCTTCTTCTTACCATCCTCAGTCTAACGGCCAAGTAGAACGGGTGAACCAAATTTTGGGTGACTATCTGCGTCACTTTGTGTCCTCACGCCATGACGACTGGGCTGATCTACTTCCCTGGGCGGAGTTCTCCTACAACTACAAACAATCCTCTGCTTCTAACAAGTCTCCTTTCTTTGTAGTTTTTGGCCGTCATCCTCTTCCACCTCTGCCACAGTCTCCCACTCCTTCTTCTGTACCTGCCGTTGACAGTCTTGTACAGGACTTTTCCTCCATCTGGCGAGAAACCCACGCTGCTCTCCTCAAGGCTTCCGCCCGTATGAAGGTTCAAGCTGATAAGAGACGTAGATCTCCTCCGGAATTTCGCCCGGGTGACAAGGTGTGGCTCTCCTCTAGGTACATCCGATTTAGGGTCCCAAGTTACAAGTTGGGCCCTCGTTTCTTGGGACCCTATAAAATCAAGAGTCGTATCAATCAAGTTTCTTATCAGCTCCATCTTCCTCCCTCCCTCCGAATCCATAACTCCTTCCATGTTTCCCTTCTTAAACCTGCTGTCTTTAACCGTTTTTCTCCCAAGCTTGTTTCTCCCACCCCTGTCGCCGGTACCTCCGATATATTCTCTGTCAAGGAGATCTTGGCGACCAAGATCTCCCGGGGGAAAAAATTTTTTTTGGTCGACTGGGAGGGCTGCGGTCCTGAGGAGAGGTCATGGGAGCCGGAGGAGAACATCCTGGACCGCAGTCTCATCCTCAAGTTCCTCGGTACCAAAAGGAGAGGGAGACCAAAGGGGGGGGGTACTGTTACGCTGAGCGCTCCGGGCCTCCTGCTGGCCTCGGAGCGCTCACAGCGTATGCCTCCAGGCAGCACTCCAGCGTCTCGGCGTGTGCGTCCCTGCTCTCTAGGGCGCGCGCGCGCCGGGACTCTTAGATTCAAAGGGCCAGTGCACCAGTGATTGGTGCCTTGCCTAAAGTGGTTATTAAGGGTTAAGGTTTGTGAAAGGTAGTGCTGACTTAATTAGGCTTCACCTGTGCACTACCCATAAATACCTTCTCCTCCCACAGCTTCCTGCCGGATCTTTGTGCCTTGTGCCTTTGAGAAAGCGTTCCCTGCTGTGTTTGTTTGCTTTGCCTGTTGCCGAACCCGTTGCTACCGACTACTCGCCTTTGAACCTTTGCCGCCTGCCCTGACCTCTGCTACGTCCGACTACGCTCTTGCCTACTCCCTGTGTACCACGCCATATCAGCTGCCAGAGGGGTCGAGTTGTTACTAGGGGACACGACCTGGTAGTTACCGCCGCAGCAAATCCATCCCGCCTTGCGGCGGGCTCTGGTGAAGACCAGTAACTGCTTAGAACCGGTCCTCTAGTACAACCCGTGCCATCGCCTCTCTGGTCCAGAGGATCCACTACCAGTCCTGCCGGTTCGTGACAGGCACTACTCCACCTGCTGACCACCAACCCACTGGCCACAATCCGGCCCCCCTAAAGCCGAAGGACAGTAAACCGGCCCTTTGTTTGAAAAGTTTGGAGACCCCTGGTTTAGAAGAAGAGTAGAAGGAGAAGAAGGAAGAAGAGTGACTGGCAGGATCAACCATGTACTTCAGATGGATGAAGTACATGAAAATAATAGAGGCTATGGTTTATAAAATACACGTGTGAACACATAGAAAAAAAAATATTAAGGGTAACATACACTTTAATATCACTTTAATAGACTGAGATGGACCAAACAAGAGAAGTTTAATGTTTGGGTTTTAATACCATTTAGATCAGCATGGTGGGACTATTTTTATTTGCTTTGAAAGTGATAATATTTTGCAAAAAAAAAATATATATATATATATAATTATGTTAAGTGGTACGGTAACGTGATTACTCACAGACAACTGTCAGCTCACTTTAACACGCTGTACCAAAAATAAATGAAAATGTTTAAGCATATGGACATTCTACTACTATTTTAATGCAATATCTGATCCATCTGCCTCCCTTAAACTTCATAAAACCTCATTGTGTATGCAAAACCCAATATCAGTGCATAGTGCTCAGATTTGTTTATTTCATTTTAGACAAACCTGGACCTATTTCTGTGTGGTTCCTAAAGTTTGACCACTGTTAAGTTAAAAGTAGCAGAACTTTAATAGGGACCAGCGGTAATCAGATCATTTACAATAATGAGTCAGCACACACACCCAAAATTTGTGATTTCATTGTTTTAGACGTACTATTTTACTCCAAAATGTTATATTCCTAAAATGTGTCTGTTGTACCATGGACTTATGTGGAAAAGTGCTCTGTTCCCGTTCAATTTCTTTCTTTGCCTCAAACACCTGGTGTTTCTGACAGTACCCTTCCTATTTCAAACTTACCATGCTAGGCATGAGAGAACATCCATCCTAGCATGGTCAATTTTCTGGCTGTACTGAGAGAATAACCTGACAATTCTCCAATGGTCAGACTTGTGCTGACACACCGCTCACACTATATAAATGAAAGTGTACTGCGCTATGGATAAATACAACGTGCATTAATCTAAATGCTGCTGTTCAAAAATTAGGTGAAACCAAATTTCTCAAAATAAAGTGCCAATATACAGCGCAGAAAGGTTAGTGATATGACAATAAATACTAATAAATAGTCACACCAAATAATTATAACTAATCATAAAGTGCAACGTGCAAACCATGTGCAAAAATGTCTAAGCTGATACGATACCCCTTGTTAGGGTGTCATAAAATGTGGAATAATACAACGTGATAGTCCAATAAATATATATATTGATAGTCCAATAAGTATAAAATATAAACATGGTGATAGTCCAATAAATATATATAAATAGTGATGTCAGCAAGTGTCCAAAGAAATCCAAAAGTGCTATAGTGCCAGAAGAGAAGTGCAGAATCATGCCATCAATCCAGTGCTGTGGAATGTGCCAATCCTCCCCCTTTGGATGTTCAACTTACCGGACTCAAATGACCCCTGGGCTGTATAGCTGAGAGGGTCAAAATGGTAAGGAACCTGGTTGGAAATCCTTGGAGGTCTGATATCTGTAGTTCTCAATGGCCCAGTATGCATATATAAAAAGGGAAGAAGCTCACAATAGTGTAACTCCGTGATATAACTTTTATTTGCAATACACATAGAGTTACACTCACATTTTGTGGAGTAAAATCAGGCTGGTAATAGGTAAAAAGATGATCTAGTATCGCTTCCTGGCCGCGGTGTACGCTCGGGATGTCTCCTTGGTCCCGGCGTGCGTTCCACTGTACCGGAAGTGACGCAATGATGACCGTAAGCCGTTGACGCGTTTCACCCTCCCCTTTGGGCGTTATCAAAGACGTATTTCCGGTTTGCGGCAATGGAGGTGGTACGCTCACACTGCACAGCCACTCACTGGGAAGATTAGTGTGCTGCTGTTTCTCCACCCCTAGCTTTCTAAGCTCCTTATGCAGCTGAGGACAGGGAGTATGTGATCACTTTTAATATATATATATATATATATATATATATATATATATATATATTTATATATACACACACACACACACACACGCACTCACACAAATGGTTGCCTTTCATTTCTATTTTAAACTGAATGGGTTATTTTACAACAGTTGGCTCCAAGCTGCAGCCTGGGCCTTTTGCTTGCTTTTATCCGGCCCCTGAAGTGCTTTTTTCCCCTAATACCAACAATGGAGCATAATCCCCCCCACTGACACCAATGAAGGGGCAGAATTCCTCCCAATGACACTAAAGATGGGGCACTATTCCTCCCACTGACACCAACAATGGGGCACTATTCCTCCCACTGACACCAAAGGTGGGGCATTGTTTATTCCCACTGATGTCTGGACCTTTTCTTCTCCCAATGCCCACAGTCCGGTCCTCCCTTAAGTTTGAAGGACAGTAAACTGGCCCTGTGTTTAGAAAGTTTGGAGACCCCTGTTTTGAATGGTAGAGGATTAACATATACTTGAATACATCATCTCAGCCTAGGCAAAGTCATTTTCCTGGAGCTCCAGTACTGCATTTTAAGGATAAAAGTAAAAGGTGCAGCATATTAATGAATGATACTGCTACTGTATATTGTAACACATCAAAAATGTATTCACGTAGACTTGGGAAGTTACTGAAAGGTCCATATTAATGGTTATTCTTGGGGTTCCAGCAGAACATCTCTGCACTGTTGTTCCCTAGCCTACACCCCCTCTGTGGTTGTTATGAGACTTTCAAACTCTCTGATGTTATTCATTCATTATAAATCATTGAAAATACATTAGGTATAATAAGAACAACCCAAGGTTAATGGGAACATATGAATGAACGGCAGAGTTATCTTTTTGCTGGAATCGCCAAAAAATATATAAGAAGCCAGCAGCTGACTCTGCTCACCATATTTCAGTTTATTCTCTGTTTCTTTTTATAATGTGGTGTGGAATTGGGCACCAGGCAGTGATGTAATATTAGGAATCCCTGCTCCATTGAGGCACAGTTCCCTATCTGTTGCCATCCACAATCATACATTTAGCTCATAAAAATAAAGCAGACACTTATAAGCAGGTGCAGTTAGATAGATCTGCCACTAGGTGGTTCTGTCCCCAAAAAGTGTGTAATAGGAAATTATGTAATTGGGTGTTAGGTTCTCTTTTAGACATAGCCTTCCTGTAGTGATGTAATGGGTGGAGCTAGTGCCCTTATATATTCCAGGTCGGGAGGAGCCTAGTGCAGTCGAGGCATGGACGCTAAACACCCCAAACCTATGTGAATTTAGCCAGCTACTACACAGGACCTGCGTAGGGCAGAAGTCCCCGGGTGAGATAGTCCACAACCCAAAAGAGCCAGTTGCAGTCATCCTCTCCCACTAAACATAGTCTAACTGGACTGGGAGCGGGGTACAAAAGGCCTTTTAGGCCAGGTCAAGTGTTCTCTGTTGTAAGTACTAATACCTTCTAGTGACACCTGGGTGAAGTGTACATAATCTGGAGGTGCAGTTGCAGCAGTCCTGTCTCTGAAACCACATGGAGGGAACTGTGATCTGGATGCATAAAGCCTATTGGGCAAGACAGAGCCCTCTGGGTGAGTATTGATGACCCTGGGGAGTGAGAGAGTGAGATTAGGGAGCTGGGTTCCAACAAAGGAGAGAAGAAGGATATTAAGGGAAGATGACTTTACGGTGATGTGCAATGTGTCTTTACATTTGACTGCTGTGGATCGTCCACTATATGTAAATGGAAAAGTATGCCAGGCGACGTTGGATAGTATGTGTACCAGTATATGATGTGATGTGTCATTGCCATCTTCAAAGAACAACAGTAAAGTGCTGAAACTATAACTTGTGAACTTTCCTTTCTTATGAATATAAAGGCTTATACCCTAGTCAGGGAAGTGGTGGGAAGGCCTATGGCAAGTAGCTGGGCACAGTATGGGACCAGTGGCAGTATGGCATGGATTGTTGTCCTATCCAAGAAAAAGTGGGGCTTGAGCAGTTTGGTGCCAACACACAGCCAAACAGAAGCCCCCTTACACACTGCCCAGGCAACAGGGAACAAAAAGGTTCTGGTTGCCATGAACAGAGACCCATAGTGGACACCTACAGGTTAGGGCCTGGACTTCAGGTTTGGCTGAACTAAAAAGGGCATTGTCTGAATTAGTAAAGTCATAGTGCTGAATGCCAAGCCTTCCACCCTATGAGGTTTGATAAAGACAAGTAAGGGATGAGTGAGATAAGAGACTTTGGCAGCTGAAAGTTCTCTGGGTGACACAGGGAGGTGGCACGGCCTACAAGGTTCAGAGAGGCTCCGCGTAAGTTGAGGACAGAAGAATGGGTCACACATTTGAGCATTTTGAGTGTCTCCTTCTTGTCCACCCCACAGACAGTCTGTGCTACGCCCTTGGTCTTCTTACACGCTGCAACTATATTAAGTCTTTGTATGAAAGGACTAGCTGTTGTACACTTAATATACTATGCAAACCATGTATGTGCACTGACCTACTGCATTATGCAGTTCCACTATGTGCATTGGCCTGCTGAACTCCCCAGTTACACAAAGTGCACTGATCTTCTGCAGAGTTACCAGCGTAAAATCCTACCATGTAAGCTGACCTGATGCATAGTCCTTAGCACAAAGGCCTCCTATATTTTCTGAGTCTGACTCATTGCATTCTAATTTTTTACATGATCAGAGCTGAATTTATAGCTCAGGTTTTAAGTGAGGGATCATCCAATGGCATCTTTCAATTCAGTGCGCTTTGCATGAAAAAACCTTTTTTGCTGGAACAGTAGGAAGTGGGATTGCTCATTAAAATGGGCCAGGGTCCAAAATGTGTTCTGGGGCCCATGGGTTTGTATCTAATCCATTGGTGGTGTGAGAGACTATGGGTATTCATGATTCTTTAGGATTGCAAGCTCTCGTGAGCAGGGATCTCCTAACTAAAGATGAGCTTAGGTTTGGTCTAAAATTTGTTTAGGCAAAGCCGTAATGAAGCTGCAAGTGCCAAGCCAATCAGCTGCACATGGGTGATATCCTGACTTACAACTGCACGTACAGTATGTGAGCAAGACCATTAGAACATAGGCATAATGTTTAATTTACAGGTACCACTAACAGGCCTCTTGCCCTAGTTAGAAGTGTATAAGTTCCCGTACCCAGAAGTAGCAAAATTAGCACACAGTCACTAACAGTTATAATTTGCCAAGTCCAACACTTCAACCAGCAATCTTCCCCAGGTGAGCCAGGTACCAGTTCAAAGGATAGGCCATGGGTAAAAAGAAGAGGCAAGTCCAATAAGTTGTCAACATCAGGGCATATAACTTCATAGCATTTGAGTTTATGGCATACAACTTCTCGCTATTATGGTCATGATTTATGGAATTTACCAGGTCGAGCCATCTATGTCCCGTCACCAGCTCCCTCCTACTCGCAGATGATTGGCCCAACATCAGACCCAAGCTCATATCTACTCTTAATGCAGGCTATATATGGGACGCATCCTGAACAAATTTTCTTTCGGAAATCAGAAAGTTTGTGCATTTTGAGATCTGATGGTGCAACCATTGTTTTTTTCGAAAATGTGATCAACCAAGCCTTTTAATTTCACTTCATGTTGCTACAGAAAATAATTTTCGTGGCCGGAATCTTCTTTTCTTTCCAGGCCTTTCCAGCTCTTGCGCATTCCTTTTATGATTGTATTTTTCACACGATTCTCCCATCATTGATTAGAAATTTGTTCATTTTCTAAAATAATTCCAACATGCCTGGTCACTCAAACTCTATGGTCACACGAAAATCGGCCGAAATTTGAAATTTGAACGAAAATTCTGAAAGAGATGTATGGGATTTTTTTTTCTTAATCATACTTACCTTGGTGGATGCAGCATCAGTGCGATGATGCATCCGTTCTCCACTGGCTCTAACACTGAGAACCGAGTGATCTAACACAGATCGCTTGGTTCTCACAGCTCCCTGAGCAGAGAGCTTGTGACTGTCGGTCACCGCTCTCTGCTCTGTCCCCTCCTCGTTCACTGGAGTGCTGGGCTGTGGAGGGGGTGGGAACGGCTGGCTCAGGCTCTCAGCGTATTTTCACTGCATGCAGCCGCTCACGCAAGCGGCGCATGCGCTCTGAAGGTCCGGCAGACCGTCAGCGTTCCTTGCCGGGAGCTTGACTCCCGCGCGCATGCGCGGGTGTGACGTCATCGCGGCTCCGGCCAATCACAGCGCCGGAGCCGCCGAACCCGGAAGAGACGCCGAGGGATCATGTCAGCTCCCACAGTGGTGTCCGGGGGTCCATGTTGGGGCTTCGTTCTAAGGTAAGTATTTCATAATGAGCTAGTATGCGAAGCATAGTAGCTCATTATGCCTTTGTCTTGCAGGGCTTTTTTTTTTTATTATTTTTTTTTTTTTTAAGTATACAACGGCTTTAAGGGGGAAAATTCCTCAGGTCCAGAAGTAGTTAAATGCAAATCAGTAAAATCTTTAAAAAAAAATCTATATTGTTACAAGTCATCATTGCATCTGTAGGTGGACCTACACTTTAACCACATCCCGCCCGCCCTATAGCAGAATGACAGTGGGAATGTGGTTGTAATATCCTGACCGGACGTGAGCGGCGATCGGTGATGCGAGGTGTCAGTCTGACTCCCTGCATCTCCGATCTCTGTAAAGAGCCTACTGACGTAGGCTCTTTACCATGTGACCAGCCATGTCCAATCACGGCTGGTCACATAGTACACAGGAAGAGCCGTTGATCGGCTTTCCTCAGTACGTGCCTGACAGGCACGAGTAAAGGAGCGCCGATCGGCGGCTCCCCTGACGGGGGGGGGGGGTCTGCACTGGTAATCAGAACATTGATTACCAGTGCAGACCCTCGGGGGGGGTGCCACTAGAACCACCAGGGATGCCCACCCATGACCCCAGGGATGCCCACTATGGCCACCAGTGATGGCAATCAGGGCTCAGGGAGCCCCCCATTGCCCTCCCTATCAGTGCTGCCCGCCAGTGCCCTCCCTATCAGTGCTGCCCACCAGTGCCCATCATTGCCATCTATCAGTGTTGCCCACCAGTGCCCATTATTGCCCACCAGTGCCGCCTATCAGTGCCCATTAGTGCCCATCAGTGCCTCCCGTCAGTGACGATCAGTGCTGCCTATCAGTGCCCACCAGTGCCGCCTATCAGTGCCCATTAGTGCCCATCAGTGCCACCTATCAGTGCCCCTCAGTGCCACCTATCAGTGACCATCAATGCCACCTATCAGTGCCCAGCAGTACCGCCTATCAGTGCCCACCAATGCTGCATATCAGTGCTACCTATCAGTGCCACATATCAGTGCCGCCTATCAGTGCTGTCTATCAGTGCCGCCTATCAGTGCCACCCCATCATTGCCACCCCATCAGTGCCTCCTCATCAGTGCCTGTCAGTGCAGTCTCATCAGTGCTCATCAGTGCAGGAAAAAACATATTTATTTACAAAATTTTATAACATAAACAAAAAACTTTTTTTTTTTCAAACTTTTCGGTCTTTTTTTTGTTTGTTTAGCAATAAAGAAAAAAACGTGCGGTGATCAAATACCCCCAAAAGAAAGCTCTATTTGTAGGGGGAAAATGACATAAATCTGGTTTAGGTACAATGTTGCATGACCGCGCAATTGTCATTCAAAATGCAACAGCGCTAAAAGCTGAAAATTGGCCTGGGCAGGAAGGGGGTGAAAGTGCCCGGTATTGAAGTGGTTAACTTGCGTCGGCCCTTTGTGACAATCTGTACACAATACACAGGAGCCTGGAAATGACAGCAGCGGGCCCCAGACCGGAGCACTGTTTCATACTATTGACTTCTTGAATGCTTGTTGCTATTGCCTAGGTTAGCATAATAGAAAAGAAATTAAGTACTCATGGGATTAGCACAGTTTGGAAAGCTGCCTCCCCGCCCACCCCCTTTTAGATATGCCTAACTGAGCCATAACTATTTTGCTGCGCTCAGTGAGACACTAGCGTTCTTTAATAAACCTGCCTTTTCATAGCAGGTGCCCCGAGAGGCCCCCTTTTTATTTTTGTTTCACTATCCATAAGCAACTTTCTCCCAGAGCTTCAACAGTCGAATGCCTTCCTTTCTTAGTTGTTTAACATTTGATTGCAGTTTTCATTGACTGGGGGGTGTTGTATTACACTGGAATCAATAGCTAAAGGCTTCCCAGCCCACCGATTAGCTTGTCAGTCAGAACGCGGGGAAGGGGGAGGCAGTGTGTAAATCCCAGAATATCAGGGGCCACCAGTTTTGAAAAGTAAGGAATGTAAGCAGCCAGTGTGGTTTTTCTACCACCTGTTGCTTGCAACATGTGCAAAGTGTATTAACTTCTGTGCTTTTACACGCCTCAGAGGTCAACTGTCAGGGACACACAAGGCTTTCAGCCTATTCCGCGACATTAGAAACATCTACTTTTTCTTATTGTGTTACCAAGAGTTCTTTAAATATAAACACAGAGATAGAAAATCATTGATATGTTTTTTTTTTTTGTGTATGTATGCAGTATATATATATATATATATTCAGTATCTCACAAAAGTGAGTACACCCCCTCACATTTTTGTAAATATTTTATTATATCTTTCCATGTGACAACACTGAAGAAATGACACTTTGCTACAATGTAAAGTAGTGAGTGTACAGCTTGTATAACAGTGTAAATTTGCTGTCCCCTCAAAATAACTCAACACACAGCCATTAATGTCTAAACCGCTGGCACCAAAAGTGAGTACACCCCTAACTGAAAATGTCCAAATTGGGCCCAAAGTGTCAATATTTTGTGTGACCACCATTATTTTCCAGCACTGCCTTAACCGTCTTGGGCATGGAGTTCACCAGAGATTCACAGGTTGCCACTGGAGTCCTCTTCCACTCCTCCATGATGACATCACCAAGCTGGTGGAGGTTAGAGACCTTGCGCTCCTCTACCTTCTGTTTGAGGATGCCCCACAGATGATCAATAGGGTTTAGGTCTGGAGACATGCTTGGCCAGTCCATCACCTTTACCCTCAGCTTCTTTAGCAAGGCAGTGGTCATCTTGGAGGTGTATTTGGGGTCATTATCATGTTGGAATACTGCCCTGCGGCCCAGTCTCCGAAGGGAGGGGCTCATGCTCTGCTTCAGTATGTCACAGTACATGTTGGCATTCATGGTTCCCTCAGTGAACTGTAGCTCCCAAGTGCCGGCAGCACTCATGTAGCCCCAGACCATGACACTCCCACCACCGTGCTTGACTGTAGGCTAGACACACTTGTCTTTGTACTCCTCACCTTGTTGCCGCCACACACGCTTAAAAACATCTGAACCAAATAAGTTTATCTTGGTCTCATCAGACCACAGGACATGGTTCCAGTAATCAATTTTCTTAGTCTGCTTGTCTACAGCAAACTGTTTGCGGGCTTTCTTGTGCATCATCTTTAGAAGAGGCTTCCTTCTGGGAAAACAGCCATGCAGACCAATTTGATGCAGTGTGCGGCGTATGGTCTGAGCACTGACAGGCTGACCCCCCACCCCTTCAACCTCTGCAGCAATGCCGGCAGCACTCATACATCTATTTCCCAAAGACAACCTCTGGATATGACGCTGAGCACGTGCACTCGGTTTCCTTGGTGGATCATGGCGACACCTGTTCTGAGTGGAACCTGTCCTGTTAAACCACTATATGGTCTTGGCCACCGAGCTGCAGCTCAGTTTCAGGGTCTTGGCAATCTTCTTGTAGCCTAGGCCATCTTTATGTAGGGCAGCAATTCTTTTTTTCAGATTCTCAGAGTTCTTTGAGATGAGGTGCCATGTTGAACTTCCAGTGATCAGTATGCGAGAGTGAGAGCGATAACATCAAAACAAGGACATGCAGGCATCTGAGGTAAAGCTGTCCACATAGACTGTCCTCCACACCGCCGACTCTCACCGCTGTCAGTCTGCAATCGTGACCGGGAAGACTACCCTGCAGTAGAGCAATCTAAAAGCGAGGCTTGAATCGCTCGTGGAGCGCAGTGTGGAAGGGATGACGTTGATGGCGTTGTGGAGGACGGTCTAGGTGGACAGCTTTACCCCGGATGCCGGAATACTGAGATGTGCCTGTTTTATTCATCAACCATGTGAGTTGCTAAATGTTGAACCTTCATTAAATGTAACCATATTGCTACACTTAGAGGCGCCTCTCTTCTTTTTTATTTTTATACTCAGTTGTGACGTGACTGGTGGATTTGCTGCCGGCCGGTCGTCTTGGGCGGGGGTGTTGGTTTTGCCCCCCCAAATTATCATGCACCAGCCGCCACTGCAAGCAGGTAACTAGTATTTTTAAAAATAAATAGTTAACAGTGGACTGTTCTTTTAGGGTCCTTTCACACGGTCGCTCCGCTGCTTTCCGTGTGTCCGCAAATCATCCTATTTTTTTGCGGATGATTTGCGGACATCAATGTAAGTGAATGGCACTGCGGATGTCAGCGGAATACCATCCGCTGACACCCGATTTTCCTCCTGTCAGTTCTGTTCCGTTTTTACGAACGGAACAGAACCCTATTTTTCCTTCCGTGTAAAAAACGGAAAGGAAGGAAAATCGGATGTCAGCGGTGTCATCCGCTGACATCCGCAGTGCCATAGACTTACATTATGTCCGCATATCATCCGCAAACGGATGGGATGATATGCGGGCACACGGAGCGGATGACAGAAATGTCATCCGCTCCGTGGAAAAAAAAAAAAAAAAGTCCCGCAGCGGACCTTTCACACGGAGCGGCCGTGTGAAAGGAGCCTTAGGGTTACTGCATGGAAATACATGCCAGCACTAAAATATACTTACCCTAAAACATGATACTAATTCCATTCTTAAAGTGTTACTAAACCCAGATCCTGCAGTCACTATATCTGGTCTCCCACAGTACACAGAACATGGAAATGCAATTATTTTAGTAAATATAAACTGCTAAATACCTTTTCTCATCAGTAGTATAAGCAGTCTTGTGACTTCTATAAGTCTCTGGTTAAAGCTTGTAGGAGGAGTTTTCATTCTCCTCTGACTGCCCTATGAGGCTGCAGGACCCCTGAGCCTCTGTCTGTCCAGTGCTGATTGGCCCTGTGCTGATCACATGCACCCTCCCAAGATAAAAATAAACTCTCTAGCAATACACACCTCACTACGCATACGCAGAGTGACTCCAAAGGCTCTGTACTATCAGGAGATGGTTTGGGGACAATGGAAGAAGGGGGGATAAGAAAAGACAGGATCAAACAGCTTTTTTTACACAATGCAGAGGATTATTTCCTTAGGTTCCACAGTGAGTATAACAAGCATGCTTTACTGCATATACAGACTAATTTTACTGTTGTGGGTTTAGTAACACTTTAGTAACACACTAATATGGTGTGTAATACTAATATGGTCATATTGTTGCATACTTTATAAAATAATGTTTTAGGTAGAACAGAAAATTGCTCCTGTCATCATTTTAACATGCATATACTATTAACGGATTCTTGTAATTTCCAGAGTCTTGAGGAAATATCTGATTCACTGATTCCATTATAAAAGTCGCAAAGTAAGTATTTCCGATGTTTATTTTTCTACAAAAAAATAAGCTTCAACAAATCATCTCAACTTTTAACCACAAAGTTATCAGCAGAAACAAAATATTAACCTCAAGTCAGGTATAAAAGCTTACTGCGCCAAGAGTTTGCTTTGGAGTCTGGATAACATCAGTGACTCAGCTTTGTGTTTTGCTAATGGCCAAAACAATTACTGTTCCTCTTCAGACTTAAAGTGGACCTTTTAGTGGCTTTGCAAGACTGCATTCATAAATTACAGATATGTTACAAATATATTGCAGCAGTATAATCATTTTCTTTCAAAAAGCTGCAGTTCTTGAGCGCCCCTTGACCTCCGGAAAGGTTTTACCCCCTTCATGACCAGAGAATGTTTTGCTATTCAGCACTGCGTTACTTTTACAAGTTCTGCCCCCCTTAACCACTTAAGCCCCAGAAGATTTTTCCCTCTTCGTGACCAGGGCCTATTTTGCGATTCGGCACTGCGTGACTTTAACGGACAATTGCGCGGTCGTGCGACGCTGTACCTAAACAAATTTGACGTCCTTTCTTTCCCACAAACAGTGCTTTCTTTTGGCTGTATTTGATCACCTGTGCAATTTTTTGATCACGCGCTATAAACAAAAAAAGAGCGTAAATTTTGCAAAAATAACAATATTTTCCACATTTTTTTATATGAAATTCCCCCAAACAAAATGTAAAAATCAAAATTTTTTAACATTTTCGGCCAATTTGTTTTATGCTACATATGTTTGGTAAAAAAAATCGCAAAAAGCATATTTTGATTGGTTTGCGCAAAAGTTATCGCGTTTACTAACAAAGGGAAAGATTTTTGTCATTTTTGTTGTTTTTTTTTTTAACGCGTAATGGCGGCGATCTGCGATTTTGCAGTACTGCGACATTGGGGCGGACAGATCGGACCCTTGACTGACATTTTTTGACACTTTTTGGGTTACCAGTGACATTTCTACAGTAATCAGTGCTATACATATGCACTGTTACTGTAAAATGACACTGGCAGGGAAGGGGTTAACTTTTTTTGAGAGGGAGGGGTTATGTGTGTCCCTAGGGGCGTGATTCTAACTGTGATTGGCTGTGGCTTGAGGTGTAGGAACAGTGATCAATGGTCCTACATAGTAGAACCGTATAATCACTATTCCTACACAGGGGAAAATGACAGGCGGCTTGTTTACATCGGGTCTGCCGGGCACACGCACAGGGGGGGGTCCGTGACCGCGCGGGAGCGCGCCTCCGGGGGCACGCGCTCACTCCCTAGACCCTCACAGGCTAGCGACGTAGTACTACGTCGGCCTGCCTGTGAGGGGCTGACCGCCGCAGTAAATAGTCGTGCCGCGGTCGGCAAGCGGTAATGACCAGGCCATTATTCATGATTCGGCACTGCTTTACTTTAACGGAAGATTGCGCGGTCCTGCAACACTGTATCCAAATAAAATTGATGTCCTTTTTTCCCAGAAATAGAGCTTTCTTTTGGGGGTATTTGATCACCTGTGCGATTTTTATTTTTTTCGCTATAAACAAAAAAAGAGCGACAATTCAGAAAAAAAAAAAAAACAATATTTTCCACTTTCTGCTATAAAACATTCACCAAAATAAAAAATTTAAAAATCTAAATTTTTTATCCTCTTAGCCCAATTTGTATTCTGCTACATATTTTTGGTAAGAAAAAAATCGCAATAAGTGTATTTTGATTGGTTTGCTCAAAAGTTAAAGTGTCTACAAACTAGGGGAAAGATTTATGTCATTTTTATTTTTTTATTTTTTTTTACTAGTAATGGCAGAGATCAGTGATTTTTAGCGGGACTGCAACATTGCGGCAGACATATCAGACCCCTAACTGACATTTGTGACACTTTTGGGGGGGGGGGCCAGTGACATTACTACAGTAATCAGTGCTATAGATATGCACTGTTACTGTACTAATGACACTGGCAGGGAAGGGGTTTACACCAGGGGCGATCAAAGGGTTAAATGTGTCCCTAGGGGGTGCTTTAACTGTGTGAGGGACAGGCTTGCTGAATGAACACAGAGACCTGTGTTCCTAAATAGACGCCACCTGCATGGGGTAGGTGCAGGGGCTGGTGGGGGGTCTGGCAGGCGATCGACCGATCGAGCGATGGGGGAGTTATGTGATTGGCTGGCTGGGGGGGCTGTGGGCCGCCCCAAGCAAATAAGCACCAACCGCCACTGCTTTCAAATATATAACTTTTTGACAGTCCTATTTTTCTGATTCCTGTACCAGAAATATTACAGTTTTACCAGTGACCAAGACTGTCCATTTACTCCATTACTAGCAATCCTATAGGTATTTACTATGATTATTATCATAGGCGTGCGCACAGGGTGTGCTGGGTGTGCTTGGGCACACCCTGATCACCCTGTGCAGTGCAGCTTCCCCTTAGCAAACTATGTTTACTATTCTTTAGTTTGTAAATGAAGAACAGGGAGCCGCTCAGTACAGAACACTTCCCATTCGATCATTGTCTAGTGCAGCTGAGGCTGCAGAGAAAGAGATTAGGGGATCTCTGTCCTCAGTCCATTTGTCTGTCTCAAAAGTGTTTAGACCCCTGATATTTCCCCAAAGCCCCCCAACAGGGCTCCTAAAAAGAAAATTGTAAAAAAAAAAAAAGAAAAATTAAAAATAATATAAAAAAGAAAAATATTAAAATAAAAATACTTTTTTAAAATAAGAGTGTGTGTATATTATATATATATATATATATATATATATATATATATATATATATATATATATATATATATATATAAAATGCACGCATGTGTGATTGAGCTTTGGGGTGCACACCCTAATGCTATAGGCTGCGCACACCTATGATGATTATTGGTTGGAAGGTAGAATAAACTGATAGATGGTGTTCATGGATGGATCTCGTTACATATAGCATTTGCTTTTCCCCAATTGGCTGCCACAACTATAAATATACATACTGTTTTTAACCCATTGCAGACCCAAGCATAAGCAACATCTATTTTAAACCTAGAAGGATTAAAGTCTTTTACTGTCACAACTGTAATTAGTTGGCCTTGCCCGGATTAGTATATGGGTGGAACCCAAGTATGCCCATTAAGCAATAGTCTGAATAACTTCACATGATAAATATATACAAATACAAATAGGAAAAAAACTTTGAAAAGTGTTAAATGTCTTTGAAGACATTTCTCATACATCTGGTGTTCAGCATCACTGACACCATGAACGCAGTCAGCAATACGATGCTTGGGACATGAAAGCATGCAATATCAGGGGAGAATTTGATTCGGATACCCTTGAATATTGTCACGTCTTTAACAATCCACCAACTAAAGATAAATATTGTTAGGCTGCCATTTGTAGAACACTGATACTAAAAAAATAATAATGTAACTAAGACACCCTTGTAACAAAGTCATTGTAACATTGGCAAATAAAATAAAGTGGTTGGGGCCAGTTCACTTTGAATGCGGTGCGAATTTACAGCGAATTTGCTGCAAATTTGCACCGCACTAAAATCGCAACCTGTTTATGTGAACTGATTGCAGAAAATATCTTAAACTGATTGTAAAGTCTCTTTTTTTTCTATTAAAATAACAAACACGTTATACTTACCTCCTCTGTGCAGTTGGTTTTGCACAGAGTGGCCCGGATCTTCCTCTTCTCGGGTCCCTGGCTGGAGCTCCTGGCCCCTCCCTCATAACACAAATTTGTCACTCTTTTAGAAAAGGCAAAGTGGAAGAAAAACCCAACTTAAAGTGATTGTAAAGTCTGTTTTTTTATTTTTTCTATAAAAATAGCAAACATAATATACCTACCTACCGTGCAGTTGGTTTTGCACAGAGCAATCCGGATCCTCCTCTTCTTGGGTCCCTTTTCGGCTCTCCTGGCCCCTCGCTCCTGTTGAGTGCCCCCACAGCAAGCAGCTTGCTATGAGGGCACCCAAGCCGAGCTGCAGCTCCGTATATCCATTCAGACACAGAGCCCTGCCCTGGAGGGGAGAGGGGCAATTGTGTTTTATTTATTTCATTAAAGTGTTGCGGAATCACGCTATGTGCCCCCACTCTATTTATTTACATGATATGATGAATGGAGTACTTTCTGAAGGCTACTAAATGTCATATCGAATCTGGATCCTAAGAGCTTTTGGAGATATACCATTCGAGGATTGATTCATTGTCTAAAGCCCCGTACACACGTACCGATCGTCGGCCGACCGATCGGCCGTCTTTTGTCCCCGGGCCGTCGTGTCCACTGAAAAGTGCAAAAGACTGCACACGAATTTTGTCGGCCAACAACAGCCGACTGCAGAAGTGATGTCATGTAAAGGTTAACTTTCCTTGTCTTTTTTCTTTTCTGAGCATGCCCAGTCTTGCAAATCTGCTGATTGTTGGCCGAATTCTGTACTGACTGGCGAACAATCGGCCGTTCTGGTGTCGGCATACAAAAATTTTAATGCTTGCACGACAGATTCTGTTCGGCCAAAAGTGCGCTGTCGGCTGTCGGAAGCATCCTACTAACAAGCCGAAAATCGGCCGATCGGTCGTCGGCCGAATCTTTTCGGCCGACAATCTGCACGTGTGTACGGGGCATAAGGGAGAGTTTTGATCTAGTATCTGATGAGTGTCCAGAGAGAGGGGGGAGCACCGGTGATTGGTGGAGAATTGGTGGATGATTGAGATATCCTAGAAACATAGAATGTGTCGGCAGATAAGAACCATTCGGCCCATCTAGTCTGCCCAATATATCTGAATCCTATGAATAGTCCCTGGCCCTATCTTATATGAAGGATAGCCTTATGCCTATCCCATGCATGCTTAAACTCCTTCACTGTATTTGCAGCTACCACTTCTGCAGGAAGGTTATTCCATGCATCCACTACTCTCTCAGTAAAGTAATACTTCCTCATATTACTTTTAAACCTTTGCCCCTCTAATTTAAAACTGTGTCCTCTTGTGGTAGTTTTTCTTCTTTTAAATATGCTCTCCTCCTTTACCGAGTTGATTCCCTTTATGTATTTAAAAGTTTCTATCATATCCCCTCTGTCTCTTCTTTCTTCCAAGCTATACATGTTAAGGTCCTTTAACCTTTCCTTCACACCCTTCCCTATGTTTGGACTGTTTCTCACTGGATTTTGTGAATTCACCCAGAGACGTTGTCATTTTTTCTTGCAGGACTGACATAAAGTGTTTATTAAGCGTATTATTGCGTTTATTCTTTAGCGCTGCTAGTGTTGTAGGCTTATCTATATTTTTAGATTTTTCTATTACACCTTTGTTATATATTTCTGATTATAGCAGTAGCTGTGACCCATACATTCTGGGTTCTTTTCTATATATATTTGTATCTTTTGTATAATCAGTGCGCAGGGTGAGTGAGTTTTGCATATCTGAAACGCCCATTGTGCATTTTCTTCACTCCATCTTAACATTGACACCTGCTGCAGATTGCAACTGGAGTGCGTTTTGAGCCTGGTGTGGGAAATGCGTACAGAACATGGGTTTCCCGCACAGCGTTCCGGGGTGGACTGGCCCAAAGCAAGATAAAAAAAATAAGACAGATGAAAAATGTTGTCCTGTTCATATCTATGACTTGGATCACTCATAATTAATAAAGAAAGAAAAAGATAAAAAGATACAACACAGTAAGGCCTGAGAAATCTCCAGGAAGGTTTTTTTGGGAAAGCCATTGAAACTTTCCATGAGACTCTTATACAAATAGTCTGACTTGACACTTTGTCACATAGCAATTACAGACACCTTTGTATCAGAGTGTGCCTTGTCCTCACCCAGAGACAAAGCAGGAGTTGGCAGGAAAAGCATGGATGTCAGAGTAAGGGTTGGCAATTTGTCTCGAAACATGATCTGGAGAAACTCAAGAGCAAAGTGTGCGTACTAATGGTCAGCTCTGGGGACACCTCTTTTACAAGGCTTATCTGCTTACTTGATTTCAGCAAGCTGGCAGCGTCAAAGATTCATTTAACATATTGGGCACATCATGTAATAACAATCACTGCTGAAAAGTTTTTACATTGTAGCATTCTGGGTAGAGATAGACTGCCTAGATAGTCCCAGTCCAACACACAGATCAGTCGGATTTGTATGCTCAAAATTTGACACAGGTTCTTGCTCATCTATTCTCATAAAGTATGAAGAAAGCTGGCCATGCACAGGGAGAATTTAGTTTAAAATAAATTGATTTAGAAACATTTGCTCAATTTTAAACTGTTATAAACGTTATTGTAAAAAATCTCTGATCACCCCCCCCCCCCCCCCAGAGTACAATGTCACTTCAATTTAGAAACATTTGTTCAATTTTAAACTGTTATAAACTTTATTTAAAAAAAAAAAATCCCCAATCATCCCCCCCCCAAGAGTAGCACAGTGTCACTTCAATTTAGAAACATTTGTTCAATTTTTACCACTTAAGCCCCGGAAGATTTTACCCCCATTCCGACCAGGGTTTTTTTTGCGATTCGGCACTGCGTGACTTTAATGGACAGTTGCGCTGACGTGCGACACTGTACCTAAACGAATTTGACGTCCTTTTTTCCCCATAAACAGAGCTTTCTTTTAGTGGTATTTGATCACCTGTGCGATTTTTTGATCATGCGCTATAAACAAAAAAAGAGCGTCAATTTTGCAAAAATAACAATATTTTTCACATTTTTTAACATGAAATTCCCCCCCCCCCCCCCCAAAAATGGAAAAATCAAAATTTTTTAACATTTTAGGCCAATTTGTTTTATGCTACATATGTTTGGTAAAAAAAAATCGCAAAAAACATATTTTGATTGGTTTGCGCAAAAGTTATCGCGTTTACTAACAAAAGGAAAGATTTTTGTAATTTTTGTTGTTTTTTTTTTAACGCGTAATGGCGGCGATCTGCGATTTTTTTTTGCGGTACTGCGACATTGCAGCGGACAGATCGGACCCTTGACTGACATTTTTGACACTTTTGGGGTTACCAGTGACATTACTGCAGTAATCAGTGCTATACATATGCACTGTTACTGTAAAATTACACTGGCAGTGAAAGGGTTAACTTTTTTGGGAGGGAGGGGTGGTGTGTGTCCCTAGGGGCGTGATTCTAACTGTGATTGGCTGTGGCTTGAGGTGTAGGAATAGTGATCAATGGTCCTACATAGTAGAACCGTATAATAACTATTCCTACACAGGGGAGAATGACAGGCGGCTTGTTTACATCAGCCGCCTGCCTTTCTCCCTCTGCACCGACGATCGCCGAGTGACCGGCGGACAACGGGTCCGCTGGTCACATGCGCAGGGGGGTCCGTGACCACGCGGGAGCGCGCCTCTGGCGGCGCGCGCTCGCTCCCTAGACCCTTACAGGCTAGCGACGTAGTACTACGTCGCTCTGCCTGTGAGGGGCTGACCGCCGCAGTAAATCGTCGTGCGGCGGTCGGCAAGCGGTTAAACTGTTATAAACTTTTTTTTAAAAAAAAATCCCTGATCATCCCCCCAAGAGTAGCACAGTGTCACTTTAATTTAGAAACATTTGTTCAATTTTAAACTGTTATAAACTTTAACCTAAATAAAAATGTTTAAAAAATTGAATGAAAAAATACATTTCAATTTTAAACTGTTATAAACTTTATTTAAAAAAAGATCCCTGATCATTCCCCCTCAAGAGTAGTACAGTGTTACTTCAGTTTAGAAACATTTGTTCAATTCTAAACTGTTATAAACTTTTTTTTAAATAAAATTCCCTGATCATCCCCCCAAGAGTAGCACAGTGTCACTTTAATTTAGAAACATTTGTTCAATTTTAAACTGTTATAAACTTTAACCTAAATAAAAATGTTTAAAAAATTGAATGAAAAAATACATTTCAATTTTAAACTGTTATAAACTTTATTTAAAAAAAGATCCCTGATCATTCCCCCTCAAGAGTAGTACAGTGTTACTTCAGTTTAGAAACATTTGTTCAATTCTAAACTGTTATAAACTTTTTTTTAAATAAAATTCCCTAATCATCCCCCCAAGAGTAGCACAGTGTCACATTAATTTAGAAACATTTGTTCAATTTTAAACTGTTGTAAACTTTAACCTAAATAAAAATGTTTAAAAAATTGAATGAAAAAATAAATTTATTTTTTTTTACATACTGTCACCAGTCAGCATTCTGATTAGTCATATGATGACACTTTACTGCACTGGTGACAGTATGTAAAACATAAAATTGTGAAAAAAGTCCAAATCCAAATTTCATTTAATTCCTTCATGCCAAAAAATTGTGACATAAAATTACGACTCTGACCTTTGACTAGAGTAGAGCAAATAGTTCCTTTAACCCGAGTGAAGTAGTAGCCATATGTCAACCAACTGCGCCCTATGGAGAGCTTGTAAAAATATGCTTCCCCGAGCCAGGAGGAACAGAGGAGGTGCCCAAGTATGTATCCATGCTAGGGATCAAGGGGGCAATGAAGTCTTCACCTATGATCAATGCGTGAGTATAGCTTATGAGGGGAAGAGTAGAGCAATTAGTCCCTTTAACCCGAGTGAAATAGTAGCCATATGTCAACCAACTGCGCCCTATGGAGAGCCAAGAGGAATAGAGGAGGTTCCCAAGGATGTATTCATGCTAGGGATCAAGGGGACAATGATGTCTCCGCCTATGATCAATTGGCCCTCTGTGAACTCTAGGAGTGAGTCTAAGGTACTATTGAGAAAGAGGTCCTGTTGGGTATTAGGAGCATAGAAAGTAGCCGGGGTCACCTTAACACCGCCAATCATGCCTTTAAGGAACAGGTATTGTCCAGCAGCATCTATGAGAATGTCCAGGCATGTCCAAGGAACTCTACCCGAGATCACGATCAAGACTTACTTCAACTTCGACGAGCAGCTTTATTAGTCGCATTGTAAGCCAGAGGGTAAAATCTATTCTGAGGCAGAGGCGTTCTGTCATCTCTCAAGTGAGTCTCCTGGATGAATGCTATATCTGCATGGAGGTGTTTCAAGTGATAGAGAAGCATGCACCATTTTTCGGGCACACTGAGTACCTTAACATCAAGGGACATGATGCAGATGGTATCCATCCACTAAAGACAGACCAACCCAACCCAACCCAAAAAAAAAAGGGGGAGTAAAATGGGAATGAGGGGGAAAGGAGAGGGTCAAGGGGGGGAAGGAGTTAAGAGGAGAGGAGGCAGAAAGGGGGAAGAAACTAGCTAAAAGCAGAGGTCACAGCCGGGAGTGTAACCTATCCAAGAGATGCACTAATGGAGTGGTCCAGGAGCGCTCATCAACCACCAGTTGGATCTGTGAGCACAGGCCTAAGGGGGGGAAACAGAGAGAGCCAAGAGGTGAGCCCCAGATTTGCGAACCTTATGCAGGGCAGGATACAGAAGGGTAGCTCTGGAGAGGCCCGTGAGGATTTTCACCTGGGTGCCATCAAAATCTACTGTCCCTGATGGAGAATGTCTGCTTTGTGACTGTAATAATGGAGGCGGCAGATCACATCCCGCTGCCTGTTTGGGTCCGTGCATTCCGGACCCAGTGCCCTTTGCACCCTGTCAAGTTCTAGATTAGTTGGAGGGGTGAAATCCAGTACTTTATGCAGGATGGCGATGACTGTGTCCTGCAAGTTCTCAGGGCCTGCGGCTTCAGGGAGGCCTCAGAGTTGTTTTCCGGCGGCTCAGATTTTTCAGTTACTCCAGGTGTAATTGGATTGCCACATCAAGTCAGTTTCCTTGGCCTGCTCCAGATCCATCACACATTGTTCTAGGGTAGTGAGAGATAACGCCCAGTGGTGAGTCCAAACAATCCACAGCTCCTGCCGATGGGCACCATCAAGCGTGAGGATGAGGGCCTCTATGTCTGCCTTGGTAGGGAGAGCCTAGATAAGCGGCTAAAGATCTTCATCAGAAACGCTGGCCGAGGGAGTCTTAAAGTGGTGTGGGGAACTAGGCAGGGCAAAAGTCAAGGTTGCTGGAGTGTCACAGTAAGTATCTGATGTGGTTGAGGGCAAGGGCGAAGCCAGAGGTATTTTTGTGTAAGGCACCTCAGGAGAGCGGCTGTGGGGCTCCACCATCTTGGCACTGGCACTAGGCTTCTAAGATCTTGGGAACAAATGTTAGATCTCCATTCTGGATCTGGGTGTCTGGAGGGCTTGTGTAGAGTCTTGGATTTGGGCTTTTTGGCCAAAATCATGCTGCTAAAGACAGCTGCTGAAAAGGCACAAAAACCTGGAGAAAAGCCGGGAGCTCAAGAACTTGGGCATGTCCAGATCACGCCCTCAAAATTCCTGGATTTTTACACTAGTGTAGATTTTCACTACAAACCATCTATGTCAGGGATTCCCAAACTACGGCCCTCCAGTTGTTCAGGAACTACAATTCCCATCATGCCTAGTCATGTATGTGAATGTCAGAGTTTTACAATGCCTCATGGGTTGTGTAGTTCTGCAACAGCTGCAGGGCCGTAGTTTGGGAATCCCTGATCTATGTACATGAGCTCTTAGTAACAATGTCAATATAGGTGGCAGGTGGCACTCACAGCCAGTTATAGAAGTGAGTGACTATACGCACCCATGCTTGGGTAAATTCTGCTGCTTTTCTGCAATGGTGTTTAGATATACATGTTTGTATGACATATTCTGGGATCGTAGAAGTCTTGTGTTTTGGAAATCTGTTATACATGCATGCACATGTAAATGCTGATGCAAAACCTCAGAACAGCCATGTACAGCAATTCCATGGCCAGATGTATAGGCCACCTGTGGTTCCCCAAGTGTGGAAAAGCAGCGTGATTTTTACGCTAGAGCAGATTTGCTATGCAAACCGTCCATGTGCATGAGTCCTAATACATATGGCAAAACCTATAATATCTAAAAGGTTTTTTCTTTTGGTTTTCAAGGTTCTTCAAATGACAAGACATGTGGTCATACAATAATTGCATACAGCAGTAGATTTAGTCCTTGTATGATCCTATTCTTCGTTCTACATGTCTGACTTGTAAACAGATTATGCTCATATATACTTATAATTTTCTAAATTATTTTTAATTATTATTTTATAATAATATAATTTATTTTTTTATATTTATAATATAATTATTATTTTAAAATAATTAAATTATCCTAAAATATCGTAATAAGTAATATCCTTTTTAATAAAACGTAATCACACTATTAGAGAGAGTGAGTATTTATCAGTATCCTTTAGGTATCTAAAAGTACCTTTACTTTTTTCGAAATCATTTTATCATATTCAACAAGTAAATCTTACTTTTGCAGTTTTAGCTTTTGTAATTTTTGTGGTCTATTTATGCTTCTAGTCAATTATTCTGAAGACTGTTCATGACAGCAGCTGCTACCTTATTGGCCAAAACAACAAGAACACCCCTACAAAACACAATTGTCCAGCTACTGAATGAGACATCCCTACCCCCTACACACACATGCATGCACACAAACTACCTCCACTTGAAGAGAGAAATAAATAGTAAAACCACAGATCAAACCTTTCAATTGATATACCATTTTTTTATTCATAGACTATATTTTCTTTCCATATATCGTGTGAAATATTATTAAGCATTTTGACACTTTAAAAAAAATC
The DNA here is from genome assembly GCF_965119305.1 of Pelophylax lessonae. NCBI lineage: Eukaryota > Metazoa > Chordata > Amphibia > Anura > Ranidae > Pelophylax > Pelophylax lessonae. Next base: position 33,588,274 of record NC_138771.1, on the reverse strand, counting down.
GGCACTATTTGTTGTTATTCCTTCCCCCTAATTATGCCTAAATCCACGGTTTCCCTTGAAACCATGAAATCAGCTAAGCTATTTTGCACAAAGCAGCCTATTGTGATATTAATGGCATTTAAAAGTAATTCAAAACTGCATCACGTATTATTCAAATCATGTCTGACCATTTGCAAACTTCTAAAGAAGTTGATCCCCACATGCAAGAAGCCTTAAAAATGATTCATACTTTAGCATTATGGAATTATCAACAGTCTTAAAGCAGGTTTAGAACACAACACCCCAAAGAAATGAAGCTGCTTTTCCCAGTTGAGAGTTGTGCATTCCATAGTCATGTCAATGAAGCGTTGGAGAGAAGCCCTGGAGTAGGGGACCACACTATGAACTCATGCCGCCTTTGTTGCTCGGGCCTCATTTCGCTTTCGCATCCTTCAGTCATAATAGTTGCCTATTACTGGTTATGAAGAGCTCCAGCCTTGTGTGTCATCTGAATGCCTCTGCTTCTTCATTCAAGCAAGAACAGAGCTAAAGTGTTAAGTTTGGGTCTTGATTGAGCTTTCTTCCAACTGTTTGTGTGCATGAAACAAGCACTCAACGTGTTCGGAGAAGTAGTCTTTTACACAGATTACACCCACTCTCTTTCTATAGCGCTCTTTTTAGGATAGGGTGTGAAAGGTCAACCTATGAGATTGGATAGACCTACTCAACCAATTACAGTTCTACAGTGTCTCAACAAAGGAATCTCTTGGTCAGTAACAAAAGATTTTCCAGGCTTGATCTAAAGACATGGAAAAGCATTGAAACACACAAAAAAACCTACAAGAACAAGCCTGGGTTTAATAGGTCTATTCTTGCATTATATTAACTCTTTACTGGCTGCTATAATAAATTCTAAATATCGACATTGTAAGACACAAAGACTTTGTGTCAAATGTCATCACAAATATTCTAAACCAAGATCGTTATTGGTTTTCCTTGTTAGCCTTATGTTTGGACCATAGTATGGCTCAGAAAGCAGAGTTATAGTTTTGCATTATTGGCTGTTATTTCATTGCTAATAAACAAAAAGCCCAAGCCCCTTTAAACTGTTATAGAATTCACAAAAGTAACCTAGGGATTCAATAAACTATTGCTATCCTTTACCATACTTGGCTGTTCCCATTTCAATAACTCTCTACTGTTTCCTATAGAATTATTATTGAATCTGGCAAGTGTGTGCCGGAATATAAAAAGTATCATCAACATATCATCTTCTACTGTTACCAGAATGTGCAAGGAGTTTGCATCCACCTAAAAAGAAACTGTAGTGTTTACATTTGATTTCTGTCTGCCATCCACCCCAAAAAAAACACCTTTTAAACCAAGACCCCCTTTTAGCTCAGCTATATTTTTTAATTAAAAATAAATATGCAAAAGCTCTGTTATCTTACAAAAAACTCAAGTGTAAGGCTGGGTCTGGATTTCATTTTCTTCTGGTCCACAGTGTGGCAAGGTCCATTTTGCAGTACCTACTTAATTTACTGGGTTATATGGATGCTTTCCATTGGCTGAGGAAGATGCCCACCATAGGGGTCCTCAAGGGTCCTTGTGGGGGTCTATTATCCTTAAGGAGACATCAACATGATGTCACCAAGCATAGTGTGGCAAGGTCCATTTTGCAGTACCTACTTCATTTACTGGATTACATGGATGCTTTCCATTGGCTGAGGAAGATGCCCACCATAGGGGTCCTCAAAGATCCTAGAGGGTCCTTGCGGGGGTCTATTATCCTTAAGGAGACAGCAACATGATGTCACCAAGCACAGTGTGTGGCAAGGTCCATTTTGCAGTACCTACTTCATTTACTGGATTACATGGAAGCTTTCCATTGGCTGAGGAAGATGCCCACCATAGGGGTCCTCAAAGATCCTAGAGGGTCCTTGCGGGGGTCTATTATCCTTAAGGAGACATCAACATGATGTCACCAAGCACAGTGTGGCAAGGTCCATTTTGCAGTACCAACTTCATTTACTGGATTACATGGATGCTTTCCATTGGCTGAGGAAGATGCCCACCATAGGGGTCCTCAAAGATCCTAGAGGGTCCTTGCGGGGGTCTATTATCCTTAAGGAGACATCAACATGATGTCACCAAGCACTGTGTGGCAAGGTCCATTTTGCAATACCTACTTAATTTACTGGATTACATGGATGCTTTCCATTGGCTTGGGAAGATGCCCACCATAGGGGTCCTCAAGGATCCTAGAGGGTCCTTGCGGGGGTCTATTATCCTTAAGGAGACAGTAACATGATGTCACCAAGCAAGGGGTGGAAGCAAGACCAGCCAACAGGTCTGGAATGCAGTGATGGATCACTGTTTTCCACTAGCGGAAGAGGTAAGAAAAACAGTGCCATCAATTTACTCAGCGCTTTACACATATATATATACAGTATATTGTGCATTCACATCAGTCCCTGCCCTCAAGGAGCTTACAATCTAAGGTCCCTAACTCACATTCATGCATACTCATACTAAGGCCAATTTAGACACGAGCCAACTAACCTACCAGCATGTCTAGGGTAGTGTCGTTTACACCTCCGCTGACACCCGCTGCCATCCGCATCCGATCCTGTCCGTGAAATCTGGACGGATGGAAACCCTATTTTTCCATCCTTTCAGTAATCGGATCAGATCGGATGAGAGCAGACAGGCGGTCCGCTCTCATCCGATCCCCCATAGAGGGCAGCGGGGGCTGAGACACCTCCCTCTCCGCTCTGCAAGCGGAGACGGAGCTGTCATCCGCCGGCTCAGCGGGGATCGCGGATCGATCCCTGCTGAGCAACACGGATCCGCCTATGGAGGCGGACCGTGTGAAAGAGGCCTAAGAAGCAATTAAAAACTTACAATACCATTAAAAAACACCAACATCCACCTTCTTTTTGCCTCCTACTTTGACTCCAATACTGTTTACCCAACTTGGCAAAATTTTAACAGATTCTAAAGATATTTTTTCAATTTCTGGGAAATGAAAACTCCCATTTTTATCTACATGTAACTAGGAATGAACTTGGGTTTGGGCCAAACCCAGAAGCTGTCAGTGCCAGGCCAAAGAGTTGTGGGTGGGGGATTCCCATGTGGCCATGTAAGTCAATGATAACACAAGCGTCTCCATGTGTACATGAAGCTGAGATGTGGAGAATCACCCGCCCTAACCTCACTGGTCTAGCACTGACAACTACCTTCTGGGTTTCAAATAGTTTATATATGCGCTCCTAGGTCGCAGGATACCTAGGCGCAAAAGGGGTAATTATGGGTGCCACATCCTTGATGGTGGGATTGGAAAATAGGAGAAAAAGAAATTTGGACTTTATTGGACCCAGTATTAAAAATGTAAAGAATTAAAAAAGAATATACAAAATAAAAGACATACAATTTGCATACAATAGAATCAGGCGGCAAAGCCTCAAAACGGTGTGCAAATAAAATCGCACAGCCTACTAGGCAATTTATAATTGTAACAACAATCACATATATCACAAAGTAACCTGTATTCATAAGGCGGCCATAGAGAGGGATGGTAACCGTCTCTGGAGGTCGTCTGCACAATATAAATAAACAGATGTTGAGTTAAATCCCAGTTGCCCTACATATTTCGCTTAACATAGTAAGCTTCCTCTGGAGCACGTGGTGTAAGCAAACATATAGGTCCTGGTAGAATCACGGACACCCAGTAACGAAATACTAATAGAAGGGCCATATGGAAGAAGACCCAGAGGCCTTCAAGTCCAAACAGAGGAAGGCGAGGTGGGTACACCTCATATGCCTATGGACCCTGGTATGTCCAGGCAGACATTTGTTCCAGGCCCAACGACCACAAAAACCCCCCCGGATGGGAATACCGCCATTGGCCTGTTTGGACTTGAAGGCCTCTGGGTCTTCTTCCATCGGGCCCTTCTATTAGTATTTCGTTACTGGGTGTCCGTGATTCTACCAGGACCTATATGTTTGCTTACACCACGTGCTCCAGAGGAAGCTTAGTATGTTAAGCGAAACATGTAGGGCAACTGGGATTTAACTCAACACCTGTTTATTTATATTGTACAGACGACCTCCAGAGACGGTTACCATCCCTCTCTATGGCCGCCTTATGAATACATGTTACTTTGTGATATATGTGATTGTTGTTACAATTATAAATTACCTAGTAGGCTGTGCTATTTTATTTGCACACCATTTTGAGGCTTTGCCGCCTGATTCTATTGTATGTAAATTGTATGTCAGTTATTTTGTATATTCTTTTTTTGTCTTCAATATAAATGTTTCCTGTGATTTTTCAATAAAAAATTTACATTTTTAATACTGGTGCCAATAAAGTCCAAATTTCTTTTTCTCCTACTTACCTTCTGGGTTTGTCCCAAACTCTGAGCCAGACTTAAGCACAGCTCTTTTTGTGTCATAGGTATATTACCTCAAGTGAGATTGCAATATACTACCCTAAAAGAAGGGAGGAAGAATTAAGAATGAAGACCAGAGGGGTCTAGAATGTCAGAAACCTCAACCCCAGATGCGGGAGTTGACTCACATATTTATTTTCAAAGGTAGGATTTTAAAGGCTGTGAAGTTGTCGTTGATAAGAAAATAACATAATTGTTAAAATAACATCTTTATTTATTCATCAAAAAAGAGATAAAAAACAGACCTATCAGTACTGTATCTATGTTGTATGGATTTGGCAGATATGCCCATACCATGGTTGTAAAACTTTTTTATATACCCTATTTTTATCTTTTTTTTGATAAATAAATAAAGATATTATTTTTACAATTATGTTATATTCTTATCAATGACAACTTCACAGCCTTTAAAATCCTACCTTTGAGAAGAAATATGTGAGTCAACTCCCCCATCTGGGGTTGAGGTTTCTGACATTCTAGAAGGTCTTGAGGTCTTCATTCTTCTTCCCTTCTTTTATGATGCATTTATACAAGGATGTGGCTGTGAATGAGCTTCTTTAGAACCGATATCCTTTTATTGTTCATGCAATATACTACCCCCCTCTCTCTTCATATAAAGGGGGATAAAGCTGGCAGTCAAAATCAAGACTTTCAGTGTGCCAGAGGGAGGATTCACACTATAAATCTAATAAAAGCATCTTACAAATCTTTATTACATGGTTAAAACATACAGCCATATAGATTTTCATTATGACTCAAATTCCTAAAATGGCGTAAGGGATCGACACGTTTCGCAGTAGCACTTGCTTCTTCAGGATCCACACCTTTTGGATGCAATCAATATATCTGTAAGAGTATAAAAAGATATGTCAACAGCCAGCTAAATAGAGATATTGTTCAAAACAGCAAAACATATACAGAAATGCAACGTAGTAAAATAAATTATAGGGACTCAACAAAATTAAAACTTTTCACCAAGTTTTAAAATCGATATGGCAGTTTGACTACTGTGTGAGTTTTGTTTTAATTAAATAATAAAGATTTGTAAGATGCTTTTATCAAATTTGTAGTGTGTATCCTCCCTGTGACACACTGAAAGTCCCTTTTTTGACCCCCTCCCCTCTTTTTCCTCCTTTATATGAAGAGAAAAGGAATAGTATATTGCAATGTTTAAATTGATGGGATGGGGTCCTGAGGGGGAGTTTAGGAAGATTCCACTATTCTAATATTTTGGTTATTTACTCAAATGGCCACCATTGACACAAGAATCAAAGAAATGTATTGACCTGTAGGGCTTGATTGGGCTTTTTCTATCAATCTCTCCTTGTATTACAGAGAAGACTTCACCTCCCAAACAGTACCGGGACAGGGTTGTCCAGTGACCAGGGCAAGGATCCAGAATTGCGCCCCTTCAACCCTTTGTTAAAGAGGAATTAAACTTCCATACATGTCTTATGTAATAAGACTTACTTATAGGTAGTATAAATATCCCCTAATCGTGCACCGTTTAGGAGATATTTATATTACAAGCGGCCAGTGACATTACTGGCGCATGTGCTCTGAAGGAAGCCATCCTTCAGAGCCCTGTGCGGTGAACAGCGGCTCCCGCATACATGAATGAGAGTGACATCATTGTGGCTCTGTCCAGTCACAGAGCCAGTTGCCGCAAACAGGGAATCAAGACGAGTGAAGATGGGAGCCCCTGTAGCGCTGACATTGTGATGCACACTAGCACATTATGACTTCACCTTGCAGGGAACAACAAAAAGTCCAGCAGTATACAACCACTTTAAGGCCCCTTTCACACAGGCGGACCGTTCAGATTTTTTGGCAGATCTGAATGGATGCCTCATGTATCTCTATAGGGCATCGGATACATGAGACATGTCCGCTGATATCTGATCCGTAAAATCTGGACGGATGGAAACCCTATTTCTTGGGACGAATGGGTTTCAGATGAGAATGGACAGATGGTCCGTTCCCATCCGATTCCCCCATAGAGAACAGCGGGACCTGACAACTGTGTCTCTGCACACAGCGTGGAGACACAGCTGCCATCTGCCTGCTCAGCGGGGGATTGGCAGATCGATCCCCCACTGAGAAAAATGGAGTCCGTCTGACGGACTCCCTGTGTGAAAGGGGCCTAATACATGTTGTAGAATAGGTGTACCACCCTGCATCCATTTTTTGCCCATTTGCTTCACTGCGCCCAGGGGAACCGCCCATCCTGCCCACCCCTTGTCCCGGCCCTTTTTCCAACCCTGTACTGGCCAAATGCCTCCTGTGATGGCAGCTTTGCCACTGGTGAATATAAAATGGCCAACAGATGGACAAGATTTACTTCTGGTAAGGAATGGTCCTGTCCACTACAACATTTGCTCAGATTCTTCAATATCTTTCATTTAGAAAAAAAACGAGCCCTGAAAAATGGAAAACATATCACAGTTACACAAGTAGTGTTTCAGTTGCAGTCAATACCACAATGAAGTTTAATGTGATTTTCTCATCTTGTGCGAACAAATTCACATATCCTTCCATTGCACAAACGTTTAAAGAATGAGATTAGCAAAACAGGCAATGTCTGACACAAAACAGGCAGATAAAACTCACTCAGGTAATGAAATGGGTTCTGTAATCTCTATAAACTCCATTATAACTCAGTAGTTACTCTTGTCCTCTTCTTCCCAAGAGAAATGCCAACAGAATGACAAGAGACAGCTGCTATTAATTACATTCTTCTCTTACATTGGAATCTCACCTCGCTCTGAAACCTGAAAAACTCGGACTTTTCTTGCCTCTAAATGCAAGTTTTGCAGCCTTTATTTAATGAAGGAAGAATACACTGCAGTAACCCGGAGCAAATGAACTGCAATCCTCTTTCATAGTACTGGTTTCTCTTAAATGATGATGATGATGAGCTTGAGTAGTTGCACTGTTGTAAACTACAGTTGCTTTTAATAGAGATGAGCAAATGTGAGAGTTTTGATTTTCTTTAAGTCTCAGCAAAAATCATAGAATTTCAGTGAAAACAATTTTAGGAATATTTTTTTTACAGTCAATAGGGAAGGTAAAAATTGAAGTGGTTTTTAAGGGTGCAGTGGCCTTTAACCACTTTACCACCGGAGGATCGGAGGATTTTGCTGTCTTACGTCTGGGCCACTTTTTGCGATTCGGCACTGTGCAACTTTAACTGACAATTGCGCGGTCATGCAACGCCGTACCCAAAGGAAATTTACGTCCTTTTTTTCCCACAAACAGAGCTTTCTTTTGGTGGTATTTGATCACCTGTGTGATTTTTACTTTTTGCGCTATAAACAAAAAAAGAGCGACAATTTTGAAAAAATAACAATATTTTTCACATTTTTTTATATGAAATTCCCCCCCAAAAAAATGTAAAAATCTAAATTTTTTAACATTTTAGGCCAATTTGTTTTCTGCTACATATGTTTGTAAAAAAAATTGCAATAAGCGTACTTTGATTGGTTTGCGCAATAGTTAATGCGTTTACTAACTAAGGGAAAGATTTTTGTCATTTTTATTGTTTTTTTTTTTAACGAGTAACTGCGGCGATCCGCGAACATTGCGGCGGACAGATCGGACCCTTGACTGACATTTTTTGACACTTTTGGGGGTACCAGTGACATTACTACAGTAATCAGTGCTATACATATGCACTGTTACTGTAAAAATGACACTGGCAGGGAAGGGGTTAATTTTATTGGTGATCAAGTGGTTAAGTGTGTCCCTAGGGGCGTGCTTCTTACTGTAAAGGGGTGTGGCTAGTGATGTAACCACAGAGACATACGGTCCTGCATAGCAGGATCGTATGATCTCTGCAGTTAGATCAGGGCAAATGACAGGCGGCTTTGTTTACATCAGCCGTCTGCCTTCATCCCTCTCCACTGGGA